>NW_021703778.1:106468642-106812955 GCF_005190385.1 Monodon monoceros
CAGCCGCATAGCACAGAGAGATCAGCTAGGTGTTTTGTGACCACCTAGAGGGGTGGGATAGGGAGGGTGGGAGGGAGGGAGACACAAGAGGGAGGAGATATGGGGATATATGTATATGTATAGCTGATTCACTTTGTTATAAAGCAGAAACTAACACACACTTGTAAAGCAGTTATACTCTAATAAAGATGTTTAAAAAAACAAAAAAAAACTAGGCTTAGAGTTTTTGTTTTAGAAATAAAGGAAAAGGGAGAATGGAAGCCATTTAAATGGTTACAAAAGGTATTTCAGATTCTAACTATTTTTATTACAATGTCATATCTAACTCTTCCTTATCAGTGCCTTTTTTCCTTGGAACTCTCACCATTTTTTTCAGGGGAAATATACAGCAACAAACAGAAAGTGTGACACACAGATGTGCACAAACACACACACATATACACACCAAATATTATTTCTTATTTTATAAAAATGTCTGTCATCTTACACTGAAAAACAGAGGAATAATGTCAAGATGCAATTTACTGAAAGTCAATATTTAATGTCATATAGAAGAAAGATGAAAGGGCTCTACTCTAAGTCATTGCTTCAGTTTGAAATTAAGTGGGAAACCTTGGAAGCTACTTTTACTCTTACTAGGTTCACATTTTGTAGCAGTTAACCAGAGAAAAGTAATGCAAAATGTTATATGCTGATTTTTCCTTCTCCACAAACTACTGAGATAATTCTCTTTGTAAAAGTAAAAATCTAACCATCAGTAAAGTTTAACCAGAGAAATGATACGAATAGGTAAAAAGCAATATTTCAACTTCTTGAAATTTATTAAAGTGGAGATTCATTTTCTACATCATCTTTAATGAGGAAATATTTAATTTAAATAAATATATTCTAAATAGAGCAAGTCAACAGATGTATCAGAGTAAATTAAAAGGTTGCATATTCTTGGGCTTCCCCCCTTGGCAGTTTTATTTTTGGATTTGCCCTCTGTGGGTGACTGAATAATTTTCAGTCTTTATAGAGATTTAGAAAAAAAAGTCTGAAAGGTTATTTCATATGTACTGAGGAAATTATGTGTATCATCAAAGTCTAGCCAGGAAACAGAAACCACCTGAGTAGTTAAAGAGACTTTAATGCAGAAAATTGATTCCGTGGGTGATGAAAGAGCTGAGACACCAAACAAGGGACACTGGGGCAATCCAAAGATTAACAACAGCAGGAAGCCACCCTCGCCCACAACTGACGGGATAAAAGGCAAAGGCAGTGTTCCTAGCACTAGTGGAAGCTGGAACCATAGTTTGGCCCACCTGCCAAGAGTTGGATTCATAAAGCTGCTGGCAGGGAAGGAGGGAGATACCCTGGCTTATTCCTCCCTATTGCCCCCTCCACAATCCAGTCTGAAAAGCATGGGAACCAGAGCTGCCTCTTGACACAGAGCAGAGCGGGGAGAGAGCAGGGAAGGGGTGTGAGAGCAAGCAGATCCAGGACACATACATCATATAATTACCTGCTACGGTGGGGCTGGTGGAAGGGAGTGAGGACTGGTAGTGAAGAAAGGAACGTGGAATGAGCTGTAGCATTTATATTTTGGTAGAGGATATAAAATGGACCCTGAAGCTTTTATTCTTTTACGGGAAAATAATCAACGTGTTTGGGACCTATTCTGTCTCTTGATTTTTGCATTACACACTAGGCTTATCAATGCCGCTACAGTCTCGTTTCTAGGTGGACACCTGGGAGCAGGGGCCACAACATTACCCTGTCTCACAACAAACTTCTGGTATTCCAGTATGATATCACAATGTTCTAGTGTTTTGCATACACACACACACACACACACACACATTTTAACTGACAGAAACATGATAGAACGTAAAATGTGATGGCTTCAGGACCAGCTTTGTAAATTGTGCAACATAAGTTGTGATCCCAATGTTCTGTGAGAGTGTAAGATTCAAATCTATTCATCAAGACACTCTTTTTAAAGTAAATTTATTTATTTATTTATGGCTGTGTTGGGTCTTTGTTGCTGCTCCCAGACTTTCTCTAGTTGTAGCAAGCGGGGGCTACTCTTCATTGAGGTGCGTGGGCTTCTCATTGTTGTGGCTTCTCTTTGTTGTGGAGCACGGGCTCTAGGCACAGGCTCAGTAGTTGTGGCTCATGGGCTCTAGATTGTAGGCTCAGTAGTTGTGGTGCATAGGCTTAGTTGCTCCGTGGTATGTGGGATCTTCCCGGACCAGGGCTCGAACCCATGTCCCCTGCATTGGCAGGCAGATTCTAAACCACTGAGCCACCAGGGAAATCCCAAGACACTTTTAATATAATGAAAACTTTTATGGGTCAGGGGAAGACGTATCACAATGAGGTCAGATTTTGCTTCCCAAGCTATTTGGTCAAGAGGCCACACACCCCAGCTACTGACGGTTTTGCTGAAGCCAACAGAAACAGGTTGGATGGGAGAGGAGAGAATGTGACCGCATTAGACCATGGGTGGGGGCAGAGAAGGACCCATTAGGACCTCCAGCTGTTCCTATTCACTGAAGTTAGGGACTGACTCCTGTCTGGTGTGCAAAACCATTAAGGGGATATTACCCTTCATCTGATCTTGACAAGAGAATATTTTATGATTAAAATAAAAAGACAAACTGATTAAGCTGCATCTGGGTTAACTTTCCTAAATAACAAATTGGCAGACAGCCTGGAAACAATGTAAATT
This sequence comes from Monodon monoceros, assembly GCF_005190385.1. Classification (NCBI taxonomy): domain Eukaryota; kingdom Metazoa; phylum Chordata; class Mammalia; order Artiodactyla; family Monodontidae; genus Monodon; species Monodon monoceros. The sequence continues at coordinate 106,471,356 of NW_021703778.1, forward strand.
CTGCTGCATTAAAATTACAATCACAGCTGATTTTTCTTCTACCTAGTTGGCTACTGAGAAATAAAATTTTGATGGTTGTATGCCTCATGTAGAAAGGCAACATATAGTAAATTTTCACAGGAATTCCCATAGATGGGACTGGAGGTAACCACATAGGAAAACGGGGAGCCAGGAGAAAAAGCTACAGCGAGTGCTGGCCCTGTCCAGAGCACCTTCATACTCACAACACTGTTCTATTAAAAGGTCAAGAAAGGAGGCTTGCCAAGAACCCCTTTTTTTGGAAAGGTAAATACAGGAGTTTATTTGCATATTAAGTAATCATAGAAACATTTTACAGTATAGCTTTCATTCACTAAAAACTGGTACATGACAGTTTATTTGCATAAGCATTTTTCTTCCCCAACTGAACTCAGAACCCAGGGAACATGTTGCAAGAAAAATAACAATAAAATATTTTCTCTGCCAACTTTGAAAAAAAGCCAAAGGAGTAACATCGTGGTGTGTTTGTTTGGCATCAAATGTGTTTTGACTTATTGTCTTTAGAAAGGGGCTAAAGGTTAAAAAAAAAAAAAGGGAAAATAAGTCAAAATTGACTTTGTTTCAAGTCATTATGTACAACAGTAGTTTGGGACCATGCAAGACAGAAAAGTTTGGAAGGAGAGGTCATAAGAGAAAGGTAAGACGACTTCATTTTGAAAGATGTCCAACACATACTTAGAAATATAAGATTGGCTCCCCCTTTCACAAGGCATCTCAGAGGAAAAGCAGCTCCTTCAGGATGAAGATAGGTATCTTCTTCCCCGTCACTAGCTGCCAGAAACTCACTGAAATAGACAATGAACAAAAACTGCATGCCTTTGTTAAGAAGCCTATGGACACAGAAGTTGCTGATGATGCTCTGAGTGAAAAGTGGAAGGGTTATGTGGCTTGAATCGGTGGTGGGAATGACAAACAAGGTTTCCCTATGATCCAGTGTGTCCTGATCCATGGTCATGTTCATCTGCTACTGAGTAGGGGGTTTTCCTGTGATAGACCAAGGAGAATAGGAGAAAGAAATGGTAATTTGAGTGTTCTTAACTTGGTTATTTTTTAAAAGGGAGAGTAGGAAATTCCTGGAAGGATACTGCCGTGCCTCATTGCTTAGGCCCCCCAAAGCTAAAAGCATCTGTAAAGTTTTCAATCTCTCTAAAAAGATGATGTCCATCAAGATGCTGTTAGAAAATCACTGCACAAAGAAATTAAGAAACCCAGAACAAGAGTGCCCAAATTCTATGTCCTGTTACTCCATGCATTCTACACATTGCTCTGAAGAAACAGCTTACTAATAAAAATAAGGAAGAGGTTGAAGAATACGCTAAACTTTTGGCCAAGAAAATGGAAGACCAAGGAGAAATGCCAGGAACATTTCCAAGAGACAGAGGCTACTCTCTCTAAGAGCTTCTATGCTAGTCTGAGTCAAGTCAAAAATAAGATTTTCTAAGAGTAACAAATAAATAAGATCAGATTTTTAAAAAAAAGAAAGAAAATATGGTATCAAAGCTTGGATAAAAATCAGGAGTGAAAATGTAAATTCTTTGCAAACACAGATAACATAAATAAAGTTAGAAGAGAAACAATGGGCAAAAAGGTTTGAACCACATATAAGAAACAAAAGATTGGTTTCCAGTAAACTTCTACCAATTAATAAGAAAAAGGCAAAGACTGAACAAGAATTTCACAGAGGAGGAAACAAAAATGATCAATAAACATAAGGAAAGACACTCAGTCCATTAATAGCCAAGGGAATGGATATCAAAAACACAATATATATCATTTTATACCCTTCAGGTTGGCAACGAAATTTTTTTAAATTTGATGATGTCAAAGTATTGTGTAAACAGGTTCAAGTGGCCACACACTTCACATGCCAGGCTCTCTTGAGCAGCTTTTCCTGGGAAACATTCAAGGGATGGGAGCAGGTACCCTGGAGCACCTCACAGCAATCTAGTAGAGCCCAACTCTGGGGTCGAGGAAAGCAACTCAGATCCTTGGGCTATGATGCTTTTATGCAGCGGGATTGAGAAAGGCCAACCCCTTCTCTGCGGGGATTAAAAGCCAAGTTTCAATAGCAACATCATATGCAGAACCTTTGCTACAGTTCTAAGCTGCCAGTTTGGTGTTCACAGTTGGAAGGAATGCCCTTTCTTGGGAGTCAGATAGGTGCACGTAGTGGCAAGTCGGCAAAGAATCTGCCCCCGTGCTCTCATAATTGAAGCAGTGGCCCCTCGACTGGCATGATGGAGTGAGGAACTGGGGTCCAAGCCTTGAGACTGCCAAGTATTGGTGGCCTTAAACATAGGTCATAGCCAGTTTCCATGGAGCTTTGCAGGAGCCCTGCTCTCTTTGGGAAGCCAATCTACAGGAGATCAGTTTTGGACAAGTTAACCCTTCCTTACCTCTCAAAGGATTAGCAAGAGTTTGGGGAAAATGGTGGTTTCATACAACACCAACAGAGGTTTTACATTTTACAGCTGTTTTGGTGGGGAGTGGCGTGGGCAAGTGACCTACTTCCTGTTCTCTGACAATGCCCCAAAGAGATTACAAGACCCCACAGAAGAATGGCTACAAGTTTCCAGTCTCTCCAAAGACCTCTATGCCTAAAACTTAATCAAAAAAGCTGTAGAGTTACCCAGACCTGAATGGAATGTGTGGCTTGGACAATGGACATTTCAGTACTAACTAGTGGAAACAGATAACCACTATCCATAGATCTCAAGAACCCCTTGAAGCTTGTTTATAATATTGGATCCCTGGTGCAACCTTGAAGAGGAAGAGCTTAAAGAATGATGAATGAGCTGCCCAGCAGCCCAATGGGAAGGGAAGAGTTGGACATCGAGTTGATTTAAAGAAAATAAAGAATTGCTATGTTTCTCACAAAAACATTTTAATTTACAAAGTTCAAGTCCAGGAAAATTTTCTCTTACTTTATCTTTTAACATATTATATCGTATTCAAGGGAAAAAAATATTGCTTTAAAAGTTCTGTGATTTGCTAAAATTTCATAGTGGTTGTGAGCATTTGAGGTAAAACCAACTAGGTTTCAAATTACTCCATGATAAGTGCTTGAGGTATGATTTTTAATTTTTTAAGCTATAGTTTCTACAAGTGTAAAATAGGGATTGTTATTAATCACTAAGATTAATGAGACAATGTTTATAAAGCACCTATTAGCACACTGATCTCAATCACTGGTACTTTAAGGATAATATTCACATTACACGAAACTGAGAAAATAAAAAAGGGGAAAAGATCACCCATAAACTGATCACCCTAGCACAAGTACCATCATTTTGGATACTTTCCTTTTGAGGTAGGTTTTTAACTTTAGGGATTGTTTTGTTATAGTTGCCATGCCAGCTTCACAAGGGTAGAACCTCAGCACCTTTCATAGTTAATGATAAAAATATTACTGAAATTTTGGGAATTCCCTGGTGGTCCAGTGGTTGGGACTCCACACTTTTGCTGCCGAGGGCCCAGGTTCAGTCCCTGGTTAGGGAACGAGGATGCCCACAAGCTGTGCAGCACAGCCAAAAAAATCCAAAAACCTGAATTTTTGAATTAATCAATAAGTTGGAGTTAGTTTGTATTTTTTCATATTTGGTCTGGTAAAAAAATGCAAGAAGCTCTCAAATAGGCAGAAATGTTCTTTTAAAAACATATTTGATATTGTTTTTCCAAAAAAAATGAAGACTTTCATTTTTAAGTTGCCTATATCATTTCAAAATATTTCAAAAGCATGATTAGGCAACCTGAAATGTGTCAAGAATATTCTTCAACTCATTTTTAAGCACTCCACTTTTAAGCTTTTCATTATTGTTCCTAATACATGTAAATAAAGATACTTTTTTTAAAGTGGTATTGTATACGAAGAATCCAATTGCTTTATATATTTGAAAGGGCGGTTCCTCTTTTTTTTTTTTTTGTCTCTTTAAAAATAAAATGGCCGTATGCATGTGGAATTGCTGGCTTACTTAAGATTCTTGAAACGTGTTTTTTTCCCCAAGGATTTCCTCATATCCTTTCCGAGCCCGGTAAAGTTACTGCTTCAGCAAAAGGCACATCATTGCTTGCCATTATGCTCATTTTGTACTTTCCTAGATAGTGTTCATTTCCTTCCTATCATTAGTTAAGAGATGACTCAAGAGCAGCTTAGGTAGCCTATCCTCCAGCTCAGTACTCATTTAGAGTACCTGTGATACGTGGACAAGAGGAAGCTAACTTTTAAACCCATAAACTGAATCTGGGGGACTTAGGGCAATCTCTAGAAGACATTCTGGGCCTCAGTCGGGAATATAGGCTTGCTGGTGACCCATCTCTTGACACTCTTTCCCATGTGCTTCCACACGTACCCTGCCTAAATCTTTCAGCAGAGACTAGCCAGGTCTCCTCCTTCTTCCTCTGGTTTAATGATAACTTAGCACCCCAGTGAGATTCATTTTCCCCCATGTTGGTAAGTCTCAATAATATCACAGACAAAACCGACATGTACAATCATCCTTGATCCATACATTATTCCTCTTCATTCTTCATTTGTTAGTCTATTTGACTATTTTACTTATAATTGGCAGCTTTAACAACAGATTCTTGGGGGAAAATACAAATTAAATTTTGGTTTTAGATTTCATCATTGAATCCTGATTGAATAAAAATTCAAAGTTTCATGTACTTAGAGAAAGCACTATTAGAATTTCATTTTGCAGAATATATCCAAGAATAGCTGAAATAAGTCCTTATAAACTGGCTCATTTCAGAAATACTGGAAAAACAAAAAGTAGGTACAGAGAAAAAAAATTAAATCAGTAAATAGAAGCTGTTTTCAAGTGATATGTATAACAAACATAACTACTCTTATAACTTGAAAATTAATAATAGTAACTAAAAATAAACAACTCATCTGTAGAACATTTCTTTAAGATAAGGCATCTAACAAACTTCTACTTCTTTCAACCCACCCACCCCCTGCCCTTCATCATTTTGTTAATACAGTGTAAATGTTTAGTTTCACCTACTTGAGACTAAAACATTATTTTGAACATTTGGTGCTTTCTCTTAAGAATCATTTTGACATTTGTGTTGCACATTATAATTAAAATTAAAATAATTTTTTGACCTCTGTTTAACTGAAATGTTTAACTGAAAACAATGCTAGTTTCAGTTAAACACTAGTGTTGTTGCCCTATGACTACTTCACTCTTCAATTCTTAATTCTGATTCCTTTCTCAGTTTTCATGTACAGGCATACCTTGTTTAATTGTGCTTCACAGATACTGCGTTTTCACAAGTTGAAGGTTTATAGCAACCCAATGTAGAGTAAGTTTCTAGGTGCTATTTTTCCAACAGCATTTGCTCACTTTGTGTCCCTGAGCCACATTTTGGTAATTCTTGCAATATTTCACTTTTTCATTATTACTATATTTGTTATGGTGATCTGTGGTCAGTGATCTTTGATACTACTATTGTAATTGTTTTGGGGCACCACAAACTGTGCCCATGTAAGACAGTGAACTTAACTGATAAATGTTGCTTATGTTTGGATAGCTTACCCATCAGCCACTTTCCAGTCCCTTTCCCTCTCCTCATGCCTCTCTATTCCCTGAGACACAACAATATTGAAATTAGGCCAGTTAATAACCCTACAATGGCCTCTAAGTGTTCAAGTGAAAGCAAGAGTTGCATGTCTCTCACTTTAAATCAAAAACTGGAAATGATTAAGCTTAGTGAGGGAAGGATGTGGAATGTCGAGATAGGCCAAAAGCTAGGTCTCTTGTGCTAAACAGTTAGCCAAGTTGTGAATGCAAAGGAAAAGTTCTTGAAAGAAATTAAAAGTGCTGCTCCAGTGAACACACAAATGATAGGAAAGCGAGACAGCCTGATTGCTGATATGGAGAAAGTTGTAGTGGTCTGGACAGAAGATCATATCAGCCACACATCTCCTTAAGCCAAAGCCTAATCCATAGCAAGGCCCTAACTCTCTTCAATTCTAGGAAGGCTGAAAGAGGTAAGGAAGCTACAGAAGAAAAGTCTGAAGCTACCAGAAAGTGGTTCACAAGGTTTAAAGAAAGAAGCCAGAAGCCATCTTCATGACATAAAAAGGCAAGGTAAAGCAGCAAGTGCTGATGTGGAAGCTGTAGCAAGTTATTCAGAAGATCTAGCTAAGATAATGGATGAAGGTGGCTACACTAAACAGTAGATTTTCAATGTGGATAAAACAGCCTTATACTGGCGGCTGATGCCATCGAGGACTTTCATAGTTAGAGAGGAGGAGCCAATGCCTGGCTTCAAAGCACAGGCTGGCTCTCTTGCTAGGGGCTAACGCAGCTGGGGACTTTAAGTTGAAGCCAACGTTCATTTACCATTCTGAAAATCTTAGGGCCCTTAAGAATTATGCCAGGGCTTCCCTGGTGGCGCAGTGGTTGAGAGTCTGCCTGCCGATGCAGGGGACACGGGTTCGTGCCCCGGTCCGGGAAGATCACACATGCTGCAGAGCGGCTGGGCCTGTGAGCCATGGCCGCTGAGCCTGCGCATCCGGACCCTGTGCTCCGCAACGGGAGAGGCCACAACAGTGAGGGGCCCGCGTACCGCAAAAAAAAAAAAATAATAATTATGCCAAATATACTCAGCTTATGCCCTCTAAATGGAACAATAAAGCCTGGATGATAGCACATCTTCTTACAACATGGTTTACTGAATATTTTAAGCCCACTGTGAGACCTACTGCTGAGAGAAAAGATTCCTTTCAAAATGCTACTACTCATTGGCAATGCACCTAGTCACCGAAGAGCTCTGACGGAGATGTACCACAAGATTCATGTTGTCTTGATGCCTGCTAACATAATATCTATTCTTCAGCCCATTCATCAAGGAGTAATTTCAACTTCAAGTCTTATTATTTAAGAAATACATTTTGTAAGGCTATAGCTGCCAGAGTGATTCCTCTGATGAACCTGGGCAAAGTAAATTGAAAACCTTCTGGAAAGTTTCCCAACTTTAGATATCATTAAGGACGTTCACGATTAATGGGAAGAGGTCAAAATATCAACATTAACAAGAATTTGGAAGTAGTTGATTCCATCCTGCATAGATGGCTTTGAGGAGTTCAAGACTTCAGTGGAGGAAGTCACTGAATTCGTAGTGGAGCCTGAAGAGGTGAATTGCTGAAATCTCGTGATAAAATTTTAAGGGATAAGGAGTTGCTTCTTATGGATGAACAAAGAAAGCAGTTTCACGAGATGGAACGTACTCCTGGTGAAGATGCTGTGAAGATTGTTGAAGTGACAGCAAAAGCTTTAGAATATTACAGAGACTTAGTTGATAAAGCAGTGGCAGTGTTTGAGAGGACTGACTCCAATTTTGAAAGTTCTACTGTGCCTAAAATGCTAACAAACAGCATTGCATGCTACAGAGAAACCATTCATAAAAGGAAGTCAATTGATGAGGCAAACTTCCCCACCGTCTTATTTGAAGAACTTGCCATGGCCACCCCAATCTTCAGCAACCACCACCCTGATCAACCATCAGCCATCGATATCAAGGCAAGACCCACCGCCAGCAAAAAGACTACATCTTGCTGAAGGCTCAGATTATGGTTAGCAGTTTGTAGCAATAAAGTAGTTTTGATTTAAGGTATGCACATTGTGTTTTTTAGACATACTGCTACTGCATACTTATTGGACTACAGTCTATAACTTTTATATGCACTTGGAAACCAAAAAATTCATGTGACTCTTTTGTGATATTCACTTTATGGTGGTGGTCTAGAACTGAACCCACAATATCTCTGAGGCACACCTTTCGACTTTATTTTCAGTAAGATTATTTGCATTAGTAGACTTTCATATATTTCTGGTATACTTAATTTTGTGCACAGAAGTATGGTACACACCATCAGAGGTTTTATAGCACACAGGTCACAAGTATTTTACTGTAATTAAAAGCCCTTGGAAGTTGCCAATGATACACAGGTTATGTGAATTACAGGAAAAAGTAAAGCTAAATACTCATACTCAATTAAAATACTCAATTAACTTGGCAGTTATTTAAAAGACTAATTTGTGTTGAACCTTCTAGGCTTTTGAGAGATAATAGCTGAATGAATAAGTACATAACAAATGTGTGACAAATTAATTAGAAAACAGAAAGATTAGGAGAAGGAGAATCAGTTATGTGATGGTCCCTTAATGATTATGCAAAAAATGGAAATGTAGACCTTTAACCATTTCTAATAAATCTTTCTAAAATCTTTGATTCAAAACATAACTCAGTCTATCAAAAACTTAGGAGACAACAGAAATAGTCACAGATGTAGAAAACAAACTTATGGTTACCAAGGGGAAAGGGGGGGCAAGATGGATAAATTGGGAGATTGGGATTGACATATACACATATATAAAATAGGTAACTAATAAAAACCTACTATATAGCACCAGGAACTCTAATCAATACTCTGTAATGACCTATATGGGCATAGAATCTAAAAAAGAGTGGATATATGTATATGTATAACTGATTCACTTTGCTGTACAGCAGAAACTAACACAATATTGTAAATCAACTGTACTCCAATAAAAATTAATTAAAAAAACAAACAAAACAAAGAAAAAAAAACTTAGGAGAAGTACAGAATATACTGAATACTAAAGGGAGTAAATAGATTTCTCTGCCTCACATGACCATTGACCACACATCTGGAGAATGTTTGTGTAGATTTTCTAAGTTATGTGAGTTGATCTGACTCCTAGTTAGGAACACATTATTCTTTCAGACAACCAAACTAAGGACAAAACTTCCTTATGATTAGATTTTCTGCCGCGTTGGATCTCCTGGGAAATAAAATTGACTGTCTCGTCTTTCTAATTAAAAATTTCAGGGAATTCCCTGGTAGTCCAGCGGTTGGGACTCCACACTTACACTGCCAGGGGTGCCTGGGTTCAGGGCCATAAGCTGCATGGCACAGCCAAAAAAAAAAAAAAAAAAATTTCAGGAAGTCTTAGACAGTTCAGTCAAGTATTTTAGGCCCTAGAGTAGATTCCAGATCCAGATGACCCAATTATTGAGTCAGCATATCTATACCAAACAAATTAATTAATTGCTACTTTCGTCTTTGAAAATACAATCATGGATAAAAGACATATAGAAAAATTAAGCTTTTAAATACAGATGAAGAAAAAGAATTACTGAGAAGTCCATTTTTGCCCAATCACTTAAGTAAATTTCAAGGAAGACAAAAACATAATTATGATGACATCTTGGATTTACAAATTGTTCTTTTTATGAAGAACTCAAAGATAATTAATAGTGCAGACAACATTAGGCTGAAATAAAAATCTGCTCACATGAGATGCTGCAATTGTAAATTTTGTTAAAATCGGAGGTTCTAATCTTTTGGACAACAATGCTAAAGTTTTGCTTTTGTGCGGCCCAAATAATTACTGTGTCTTAAAACATTTTATCACTTTATCCATTCCCTTAGAACTCATGTGAGAGACTTATTATGCCCTATCATGAGAAGAGGTAGGAGAAGATAAAAAAGGGTGAAGAATATGTCAAACTCTATCTAAAAAGAGGGACTGAGAAGGTAATATTTTCCTAGCATAAGGTACCAATGCTCAAATAAAGCTGGTATTTTGGAGCCAACCAAGAAATCAGCCAATAAATGTAGTCTGAATACCTTCTTTCTTTCCTAGAGGTGTAAAAGGGTGCCATGTGGGCTCCTCCAGCTTTGGAGGAACTCCAGAGAAATATCTCACCAAGGTTTCATGGCAGACAGGGGGCCAAATGCATTCTGGATAATATTCTTGTGGTGTGTGAAGAAGGTGTTAAAAAGCCAAAGAAAGTCATTTTCAGGTTTCTCTGAGCCAGACTTTTCTTTAAAAAAACAAACCTCACAAAAGATAAAAAGTCAAACCTGATAGATTCCAGATGAGGTTTAGTATTTTAGTATATCAACCTGTAACCACATCATTCCATTTCCTAATGGAGATGAGGCTTTGTTACGCTAGTCTCTCATTACCTATGGGAAGCAACACATGAGAAATAGAACAAACAGGGGGCTGGAAATGCATCTGAGAAGAAAAACTGAAGGGGCTCAACTCAGGAGCAAAGACGTTTGGCATAGATTGGGCTTCTGACACCCACGATGGTGTACTGGAACTCTCCAGAAGGTCTCGTAGGATTTTAAATATGTGTAAGATAAAGATGCTTAGAAAATTCCCCACTGAGAAAACAGAGGGTACATACCAAAGGTTTATTGGCACTGACCACCGATACACTCTGCTACTGCAGCCCTTGCACAGCTGCTTAAAATGAGAGACGAGAAACACGGAGGAGAGAAAAAGGAGAAAAGCCTTTGGAAAGCACAAAAGCCTCCAAACAGTTCCAATCTTAGAGTGTTATGATGTTAAAATACGAGGAACATTATCAGGAGATGAAAGTTCAAAGAGGCCTCAGCTTCGTGTTGGATAAACAGGAACATATGCCCAGGCTCAGAAACATTTCAAATGTGTTGTAAAACTTCGCTCAGTTAGGAGAGAAATGTTAGAGTTCAACTGTGAAAAATTCAATTGCATATTTGAAAAAAAGCAGGTGCTGGGAAAGACCACAAACTTTCCGAGTTTGTCAGCGCCATACACTACAATAGCAAATGGGAGTGAAGATGTTATTAAGGCTTAGAAAGGTTTTCTGAGTGATACACCACATGAGTCCAAGTAGTAGTTACATGTCATCATGGAAACGTATTCCTCTGAGGGAAAAATAAATATCGAAAGGAAGGAAACTGCGACACTGCAAATATTTCACAGTCGGCCTTTTTGGGAAATGTATAAAATCGAGGGAAATTTGTGCTGAAGTCTCTACGTACCAGAAGTGAGAGATCTCTGTTGAGGGAGTTTAATTAAAAGGAAGAAAGAATTTTACCCACAAAATCTAAGCCTAAAATTATCTCAGCAGAGAAGTCCTATTCCAAAGGAATTTTATTTGCTGATTTCTGAGTTGTGATGGCAGAAGAAAGGATGCATAGCTAATCAAAAATCTTTTCTTAGTCCCCTTACGGAAGAGATTTTTTAATGTAGTTATGCCATTCCTCTTCTAAGTGGCTTATATCTCTATCTCTTCAGTATCCACTTCACTGAGTACAGTATTCCTTGAAAAGTGAGGAAGAGCCATTAAAAGTTGATTGAGGGCTTCCCTGGTGGCACAGTGGTTGAGAGTCTGCCTGCCGATGCAGGGGACATGGGTTCGTGCCCCGGTCCGGGAAGATCCCACGTGCAGCGGAGCGGCTGGGTCCATGAGCCATGGCCGCTGATCCCGTGTGTCCAGAGCCTGTGCTCCGCAACGGGAGAGGCCACAACAGTGAGAGGCCCGCGTACCGCAAAAAAAAAAAAAAAAAAAAAAAAGTTGATTGATCGTCTGAGCAACGACCCAGTACCAGCATGGAAAACAGAGGGAGAGTCCAGCAGTTTCAGGAACCCTAGGGGAGGTCCATGTTGGGGAGCAGGACTGGCTTTGCTTCCAATGTAAGGACTGTCACCTGTTCAAGTTGCAGGGCTCTCATCCACTGTCCCAGCCACACAGGGTCACCCCTCCACTGGGGCCACTCAACATGTGATGCCAAGCCTTGCCCTGCCCCATCCCCAAACCCTACCTACTAAACTCTGGGCTTTTACTTTTAAACCTTACAATTTACAAATTGCCTTGAACAGTGTCCACACAGAAATTGATGAGAATTATTGCAATCTGAGCACTACTGATCAAAATTACTCCTCTTGCTCTGTCTCTTGCCTTGAAGCCTTACAGGGCTTTCTGCGAATCTGGAAAAATAATCTACGTTACTACGTCACTGGGTCAAGGGGTTAAACTCCCAAATTAACACCTGCATTTATATTGGTTGCGAAAGAATTTAGAGAGAAGAGAAAGTAGTCTGGCAGAGTTGTAGGGTCAAGGGAAGCATTTTGGAGCCAATCACTCTTCTTTTGAAATTTGCATTGTTCAATCAACAATACCATTTCCTCATTGCAGTGACCTCCTGGAAGCTCTGTTTTCTCATTAAATATTTGGAGGAAAAAAATTTAAATACAGTAAAAATGCAAACACACACACACACACACATCATCATCATCATCATGCATGTACTATTCACATACCAGAACTAACAAATGCTTATAGTTTGTCACTTTGTTTCAGATTTTTAAAAAATAGAGCATTTCAGAAAAATTTGAAATAGTATTTGTTACTTTTCTCCACCCTGTACCCCTCCCTCCCTCCCTCTTCAGATGCTATCATTATTTGATTTGTATACTTCTAGGTCTTGTATATACTTCTAGGTCATTTTATAACATACATCTATGTATAAATAATATATGACATTGCTTTGTATGTTCTTTTAATTATTCATATATGCACTCATTCTGTGCATATTCTTCAACTTGCTTTTTATCACTCAACAATGTGTTACATGAACAATGTGTAAGTAGCTTGTTCACTTTAACTGCTAGGTAGCATTTCATTATATAATTGACCATACTATAAATTTTCCCACTCCCCTATTAGATATTTCCCATTTTTCACTATTATGTGCAATACTGTATGAATATCCTTATACACATCTTTACACACTTTCATCTTTACTACCTAGTACCAACTGGTTCTCTAAAGGGTTATGTGAATTTACATTCCCACCAGAACTGTTTGATAATTCTTTCTCTATGCTCACCAACATTTTATATTTATATTGTCAGACCATTTGCCAATCTGATGGGCATAAAATAAAATCTCCCTATCTTAATTTAAATTTCCTTAATGATTGCCAAACTGGAAGATTTTTTCATAATTATTGGCCATTTAGCTTTCCTATTTTGTGAGTTGCTTTTTCATGTATTTTTATCCAATTTTCTTTTGAGATGTTTGTCTTTTTGTCATATTTATAGGAGTTCTTTATATATTCTGAATACTACTATTATATCTCATATATGTTTGTAAAAATCTCTTCTCTATATGGTGTTTGTTTTATAACTTTCTCATGACTTGTCAGAAGGACATTTTAATACTGATATATCATGTTTTTTCTTAATGAATTATGGTTTTTGTGTTTTGTTTAAAATATACTGTATGATAATTGCATATATAAGCATATATACATAAAAGATACAAAGAAAAATCTTTAAATTTATACACACACAAATATCACGCACATATTCGTCTACAGAAATTTAAGTCACCAAACTCATTGGGTGCTTTCACTAAAAAATCTATGCTCTTCAGCTGGGTCTACTCTGTTGCTCAGCAATTGTTTTTCACCTCAAATTGAGTGCCAACCATATTAGGAAGGCAGTATAGGATTTGGCATCAGAGAGACCTAACAGCAAGTCACAGCTTTTGCCACTTACTAAGTATATGACCCTAACCTCTCCATGCCTCGGTCTCCTTACCTGAAACATAGGTTTTATCGTAGTAAGTATCACAAAGATTCCTCCGTCTTGATCTTCTCATGCATAAAAAAGGTGAAAATAATGGCACTCTTCTAAGCCCTTTACAATTAACTCACTTGATCCTTAACAACAACATAATGAAGGGGGCACTATTATCATCTCCATTTTACAGATGAGGAAACTGAGGGACCGAGAAGGTAACTAACTTGATCAAGGCCATATAGTTAACACATAGCAGAAGCAGGATTTAAACATCCAGAACCCATGCTTTATAGCACTTCACTGTACTGCCTCCCAACAATTATTCCTTATAAGTAAATGAAGAAATGAATGTAAAACACTTAGCCTACTGTTGCATCTATAGATGGGCTCTATGAGTGGTATTTATTTTTATACTATAAAGGCTATTCTAAATTTGTCACTTTACTCTAGACTTGAATGTGTACTCACAGATGACCTTACATTAGTATGACCCAATATCTTCTGTAGAACACTAGAGCCATGGCATCTATGAATCGCCTATTAAAATTGTCATATCAGGCTTTTGCCTTCCCTTCCTCCTCCTTCAAAACACCTCTGAGAAACCTCACCTGCCTTAACTTTTACTTTCAAAGTTAGGACACTGAAACAAGTGCACTTTCAAATTTTTTCTTCTGATCTGCAAATAAAGCACCTAGTACAAAGCCTGGAATATAGCAGGCTTGTTGAATAAATGACAGATTTTATTATTTGGATTCTCTGGTGTCAATGTGCAACAGGATAATCATTTCCTCTTCATAGACTGACTTGGATTTCTGCAGCAGCATGAGTGAGAGGTGGGTATAAGGAAAAATGGGATATTAGAAGAAAGTTCATCTTCTCCTTTCCTTCCAACAGAGAAAGAATTTCACCTTCTTTGCCAAGGTAACTCCTCTATTTATGTCAGTGACCTTACCACTTTTGCCTCTTCTAGTACCGTAACCCGTCTTTCAAGTTTTCAACTTTTTGTCCTCTTCTATTCTCTAAAACTCGATTTTATTGACCCTAAGATATCATCACTTGTAAAGAAAAATAAACGTTGCCATTAAACTAGGCTAGAACACTTTATCACTCACATATATCTCTCTCTTGAGCCTAGACAGAAAGGAAAATGTAGGCAAATAAGTTGAACAAGGTATTCCTAAAACTCTATTCACAGGTCGATTCCTCTCATACTCAGGAACGTTGAGGATATCTTTCCACACAGTATTACACTCTGTGCTATCAAAAGTGTTATACGCCATTTCCTATGACTGCTCCACTGTTGTCTCCAAGACATTCTTTCAATTGCTTCCCCCATCCTCTAAGCTTTGACACGCATGTGCTGACAGTGACTAAAAGTCATGACTGATGTCTCGCTAACAGCAACTGCAAAATGCATCCCGATATCAGAAATATGAAAATGTGAACCAAGAAAAAGTATGCCATAGAAACAATGAAATATAGACGGCCATCCTCTCCTTGACTTATAAACATGATAAAGTCACCTCATAAATTAATGAGAAAATTAAACATTAGAGGTAGGAAGGTAGTAACGAAAAGCAAACAGGAACAAAATTTCTTTCTCTCTCTTCAAACCAACAGTGTGTTTATCGATTTAGTAACATTTACTCAGATTCATTTATCAAAGATTCTGATCCAATATGTTTACTTTGTTCTTTGTGTTCAATATGATTTTTCTGTACATCATACACTTTTCAAAAATCTAACTATACAAGTGAGCTTTTCTTTCATAGGATAATGATTTTTATGGCCTTATCAAGGTTATAATATTTATAATATGCTTTATAGCATATTTAAATATATCTTGTATTATTTACCTATACTTCAAACGATTAATTCACAGACCTTCCCAAAATGCTGAATGCACCTAACCAATCCAATTTTTAAAAATTCTACTGTTTGGGACAAAAATGATAAATGATTTCCATACGTGATTGAAGAAAATATCTGCAAAATTTGTTTTTCAAAATTGGTGATATTTTACTTGCTCTTGGTGAAAAAGTTCTGGCAAAACTTCTGAGATTATAAACTAGCTGCTTTAAAACTTTGAGAAACTGAACTTGCTTTTTAAGTATAAGTAGATAACTTATTTACTATCTAGTTTCAAAAGATATCTTTATAATAATTTATATGAAAATTATTTAATTTTTCTCATTTCATACAAATTGTTGTATTGCCTTATTTCTTGAAGTCCTGAATTGTCTTGAGTTTTTTCACCCAGAACAATGGAGCATTTTAAAGCACAGGGCAAAGAATCAAAGAAATAAAAATTAAAACAATGGAGTTCTTTTCTTTCCCCATCCTCATCTGGCAGAGACAGTAATACCTACTAGATATTTCACTTACTCCTTTCATTTTCTGTCATACCCTTGTAGTGAGGTAGAGCCATGTAATTCACTCTGGCCAAGGTGGAATGTGGAAGTCAGGTGTGCCACTTCCAAATCGAGGCAATTAAAAGCCATTGTAAGATTTTCTAATCTCTCCCTTCTCTTACTTTGAAAATTGAGCAGGCAGAGCATTCCAACCTTTGCAGCCACAGGATGACGGAGCTTCCATCAGCCTGGGTCCGTAAGTGAATGTGTGGTACAGAGCCCTCCACTGACTCATTTGGGATATGTAACATGAGCAAGAAATAAACTTTTGTAGTATTAAGCCACTGAGATTTGGGGATTTTTGTTACTGCAGCATAGATTAGTCAATCCTAACTGATACACATTCTGAAAGATTCAGGACATGTTAAATGAAACAAGTGTCAAGGACATAATATAGTAAAAGGTAATATAGTTTGTTTTTGTATATGGAATTACAGTATTTTATAAATTTTCTTCATTATAATTTTATTTCTTCTAATTTAAAAAAATAAGCATGCCTTTTAATACATAAAATTTTTTTTTCACTTTGTAAAAACCTTTAGAACAAAACAAATTATATATTGATACACTGCTCAATTAAAAAACAACTTCATGGGGCTTCCCTGGTGGCGCAGTGGTTGAGAGTCCGCCTGCCAATGCAGGGGACGCGGGTTCGTGCCCAGATCCGGGAAGATCCCACATGCCGCAGAGCGGCTGGACCCGTGAGCCATGGCTGCTGAGCCTGCGCGTCCGGAGCCTGTGCTCCACAACGGGCAAGGCCACAACAGTGAGAGGCCCGCGTACTGAAAAAAAAAAAAAAACACAAAAAACAACTTCATGAATGAATACACAGAAAACACAAAAACACATCTAAATTTTACCAGCTCTTTTATATGGTAAGAATTATTTTTTAATGGCATATAGAGATGTACAGACAGACAAGGTTGCTCAGTCTGTTTTTGGGGGGAGGGGCGAGGGCGAGGTAAGTGGGTGCTTATATGCTGTGACCCCCGAGGCAAGTGAAAGAAGATTCTTGGTGGTGGTAGGAAAGTTGTGGTACCATACAATGTGGGATAGAACATTAAGTACAAATGTCTTCTAAGTGAAGTAAGTCAGAAAGAGAAAGACAAATACTTTATGACATCACTTATATGTGGAATCTAAAATATGACAAAAATGAACATATCTACAAAACAGAAATAGACACACAGACATAGAGGACAGACTTGTCGTTGCCAAGGGGGTTAGTGGGCATGGGGGAGGGATGGATTGGGAGTTTGGGATAAGCAGATGCAAACTATTATACATAGGATGGATAAACAAGGTCCTACTGTATAGCACAGGGAACTATACTCAATATCCTGTCATAAACCATAATGTAAAAGAATATGAAAAAGAATGTGTGTGTGTATATATATATATGTAATATATATATACACACACACACACATAACTGAGTCACTTTGCTGCACAGCAGAAATCAACACAACGTTGTAGATGAACTATATTTCAATAAAATTTTTAAAAAAAGAACAAATGCCCTCTCAATGGAAAATGCCTTGCATGTAAGTAATGAAGCTGGGGATAAAGAGCAGAACCTTGAATTATCCGAACAGATATCCGAACAGATATCCGAACAGAGATAACTGCCTGAGCAGAGAATAGCATTTATGTAAAGGTTTTGTGGCCCTCATGAAATTCTCAAAGTGTTCTTCAGTCTGCCCAGACACTGACCCTTTTTCTTTTGGCTCCCCTTAGCCTCTCTTTCTTTCTTACCTTGTCTCTGGGCCTTCTATAACTTTCTCTCTTCCATTCCATTTTCTGCTTATTTTATTCTCAGGAACCATCATGGCCTCAGGATATTTTCCATTACTCAGAAATTTTTCCATTACTATAAAAGCAGTCAGGGTGGCAAACAGAATATGCATGGCCTTTCAGATGAAAGTAAAGTTGGAAGAGTTTCTTCCTGTTCCCTCATGGCGAAGAGCGAAGGTTGTCGAGAAGGACAGAAAACATGAAGGTTGTCGAGAAGGACAGAAAACATGAATGTTCCCGATTTCGCGAAGGTTATTGCCCCAGAGGCAGAAGACTGTTTTCCCTGATATTGGCTAGCCCAGTGGGGTAAATGTTAGGGCTGGGAGCTTTCCTTTGTTGCAGCACAAACACTGACTATTCCATTTACTTGTTTTCTATTCAATAGGGCAAATCCATAAGCAGGGAGCTCCCTAGTTTTCTGACATGACATTGATGTAAAGCTTAAAAGATACTCTTCTTAAAAGCAGAGAGAGCTGAATGGGGGTTTGATTCTGTGCCATGGTGATAATGAGGATCCGCTAAGGAGGTCTGTGACTGGCAGAACTGGTGTGTGCTTTAAGACACACAGTGGTGCCAAGGAACAATACCAAGTGTGAGAACAAGCAGACTGAGTCACGATCCATTGCAGATTCTAAATGGTACACTTCTGCCTCTATATATAGCATGTCAAAAGTGTCATTTCTGCTGTCATGAGAACTTTTTAGATCGTCACCACCATAAGTACCGCAACAACAGTAGCGTTTCTTTCTATTAACTACATCTGAATCCCACAGCAAGATGTAGTTTCCCCTGACACATTTGACTTGGGGAATATTGGGCTGGGAGAATCTCTGGGGAAAACAGGCACTGCTTCTTGATTCTATGTAAAGAAAAGTCGTTCTGGTTGACAAAGACTACAGAGTGTTGTACTTCTTTGGAGCTGGCTGTCAGAAATCTCCAAATATGGTGTGAAAGATGTATAATATTCTTTCAGCAAGGCTATTTTTTTAACGGGTATTATGTGGGTTTGAAAACAGAATGGGAGCGCCCTCGTTAATAATCCTTCCGCATCCTGATCCTGCAGCTGAGGTGCTGGAGGCGAGGGGCTGTCACATTTTCAAATGTAGGGGGAAAGAAAAACACTGTAAAGGGTCACATGTATTTCTCTTCTGTTATTTCTGCCTTTAAAAAAATACATCATTGGTTCATTTTGGGGAAAAGCTCTTATTTATGCAGATACATTATAAAATAAAGTCTTCCTTTGTTACATAAGACAAAACAATTCTTGGGAATGCCTTTGGGGATGCTTTAATGAATGATCTCTTTTATTTATTTCTTTTCCTATGTGTATTAAAAAAATCTCTGGTAAAAATAAACCTAGTTGGTCTCAAGAACATAGAAGTGTCTGACTACAGAAATCTCACTATGACCTGATGTAGACAAAATTTACTTTATACAAGCTTTAAACACATGCACACTTACTGTATGGCACTAGGATGAAAAAGAAGCCAGGGTCCTTACCCTCAAAAATCTGTAATATGATTTTTTTAAGCTCTAAGTGCTGATTCTTTCTTTTTTACAGTTAAAAATTTTATATGTATATATATATATATTTTATACATCTTTATTGGAGCATAATTGCTTTACAATGTTGTGTTAGTTTCTGCTGTACAACAAAGTGAATCAGTCATATGCATACATATATCCCCATATCCCCTCCCTCTTAAGCCTCCCTACCACCCTCCCTATCCCACCCCTCTAGGTGGTCACAAAGCACCAAGCTGATCTCCCTGTGCAAAGTCTAGAAACAGTAAATGCTGGAGAGGGTGTGGAGAAAAGGGAACCCTCCTGCACAGTTCGTGGGAATGTAAATTGATGCAGCCACTATGGAGAATCCTTAAAAATCTAAAAATAGAACTAACATACAACCCAGCAATACTACTGGGCATATACCCTGAGAAAACCGTAATTCAGAAAGAGTCATGTACCACAATGTTCATTGCAGCACTATTTACAATAGCCAGGACGTGGAAACAACCTAAATGTCCATCAACAGATGAATGGATAAAGAAGATGTGGCACATATATACAATGGCATATTACTCAGCCATAAACAGGAACAAAATTGAGTTATTTGTAGTGAGGCAGATGGACCTAGAGTCTGTCATACAG
This sequence comes from Monodon monoceros, assembly GCF_005190385.1. Lineage (NCBI taxonomy): Eukaryota > Metazoa > Chordata > Mammalia > Artiodactyla > Monodontidae > Monodon > Monodon monoceros. The sequence goes on from NW_021703778.1 coordinate 106,491,154, forward strand.
AGTGAAGTAAAAATTTTATATACAGTAAAATTCACTCTTGGGTGCATAGGTCTGTAAGTTTTGACAAATGCATACAGTCGTGTAATACCACCGTGATAAAGATACAAACAGTTCCTTTACCCCCAGAACATTCCTCCAAGTCCCCTTGCAGCCAAACCCTGAATCCACCCCAAACCCTGGCAACACTTACTTGTTTTCTGCCTCCATTGTTTTACCTTTTCCAGAATGTCTTATAAATTGAATCATATAGTATGTAGTCTTTTGAGTCTGGCTTCTTTCACTTAGCAAAACATATTTAAGATTCACCCATATTCTTAAATGGATTTATAGTGCATTCCTTTTTATTGCTGAACAGAATTACATTGTACGATGTACCACAGTTTGTCCATCCATGCATCAGTTGCAGGACATCTGGGCTGCTTCTAGTTTTTGGTGACTATGAATAAAGTTGCTATCACTATTCATGTACAGGTTTTTGTGTAAACATAAGCTTTTGTTTCTCTTGGGAATACTGGAATACTGAAACAGTAGTAAAACTGTTAGGTCATATAGTAAGTGTATGTTCAACTTTAAAAGAAATTGGCAAACTGTCTTCCTCAGGGGCTATACCATATTGTACTGGGTTGGCCATACTGCAGTATTCCCACCAGCAATGTACAAGAATTCCACTTGCTCACAATTGGTATTGTCAGGGTTTTTTTTATTCTTTGTTTTTATTCATTCTGATAGTTTCTAGTGATATTTCATTATGGTTTTTTGGGGGTTTTTTTTGCGGTACGTGGGCCTCTCACTGTTGTGGCCTCTCCCATTGTGGAGCACAGGCTCCGGACGCGCAGGCTCAGCGGCCATGGCTCACAGGCCCAGCCACTCTGCTGCATGTGGGATCTTCCCAGACCGGGGCGTGAACCTGCGTCCCCTGCATCGGCAGGCGGACTCTCAACCACTGCGTCACCAGGGAAGCCCTTCATTATGGTTTTAATTTGCATTTCCCTAATGACTAATGATGTTGACCATCACCCCACATGCTTATATGTGATCCATGTATCTTCTTTGGTGATGTATTTGTACAAATCCAGAAAAATGTATTGTGTTTCCTTACTGAGTTTTGAGAATTCTGTACGTATTCTGGATAAAAGTTTGCCCTCTTATATGTGTTTTTCAAATATTTTCATGAAGTCTATGGCTTACCTTTTCATTCTTTAATCAATGTCTTTTGCAAAGCAGGTTTTCATTTTGATGAAATCCAATTCATTGATTTTTCTTTTGGTGCTTTTGGTGCCATATCTAAGAAATTTTTGCCTGGCCCAAAGTCACAAAGTTTTTCTCTTATTTTTTTCTTCTAGAAATTTGATAGTTTTAGATTTTACATTTAAGTCTACGATCTGTTTTGAGGTAATTTTTGTATAAAATATGAGGTATTGGTCAAGGTTTATTTTCTTTGCTTGGTCCAATTGCTTTAACATCATTTGACGAAATACTATACTTTCTTCATTACATTGCCTTTGCACCTCTGCCAAAGATCAATTGATCAGATATGTGGGGGATTACTTCTGATTCTCAATTCTGTTCTCTTGATTATGAGTTTATCTTTACACCAATGTCACATTGCCTCGATTACTATAGCTTTATAATAAGTCTTAAAAACAGACTGTGTGAGTCTTCCAACTTGTTCTTTTTCAAAATTGTTTTGGCTATTCTAGTTCCTTTGCCTTTCCATATGAAATCTAGGATCAGCTTGGGGATTTCTACAAAAAAAATACTGCTGGGATTTAGACTGGGATTGCGTTGAATCTGTGTATATTTTTAGGACGTAAACTTCTGCAAAACACAACTAAGAATCCTAAGAGGCATCCTAGAATCAATCCACATGAGCTAACATTCCTGTTTGTGAGCCTGGCATTTGACAGTCACATAACACCTTTCTTTAAGAATGGTACCCATTGGATAAAGCACTGGAGAAAAATATTGAGATTAGAAAACCTATTTCTTGGCCCAATACCTTCTGGTGGCAAGTCTCAGCATAAATAACAACTTAATTCTCAGGTATGCAGATCAGCAGAACAGGCCTCAGAAGCCAATGTAATTAGGTATAAAAAGATAGCTCGTCTTCATAGCACACTCTGCCTACTTGCATCAAAATAGCAAACTTCAAACTGGAAACATGATCCCCTCTGCAGGAAGACTGAGTGGTGTCCCACAGAGAACCACTGTCTCCTACAGTGTCCCTGTCTGTTTGTCCTATTTGGAGAATGACAACACAGCTGCTTAGGGACACAGGCTCCAAGTTAAATTATAAGAACGAGGGATGTAAAGGGGTATTCACATCATATTGGAATAATTCCTAGTCTAAAGAGACCTTAATGAAAGGGAGCCTGAAATTCACAGTCATGGGACCCTAAGATCACTCCTATTGTAATATCACAAAGAATGGTACTCTTTTCAGTGGTTCATCTACACCCTGTTTGTTTTTTCCCGTCAGTTAGACTGTTTGATGAATTGCCAGTTTTCCCGGTTTCCTGCAGTTTTCCATTGTAGAAGTTGTAAAAATCTTTTAATTGCACCAAACCAAGTACCCATCCTTTGTTGACATGGAGGTGGCTTGTGTCTTGAGAAATTTTCAAGCAAAGTCTGTGGATAAAAGTATATATAGCAGCATGTTTTGCACACTGAAGGGGAAAAAAAATTCAGAGAATTGGGGTTTTTTCTTGTTGTCACATGCTTTCTGGTATCATTTTAAATTTATTTATAAAACTGCTGTCATTAATATTATGTTCACTTGGTGGAAATTATTTTGTTTCTCCCCTCTGGAAATAGAGCTGCTCAAGACTGATAAATAATAACACATTATATAAGTACTGTGGATTATTTAACATTCTGATTAATGAGATATTTTCTATCCAAAAATGACAATCTCCAGAGCTCTGCAGAGGTAAGCTTGTCATTCTCAGATCATGAATAGTGTTTACATTTGAAAGATGAATCTGATACATTGGTAAAATGGTTAATTTTGCCCTCAAACCTTTTTTATGAAATCACTGGTAGAATAGTCAGGTTGAGAAGTTCTCATTAAAAACTGGCCTTGTTTATATGGCACTAAGCCAGACCAGAAAACACAAGCTCATGCAACCTCAAAGATTTTTGAGAATATAGATTCAGATTCTTCTAAGGCTATTTTCACTTTGGTTTATTACCAAACCAGCAAATAAGCATGGCAAAAACTATAAAGGAGATGGGGATACAAGTGAGTGGACTATAAAGGAGTAAAACACAACTCACCCTGCTGCAGCCTCTCTTGTTCTGACATTCCACAAGGAATTCATCCAGTCATAGGAGCCGGAATCACAGGCTCTCTCCCCTTAATACTTTAGGGTAGAGGATGGTAGGGACATCAGCTTGATTTGCATGTGGGGAAATTCTTGCGGTGCCCAGTAACCCACCTCCCACCTTGTCAGCTTTTCTTTTCAGGGCGCTAGGCTGGGCCATGTCCTGGCCCAGGTGTTCTTCCTCCAAACATGCTGCATTTAGCATCACATCCACTCGTCCTCATTAGGCTATCTGCTTCCCTTTTTCAAGCATACTTCCACTGGCAAAAATTGTACTAAGCTTTGTCATTGCTTTAAGAGAAAGATATGTTCACAGCAAAGCACATTTAAACACTCAGATTTCTCAGTCTTTGTGGCTAATTTTTAACTAATCTAAGAGGCTAAGGAAGTTCTCAGGAAGCTAGCTAGGGTGCTGACAATAAGAGCAATTGGGTAATCATATAATAAATTAAAGCCTGATTGCTTTGGATTGCTTTTTGTAGGAACAGATTTACCAAAAAAAAAAAAAAAAAAATCCTTCATGCAACCCCCAAATCATCAAACATATGTGATTTTAAAAAACATCAAAAGAAAAAGAGACTAAAACGTTGGTTTAAAACAAAATGGCTCCAACTACTTTTCCAGACTCTAAAGATTTCTACGTCCCTGGATTCTCAGTTCCTCAGACACTTCAGAGTTATAAAGAGAAGTAAAATAAGGTTCCTGACAACAGGAAATCACATAGAACAGATTAAAATCAGGTTGTATCCATGGGAAGAAGTGTTCTTTACAGTCTCAGGAGCTCCCTGCCCTCTCAATGAGGGAGAAGAATCCCTCCTCACTCTGAGGGAGCTGCCTTCTAACTCATGCTAGATGCAGTCTGACATTCTGATGTTCCATTCTCTCCACAATAATGCAGCAATATAATCTTAACCCTGAGCACCTCTGGGAGGAGATGAAGACTGAAGGCAGAAGAGGGTGCTAGTGCTGCTAGGAAGGAATTTAGAGAATGTATATAGGAAGGGGAACCTCAGCATGGGAATGCCATGGTTCTCATGCACTCTTGGAGAGTTCAAAACCAGAAGGAGGATGAGGAAAAGAACAGTAATAAGGAAAAGATTTGAGGGACCAGACTCTCATTGGGCTCTCAGTCGTGCCTATAACTGGAGATGGTACTTCATGGAACCTAAAAACCATGTTTTTAAGAGAAAAAGAAAACAATGAATGTAGATATTTAACTCACCTCACTCCCAATTGCCATGAAAAAGGCTAAAGAGCATGAAACTAATATGCCAGTACCTGTGCTGGAAATGAGGGGAAAATACCACTCATAAGCCAGACACTTGGAATTTCTTTTGTATTGAAGGTGATATAGAAGGCCAACTGGTGACTATTCTATACTGTGAATTACCTGGGAGACAGGTACAGGAGGCCCTAAAATAATATACTAATGCCCTATAATTGAGAAATGAGGGCAGGATATGGAGCAGGCAGCTGCACCAAACAGAAAATATGTGTGGATGAGCTTTAGTCTAGAACAGATGGCCCCCCAAAACCAAGAGTTGGCAAAGTAGGGCTTCCTCAGAAAGACATGTAAAAGATACTGTAAGTCAAAAGGAGAGAGACCATCTGGAGGAAGCAGAGGAAATGCCTTCCTTAAAATAGATTTATTGCAAGAAAAAGAGCACATTTTATAAAATGTCTAATTTGAGTTCTCAAAAATATATGTCAAATATCAAAAGGAAGAAGTTAAGAAATGTCAGATTTCATGAAGGTAAAAAATAAAATTGTTCAACTAAAACCTGAGGAGGGGCAATAAACAGCAGATTGGATATTGCAGAAAATTCACTTTAGCGAAATAGAAGACAAATTTCAGAATTTATCTAAAGGTGAAGGATAAAAAAATAAAAATAATTTTAGATAAGAGGTTCTATGGAAGAAAAATTCTAATCATCCATTCTGTATATAATAAATAACAGAATGATAGAGACCAAGAATAAAGAAGAAAGAAAAATAAATAGGGTAGAAGCAAATAATAAATTTTAAAATTAATAAAGCCTGAATCTACAGAGCAGAAAAGTTCCCTGAAAATCATCAACTCAAGAATAAATAGAAAAAAATTTTAATTTCTTAAGTACTACCTACCTATATTGATCTAAAACATTTGTATCCTCAACACTCACATAATTTAACAACTATCTAAGGCAAGATGTTACTTGAAATCCTTTCTTTTGTGGCTTTACATTCTAGCAGTATTAAGTAGTTTTGTCCATTTCAAATGGCTTTCTAAGCACTACCTCTCTAACTAACTCTAAAGAAGATTCACATTTAGTCTAAGTGCCAAGTAAAATCTACCTGAGACCCACGAATTTTAGGACAACAAAACTAAATTGAAATCAAACCCAATTAAGAAACCTAAAAATATTAGACTAATACAATTAGCATGCACAAACTAGAGGTCTTAACTCCCTGCTTATATTAAGAAATTTAATATAAGCTTGCAAACACTGAGTTCGGTTATCTCAGATTAGGCAGAAAAATGAAAGAGAAGAAAAAGTTTTCGCAATTTATTCAGTTCAAAATGGAAGTTCAAACTAGACAACTTAGAAGAAATAAATTCCTAGAAATATATAATCTTCCAAAACTGAATCATGAAGAAAGGAAAAATCAGAATAGACCGATTACTAACAGTAACACTGAATCAGTAATTTAAAAAACACCCAACAAACAAAAGCCGAGACTAGATAGGTGAACTCTACCAAACATTTAAAGAAGAGTCAATACCTATTCTTCTCAAATAACTCCAAAAATTGAAGAGGAAGGTATGCTTCCAAACTCATTTTATGAGGCCAGCATAACCCTGATACCAAAACCAGAAAAAGACACCACAGAAAAAGAAAATGACAGGCCAATATCCCTGATGAACATACATGCAAAAACCCTTAATGAAATATCAGCAAACTGAATTCAACAATACACCATAATCAAGTGAGATTTATTCCAGAGATGCAAGGGTGGTTCAACATCCACAAATCAATTAACAAGATACACCATATTAACAAACTGAAGAATAAAAATCATATGATCATCTCAATAGATGCAGAAAACGCTTTTGACAAAATTCAACATCCATTTACGATAAAAACTCTCAACGAAGTGGGTATAGAGGGAACATACCTCAACATAATAAAAACCATATATGACAAACCCACAGGTAACATCATACTCAATGGTGAAAAGCTGAAAGCTTTTCCTCAAGTATCAGGCATAAAACAAGGATGCCCACTCTCACCACTTTTATTCAATATAGTATTGAAAGTTCTGGTCACAGCAACTAGGTAAAAAAGAGAAATAAAAGGCATCCAAATTGGAAAGGAAGAAGTAAAACTGTCACTGTTTGCAGATGACATGTCATTATATATAGGAAACACTAAAAACTCCACCAAAAAACCATTAGAACTAATAAATGAATTTAATAAAGTCATAAATTACAAAATTAATATACAGCAATCCCACTTCTGGATATTTTTCCAAAGAAGACAAAACCACTAATTTGAAGAGATATATGCACCCTTATGTTCACTGCAGCAGTTTTTACAATAGCCAAGATACAAAAGCACCCTAAGTGTCCATCGATAGATGAACAAAGATGTGGTGTATGTATGTATGTATGTGTGTGTGTGTGTGTGTGTGTGTGTGTATGTATATATATATATATATATATATATATATATATAAAATGGAGTATTAGCCATTAAAAAGGAATGAAATCTTGCGACTTGCAACACACGGATGAATCAAGAGGTATTATGCTAAGTGAAATAAGTCAGAGAGAGAAAAAACAAAAACCATATGATTTCACTTATTTGTGGAATCTAAAAAAACAAACAAAACAGAAAGAGACTCATAGGAAAACTGCCATTTATCAGAGGGGAGGGAGATGGGGGACAGGCAAAACAGATGAAGGGGATTAAGAGGTACAAAATTTTAGATAAAAATAAATATGTCATGGGAACGTAATGTACAGCATAGGGGATACAGTTTTGAAATATTGTAATAACTTTGGTGACAGAGGGTAACTAGATTTATCATGGTAATTATTTCATAATGTAAAGAAAACTACGTATATTTTTACGTATTCTTTAAAATATATTTTTATTTTACATATTTCATTTATTATATACATTTATTTTATATGTATAATATATATTGTATATATTTTTAATGTATAAAAAGATCACTATGCTGTACACCTGAAACTAATAGTATTGTAGTATTGTAATAATAGTATTGTAGGTCAACTATAATTGAATAAAAATCTCTCTTTAAATGGAAGTTGATGTTCCCAGTATCCCTTGTACCACAGAAAAACATTTACTGTGAATTTTGGTTTAAGGGTTATTAGGTAATGTGATCAGAAGAATGGATTATGAGGGCCTATCTCCTTATGACTGTGCCATTAACCTCTGCCAATTTGGGGGGTTTTTAGAAGAAACTCAAACTGCCTAGACTAAGCAAAGGGCAAGTAGAATCTTGACCTCTTAATGAACTTAACTAGTAAACACAAATATAGGTGTATGTAGTAATATACTAAAAGCCTCCCACAAGTGTTGGTACCTTGTCTCTGGAATTAACATGTGATATCACCCACCACTCAGCTGCTCTTGTTCTTCCTCCCTTTCCTGCACCCCCCCCCCAGGGCTTCTTTCACTATCTGTATTAAGAATCTATTTGGAACAAGTCTTTAGGCTTTGACCTGGACATCAATTCCAGGTCCTATCTTCCCTTTTTCCCACGGCCCTATGAATCTCTACTGCAGATATCAGACACTGTGACTCCTAAATCTTGCCCCAAGCTCTGTAGGAAGTAATCCTCTTCCCACCACTAGGGGAGAAAAATCACTTGTACAGCTGAACTTCCATGAGGTCAATGGAAGCCACAATGTCGGAAGTAATTTATAGATTGATAAATATTTATCATGATTTAGGTTTCTGCAGTGGAGGTGCATGTAGGAAAAACTTCCCAGTGAAATATAAACCAGCTGCTAATATGGATATGGAACTTACTGAGCTGAGGGAGAATTACAGAAAATAGTTTCCCTGAAATTTGGAAATGAATATATAAATCTCAGAACTGTCCTTTGTGGCCCTGTAGCAAAACTTTGGCTTTTATTTGATTTTACTTGACTCTGTGAAAATGTATTCTCTTTCATGAAACCACAAATTCAAAAGTGAAAGCTACCACCAATGATGCAATTTTGGAATCAGAATTGTTATGTGTCTTTTTTTTATTGAAGTATAGTTGATTTACAATGTTGTGTTAGTTTCAGGTATACAGCAAAACGATTTACTTTTATAAATAAATAAATAAACAAATAAATATTCTTTTTCAGGTCCTTTTCCATTATAGGTTATTATGATATTGAATATAGTTCCCTGTGCTATACAGTAGGTCCTTGTTGTTTATCTATTTTATATGTAGTAGAGTGTATCTGTTAATCCCAAACTCCTAATTTATACTCCCCCTTCCCCCTTTGATAACCATAAGATTGTTTTCAATGTCTATAAGTTTATTGCCATTTTATAAATAAGTTCATTTGTATCATTTTTTTAGAGTCCACATATAAGTGACATCATATGATATTTGTGTTTGTCTGACTTACTACACTTAGTATGATAATCTCTAGGTCCATGCATGTTGCTGCAAATGGCATTATTTCATTCTTTTTTTATGGCTGATAATATTTCATTGTATATATATACCACATCTTTGTTATGTGTCTTAAGTAAAAAATATCCTTCTGGTTTTAAAATTAACTCAATGTACTAAGTAGCAGTATGTTTACTGATTTGCTAAAAAAATGATCAATGACTAGCAATATGCTGTTAATGGTAAGCTTTTCACATAAATAAGTTGATTAAAATTGCTCTTTTGTGACTTTCAAACTGGATATTTTAATATATATAGGCTATAGTTTATATTTTTTTTAATTTTAAAAGTCCCTACAATCTGAGGACATATAATATCTGATTGAATGGCCCATTACTGAAAAAATGTGAATGTTCTGGTCTAGATGATAAACTGTCTGTATAATGAAAGACATGGGCAAGAAGAAGAATGATTATGAAAAATTAGACTGTAACCACTTGTTCATGGGGCTGCTTATGTGACCATTTCCCATTGATGAATACAGATGAACACAAAGAGATAGAACTTATAGGTTCACTACCTGCACATTGCAAATGTACTTATTCACATGTTCATTACAGAAATATGAAATAAGAAATATGCTCATTAAGTTAACACAAGACTCCAACTGGTCTATAGAGTAAAAACATATACTATTGCAATACATCTTTTGCATCCGAATACATATCCTGCAAAGCATTTGTTTTTCTATTTTCTAATGTCTTGGGACTTGGTTATCTATGTTTAGGAACAAGAGAGCACTGTATTCTACTGTTTTCTGTCTGTATTCTACAAATAACCAGGCATGAAAAAATTGCACATGAACAGGTGAGGAACAATAAGAGATTAGAAAAAGAATGTGTACAATTGGAGTTAGTTCTTGAACTGGAATTGGCAGATTAATAACACTGGGGAAATCTAAAACACATAAACCTGTAAGAAAAATGAGCATTTTTCTTGTGTTTGAAAGCATGATGTAGAGAGATATGGTTGAAAGGAACTTCAGCTTTGTGGTTTTTCATATATTTAAGACCTAAGGTTGCCATTGCTTTCAGTGATTCATTTACCTACTGCCACACCCGTAACTCCTTCACCAAAATTACAGGTGGAAAGAAAAAACAAACAAACATACAAACAGAAAAAAGGGATTCAATTAAATGAGGAAAATGTAGCATTCATGAGTATGCAAGTGTGTGTGGCTGGCAAGCGGCAGGAAGGGAGGGTGGCACGAACGAACGGGCTGGCTCCACAGGAGTACATGCCACTATGATAAAGCCCCATGAAGTCCTTCTCAGAGATAAAGTGTTGTAACTACCATAAACTCAATTAAACACTAACATGTTAGCAGATGAAATTAGCTACATGCTCTATAAAACTTAAGTCTTGTTTCTATTTTGTTCTTTTTTTTTGGCCAAAAAAGAGACAAAGTGTGTCAGGAAAGAAACTAAACATGGGGAAAACATATGTCTTGTCTAACTGAGAAGCCTACCACTATCAGATCCTGCCATGCATCTTTTATAACTGACAATTACAAATCCCTGTTCTAATTGTCTACCTATCTTCTTCAGCATATGCTTTTGATATTTTTCTCTTATTTTTTGCTTTTAGTGGGCCATATCAGCTATCTTTCTTCAAGGCCAGTTATAAAAACATGTTAATAAAAAGACAGAAAAAGAAAAGTGGATGCTTCACCCATTTTCCTGAACCAAATTTTCTGCAGCACTCTGGTCTCAGGGAAAGGCAACATGTGAGAAGACACCTTTTTTCTCGTCTTCCCTAGGCTGCCCAGCATGCTAGATTTCTAGGTAGATTTATACTCTTTCTTCATGGTAATGTGTGCCTCTTGCCACAGGCTTCAGGCCCTTGGTTTTCCTGGCTTTGCCCTTCACCTCAGACATACCATCAGAGTTAAACAGATTTTTCTAGACATAAATTTTGGATTTTGTACAATAGGGAAGCAAAAGAAATAACCTGTAAGTTGCTCGAGTTTGGGTATTTCTGTGGTTGGATTGTTTGCAAATTTAAGAATTGTGTTTGAACAATAATTTGAAATTGAAACCAGAAAAGGACTTCAAAGCACCAATCTAAATTTTCCTAACTTTCTGAGAAGGTAACTCTTAATTTAAGATTCACCGTTAGGTGTGGATGAGAATCGCTAGCTTACCTGAAGCAGCTGCCGCCACCTCATGTTATGTTCATAATAATGAAGTGAGAATTTTGGCAAGTGAAAACTGTTTAAAACCTAAGAGGCTGAAAGCATCTGTCAAACAGTGTATTCAGGCCCAAACCTAATGGTTTACAAACCAGATGATGAGTGTGTACATGTTATGAATTGCTGCTGTATGTTGCTTTCCTAAGTTTTGTACACAAAGTGGTGAAAGTTTTCATGCTACTGATGTGGCTCATAAATACAACAGATGAGATGTTTGATAGAAACATTGCTGTCATTTCTAATGAATTCATAAGCTATTGTTCAACTCCCTTTTATGCTACAGGCCCAGCTGAGGGCCCAGGAGTTTGTGTTTAATCAGACATAGTACATGTCTGTCTTTCACAGAACATCGGGATAATGACCCTTATAATTTTTTTGGAAAAGCCTAACTTCTTAAGTCTGTCAAGGCTGATTTAAGAAGACTCAGTTTAACTTCTTGGAAGAGCTCATTTCTATATAAGCTTTTTATACTTTCAAGTCATCATTCAGTATAGTTTGACTTCCTCTTTGAGTATAATCAGAAGATAGCTTTAGTACGTTCCCAAAGCTGCTAATATACAAGAAGCTACAGTTGATAGCAGGAAAGCAGAAAGGCTGGGTAGAGAAAGAAAGCATAATGGTGTTTGAATTGAATTTTGAGACTAAAAGAGAAAGAATTGAGAGAAGAAATGCCGGTATCCATAACTTTCAGAGAAGGCTGCTTTCATTTGCATTTTGGTATCGGTCAGGGATGAGAATTGCTAGGTGGTTGTCTGCAACAACTGGTACAATCATATTTTATGCCAGGAATACCTATAATCATCCTAACACAAAACCTTGGATTTTCCTCCTAATTGTCTGCAAGTGCAGTCAAGTCTCTTTAGGATTTTCTCTTTTTATTCCCCCTTAAAATTCTCTTCTCATTAGGATCTGACTGGAAACCTTGCTTTTCAATGTCAAGTCACTCAACTGATTGTGCACACTTTCTTGGCTTAGCTGCAGAGTGCCTGAGATGCAGTTAGTAACAGATTCAGTTCTGCAGCATCATGGAAAGGGGAGTGTCTCTTATTTTGATTGCTTTCCTTGGGGAAAAAAAAAATGACTTCATTATCCAGAATTAAGAAATAATCTTTGAAATGGATCCGATTTGATGATTTAATATCCAACAAGATTATAATGAATCTTGCTTTAAAAATATGGTCCAATACCAGGAATTTGAAAGCACATTCAATTTTCATTTTTCTAAATAAAAAGTTTTTGCCCATTTATTTATCTACTGAAAAAAGAAAAAGGTGAATTTTAGCATATATATGTACAAAAATATCTTACATGTGTCATTTCCTTTAGCTAGCTCCTATTTAATGCTTCAATGACTCAATTTAGAAGAATTCAGAGTTTTATAGATTGTTGATTAAAAACACAACAGCTATAAAAGTACACTACAATCATAATAAATCATGATAAATGAAAATGTACAGAATGGGGAAGACTAGTATATTTAAATTTCTTACAACCAGAAATATTACATTAATACTTGATAACCTATCTAAATTATATTTATTGATTTTTTTGGAAGCAATATGTTAATCTAAATCTAAGTTGCATCTATCTGTCTCCAAATTTCCCAGTGAGGTAGCTCAACCAATGCTGAAAGCCAGTTGCTAAATATGTGTATCACTTCTACCACAGATAATTACAGAGGGGTCCTTTCAATAGGTTAGAAGTGAATGGACAGGAACTTCTACCTGCTAGAGCCCTACGGCCCCCTTTCATCTAGCACACTTGATGGGAGGTCTCCCTTGGTCCTCTTTAGTACACCCTTAAAACATTCTGGTAACCCGTCAGCCCATGCTTTAGGGCAGCTACCTTCTGTCTGGTTCATTGGAGGAGAATCCCAACCACCTTACTATCTTACAGCATAAGACACCATGTTAAACGTTGGGGATGTAGTGATTATTAAGACAGACGTGGTCCATGTCCTCATGGAACTAGTGAAAATGACTTCTAACCAGTTATTTGTAAATATGAATAGGCATTTTTAAATTTCCGAACATATAAGAGAATTGGCTGCTTGAAAGAGAGGTATTCTATAAGTTAGGACACTGTGCTGTGAGGAAAATCCAATATGAATTAGCTTAAACAAAAATAAAGACAGAAAAGAGGAGAGGGGTATGGAATTTAGAGGCGCTTACACAAACAGAAAATGCAAGAGTATAACTGGTCTTAGTAATAATAACTGAAATGAAGGATTTGGAAAAGCAACAGGAATCTCACCATGGATTTTCTCTGCTTATAAGAATGTCTTAGCCTCATTCTCTCTTGCTACATATGAGTTTTATCCTCATAGCAGGGAGTGTAGTTGCTGGTTACTCTCAACTCCAACACTTTCAGTTTTACAACACAAAACACCAAGGAGCCTACCTTCTATCATGTTAAAAATCCCAAGGAAGAATTATAATTAGTCCAACTTGGGAATCCATGCCTAGAGCAGTCACTGTGGCCAGAATGATGAAGTACTATGATAAGCTTAGCTTGTGGTAAGGGGGTGTACTCTGATGGGGAGCCCCAACCAGAAAGGCATGTTTAGTGTGGTAGAACATTGGAATCAGAAGTGAAGGGTGATGGAGGATGATGAGGGTAACAACAACAATTATATTAGGGGCAAGGGTCACAAAAAACAATCAGAGCAATTGAACTAAAACATAGTTACAGAATAAAACAAGAGACAACTTACAAGTGTAATTTCTATGTCCATAAGAACTGAGTATAATACATCAAAAACAGCAATTTTTCATGAAACTACAGGAAAACATATCTATGGTATTCATGTATTGAGAATGCAAAGACAAGGAGCCCAACTAAGATAATAACTCAATGGATTGCTTTATAGGGATGGTGGATAATGTTAATTACAATTTATATTAAAACACACATTTAGCACTAACTATACACTAAGCACTATTCTAAGAATCAATTCATTTGATTTTCACAGCAGCCCAATTAGGTAAGTAGTAGTACTGTTCCCACTCTATAGATAAGCAAACTGAAGCGTAGAAAGGCTAAAAGAGTTACCTGAGATCACATAATGGGTAAATAACAGAACTAGGATACAAACCCAAGCAATAAGATCTGGAGACTGTGCTGCACCTCTAAATTAAGATGTATTTTTGTGGGGAGAACCTTCAAGATGGCAGAGGAGTAAGATGTGGAGATACCTTCCTCCCCACAAATACATCAGAAATACATCTACATGTGGAACAACTCCTACCGAACACCTACTCAACGCTGGCAGAAGACCTCAGACCTCCCAAAAGGCAAGAAACTCCCCACGTACCTGGGTAGGGCAAAAGAAAAAACAGAGAAACATTAAGAGGGATGGGACTTGCACCTCTGGGAGGAAGCTGTGAAGGAGAAAAAGCTTCAACACAGTAGGAAGCCCCTTCACTGGCGAAGATGGGCAATGGGGGAGGGGAGCTTCAGAGCCAAGGAGGAGAGCACAGCAATAGCAATGCAGAGGGCAAAGTGGAGAGATTCCCACACAGATGATCAGTGCCGACCAGCACTCACCAGCCTGAGACGCTTGTCTGCTCACCCACCGGGGCAGGTGAGGGTTGGGAGCTGAGGCTCGGGCTTCGAAGTTCAGACCCCAGGGAGAGTACTGGAGTTGGCTGCGTGAATACAGCCTGAAGGGGGCTAGTGTGCCACAGCTAGCTGGGAGGGAGTCCGGGAAAAAGTCTGGAACTGCCTAAGAGGCAAGAGACCATTGTTTCGGGATGCGCAAGGCGAGGGGATTCAGAGCACCGCTTAAACGAGCTCCAGAGACAGGCGCAAGCCGCTGCTATCAGCGCGGACCCCAGAGACGGGCATGAGATGCTGAGGCTGCTGCTGCAGCCACCAAGAAGCCTGGGTGCAAGCACAGGTCACTATCCAAGCAAGGTGAAAACCCACCAGACCAAACAAATGAAGACGAAGTAGGCAGTCTACCTGAAAAAGAATTCAGAGTAATGATAGTAAAGATGATCCAAAATCTTGGAAATAGAATGGAGAAAATACAAGAAATGTTTAACAAGGACCTAGAAGAACTAAAGAGCAAACAAACAATGATGAACAACACAATAAATGAAATTAAAAATCCTCTAGAAGGAATCAATAGCAGAATAACTGAGGCAGAAGAACAGATAAGTGACCTGGCAGATAAAAGAGTGGACATAACTACTGCAGGGCAGAATAAAGAAAACAAAATGAAAAGAATTGAGGACAGTCTTAGAGACATCTGGAACAACATCAAATGCACCAACATTCGAATTACAGGGGTCCCAGAATCAAAAGAGAAAAAGAAAGGGACTGAGAAAACATTTGAAGAGATTACAGTTGAAAACTTCCCTAATATAGGAAAGGAAATAGTCAATCAAGTCCAGGAAGCGCAGAGAGTCCCATACAAGATAAATCCAAGGAGAAACACGCAAAGACACACATTAATTAAACTACCAAAAATTAAATACAAAGAAAATTTATTAAAATAAGCAAGGGAAAAACAGCAAATAACACACAAGGGAATCCCTATAAGGTTAAGAGCTGATCTTTCAGCAGAAACTCTGCAAGGCAGAAGGGAGTGGCAAGACTTATTTAAAGTGATGAATGGAAAAACCTACAACCAAGATTACTCTACCCAGCAAGGATCTCATTCAGATTTGACAGAGAAATGAAAATCTTTACAGACAAGCAAAGGCCAAGAGAATTCAGCACCACAAAACCATTGGTACAACAAATGCTAAAGGAACTTCTCCAGGCAGAAAACACAAGAGAAGGAAAAGACCTACAATAACAAACCCAACACAATTAAGAAAATGCTAATAGGAATACACATATTGATAATTACCTTAAATGTAAATGGATTAAATGCTCCCACCAAAAGACATAGACTGGCTGAATGGATACAAAAACAAGACGTGTAGAGATGTTGTCTACAAGAGACCCACTTCAGACCTAGGGACACATACAGACTGAAAGTGAGGGGATGGAAAAAGATATTCCATGAAAATGGAAATCAAAGAAAGCTGGAGTAGCAATTCTCATATCAGACAAAATAGACTTTAAAATGAAGACTATTACAAGAGACAAAGAAGGACACTACATAATGATCAAGGGATCAATCCAAGAAGAAGATATAACAATTACAAATATTTATGCACCCAACATAGGAGCATCTCAATACATAAGGCAAATGCTAAATAACAGCCATAAAACGGGAAATTGACAGTAACACAGTCATAGTAGAGAACTTTAACACCCCACTTTCACCAATGGACCAATCATCTAAAATGAAAATAAATGAGGAAACAAAAGCCCTAAATGATACATCAAACAAGAAGGACTTAATTGATATTTATAGGACGTTCCATACAAAAACAACACAATACACTTTCTTCTCAAGTGCTCATGGAACATTCTCCAGGATAGATCATATCATGGGTCACAATTCAAGCCTTGGTAAATTTAAGTAAATGAAATAGTATCAAGTATCTTTTCCGAGCACAATGCTATGAGACTAGATATCAATTACAGGAAAAAATCTGTAAAAAATACAAACACATAGAGGCTAAACAATACACTACTAAATAACTAAGAGATCATTGAAGAAATAAAACTGGAAATCAAAAAATACCTAGAAACAAATGACAATGAAAACACGATGACCCAAAACCTACGGGATGCAACAAAAGCAGTTCTAAGAGGGAAGTTTATAGCAACACACTCCTACCTCAAGAAACAAGAAACATCTCAAATTAAGAACTAACCTTACAACTAAAGCAATTAGAAAAGAAGAACAAAACCCCACCAAAGTTAGCAGAAGGAACAAATCATAAAGATCAGTTCAGAAATCAATGAAAAATAAATGAAGTAAAAGATAGCAAAGATCAATAAAACTAAAAGCTGGTTCTTTGAGAAGATAAACAAAATTGATAAACCATTAGACAGACTAATCAAGAAAAAAAGGGAGAAGACTCAACCCTGTAGAATTAGAAATGAAAAAGGAAAATAACTGACACTGCAGAAATACAAAGGATCATGAGAGATTACTACAAGCAATTATATGCCAATAAAATGGACAACCTGGAAGAAATGGACAAATTCTTAGAAAAGCACAATCTTCTGAGACTGAACACAGAACAAACAGAAAATATAAACAGACCAATCACAAGCACTGAAATTGAGACTGTGATTAAAAATCTTCCAACAAGCAAAAGCCCAGGACCTGATGGCTTCACAGGCAAATTCTATCAAACATTTAGAGAAGATCTAACACCTATCCTTCTCAAACTCTTTCAAAATATAGCAAAGGGAGGAACACTCTCAAACTCATTTTGTGAGGCCACCATCACCCTGACACCAAAACCAGACAAAAAAGTCACAAAGAAGGAAAACTACAGGGCAATATCACTGATAAACATAGATGCAAAAATCCTCAGCAAAATACTAGCAAACAGAATAAAACGGCACATTAAAAGGATCATACACCATGATCAAGTGGGGTTTATCCCAGGAATGCAAGGATTCCTCAATATATGAATATCAATCAATGTGATAAACCATATTAACAAACTAAAGGAGAAAAACGATATTATCAATAGACACAGAAAGAGCTTTCAACAAAATTCAACACCCATTTATGATAAAAACCCTCCAGAAAGTAGACATAGAGGGAACTTACCTCAACATAATAAAGGTCATATATGACAAGCCCGAGCCAACATCTTTCTCAGTCATGAAAAACTGAAACCATTTCCTCTAAGATCAGGAAAAAGACAAGGTTGTCCACTCTCACCACTCTTATTCCACATATTTTTGGAAGTTTTAGCCAGAGCAATTAGAGAAGAAAAAAACAATAAAAGGAACTGAAATCAGAAAAGAAGAAGTAAAGCTGTCACTGTTTGCAGATGACATCTTACTTTACATAGAGAATCCTAAAGATGCTACCAGAAAACTACTAGAGCTAATCAATGAATTTGGTAAAGTAGCAGGATACAAAATTAATGCAAAGAAATCTTTTGCATTCCTATACACTAATGATGAAAAATCTGAAAGAGAAATTTAGGAAACACTCCCATTTACCACTGCAACAAAAAGCATAAAATACCTAGGAGTAAACCTACCTAAGGAGACAAAAGACCTGTAAGAAGAAAACTATAAGACAGTGATGAAAGAAATTAAAGATGATACAAACAGATGGAGAGATATTATACCATGTTCTTGGATTGGAAGAATCAACATTGTGAAAATGACTATACTACCCAAAGTAATCTACAGATTCAGTGCAATCTCTATCAAACTACCAATGGCATTTTTCACAGAACTAGAACAAAAAATTTCACAATTTGTATGGAAGCACAAAAGACCCCGAATAGTCAATGCAATCTTGAGAAAGAAAAATGGAGCTGGAGGAACCAGGCTCCTGGACTTCAAATTATACTACAAAGCTAGAGTCATGAAGACAGTATGGTACTGGCACAAACAGAAATATAGATGAATAGAACAGGATAGAAAGCCCAGAGACAAACCCACGCACATATGGTCACCTTATCTTCGATAAAGGAGGCAAGAATATACAATGGAGAAAAGACAGCCTCTTCAATAAGTGGTGCTGGGATAACTGCACAGCTACATGTAAAAGAATGAAATTAGAACACTCCCTAACACCATACACAAAAATAAGCTCAAAATGGATTAAAGACCTAAATGTAAGGCCAGACACTATAAAACTCTTAGAGGAAAACATAGGCAGAACACTCTCTGACATAAATCACAGCAAGATCCTTTTTGACCCACCTCCTAGAGAAATGGAAATAAAAACAAAAATAAACAAATGGGACCTAATGAAACTTAAAAGCTTTTGCACAGCAAGGGAAACCATAAACAAGATGAAATGACAACCCTCAGAATGGGAGGAAATATTTGCAAACGAAGCAACTGACAAAGGATTAATCTCCAAAATTTACAAGCAGCTCATGCAGCTCAATATCAAAAAACCAAACAACCCAATCCAAAAGTGGGCAGAAGAGCTAAATAGACATTTCTCCAAAGATATACAGATTGCCAACAAACACATGAAAGGACGCTCAACATCACTAATCATTAGAGAAATGCAAATCAAAACTACAATGAGGTATTGCCTCACACCAGTCAAAACGGCCATCATCAAAAAAATCTATAAACAATATACGCTGGAGAGGGTGTGGAGAAAAGGGAACCCTCTTGCACTGTTGGTGGGAATGTAAATTGATACAGCCACTATGGAGAACAGAATGGAGGTTCCTTAAAAAACTAAAAATAGAACTACCATATGACCCAGCAATCCCACTGCTGGACATATACCCTGAGAAAACCATAATTCTAAAAGTGTCTTGTCCCACAATGTTTATTGCAGCTCTATTTACAATAGCCAGGACATGGAAGCAACCTAAGTGTCCATCGACAGATGAATGGATAAAGAAGATGTGGCACATATATACAATGGAATATTATTCAGCCATAAAAAGAAACGAAATTGAGTTATTTGTAGTGAGGTGGATGGGCCTAGAGTCTGTCATACAGAGTGAAGTCAGAAAGAGAAAAACAAATACCATATGCTAACACGTATATATGGAATCTAAAAAAAATAAAAGGTTCTGAAGAACGTAGCGGTAGGACAGGAATAAAGACACAGACATAGAGAATGGACTTGAGGACACAGGGAAGGGGAAAGGTAAGCTGGGACGAAGTGAGAGGGTGGCATGGACTTATACATACTACCAAATGTAAAATAGATAGCTAGTGGGAAGCAGCCACATAGCACAGGGAGATCAGCTCGGTGCTTTGTGACCACCTAGAGGGGTGAGATAGGGTGGGTAGGAGGGAGATGCAAGAGGGAGGAGATATGGGGATATATGTATATGTATAGCTGATACACTTTGTTATAAAGCAGAAACTAACACGTCACTGTAAAGCAATTATACTCTAATAAAGATGTTAAAACAAAAGATGTATCTTTTTAAGTTGATAGGCATCCCTATGCTTATGGACAAGATAAGAACATATTGGGCACCTGAGATTGAGGTTCTCAGCCATGAACCTGCCAGCCAGCATGTCTATGTGGAACTCAGAGTGACCAAGGGAGTTATTTCAGAAACATCCTTTTCATGTGGTCTTTTAAGAGTTTGAACATAAAATTTTCTTGTGCTTTTTCTCTGTCACACATCTTCAAAAATAAGCTATTGCTAAAGATCAGGCTGCCTATATTTAAATTTTTTATACATTTTATAGTTAATACATTGTATCATTAATACACTGAAATAAAATTAGTCTTCCAGAATTCAAGGCTAGTAAGGAGGCAAAGATATAGCAAAGCAAAGGTATTGAAACTTCACACCCAATCTCCTATGCATAATCAGGCCAAAATTTCCATATGGCACCAAATGATAATCAGGCCTGACAGTAATAATTGAGATCCATGATAACTGCTAGAACTGAAGTGATCTATGGATGAAGCAATAAAATCAATGGATCAGAAGGAGAATCTTGGTAGCAGTTCATGTGGAAGGAATGAAGATCATGAACTCCACAGGAATAATCTTCCAAAGACAAATTGGCTGTGTTGGAAATGCATTCTTGAATACCTTGAACTATTCAAATTTATCTGATTGGGTTGATGTATACCACTGTATACGTCATTGGTATACAGAGTGGGGCTTAAACAGTGGGTAAGGAAGGCAGTGGGCCTGGTTTTCAGATGCTTGAAGCTTGAACTTGCCTGCACCTGCTCCTCCAGTGCATTTCTATGGAACTGGAGAAGCTAGTAAGCTGTGCCACAAATATCCCCCCTCCACATTCTCACATTTATTTTACTTTTGTTTTGTGGTAGTAATTTTATTGAAGTATATTTTATACATGGTAAAATACACAGCTCTCAAAAATATAGGTTGAAAAGTTTTGACAAATGTATACATCTGTGTAACAACCAACCAAATTATCTGAATCAAGATAAAGAGCCATGACCTCTTAATGGTTAAACCTGAGTTAAATCAACTGTGAAACTATAATGTGTGGGAGCTTAATAATTCCAGGTTACTTAGAAATCAAATCTAATGGTATCCTTATATATGCAAAGAAATGAGATGTGACCTATAGCCTTAAATATTTCTTTTACTGTAAGGAAAGAACTACTGAATATAATTTCATAAAGTTTTCAATTCAGGATGGAAAAAAGTACAAGAAAATAAACAGAAAGTGGATGGATAAATTTATAAAACAAGAAGCAGTAAATAAGTTAAAAGCAGGAACCAAGAAGAATTAACCAATAAAGTTAAGAGCTGGTTTTCTGAAAAGAAAAATAACATAAGACAATGTGCAAATGTTGAGGAAATGGATAAATAATAAAAGAGAAAAAAACAAATGCATAACTTTAAGAGATGTAATCATATTTATGGAAGGGAGATTTAAAATAATAAGAAACAGGACATGTAAATTTATACTAATAAGCTAAAAATCTAAAAGCACTATTTTAAAGTATATTATAGATTCAAAAAGGAAAATGCTTTAAGTACAACAAATAAATACAAGAAAATAGTTTTACATCTTCTATTGGTAAATGTCTTTGTAAACATGACTCCAAATTCAGAAGCAATAAAAGAAAAGATCTACATTAAAACACTTTTAAAAAGTAAAAGCTTCTACATAGAAAAACATACAAAATTTAAGAACAAATAACAAACTGGTGAATTTTTTTTGTAATACATATAAAGATCAAAATGTTAACTTCTTTATTATTTAAAGAGTTCTTACTAATCAATAAGAAAAAAAGGACAAGTCAGTATAAATATAAGCAAATTACATAAACAGAAAACACACAGAAGAATAAATAAATGAACAATAAGAAACTGAAAGGATGCTCCATATTGTTAAAATCAGAAAAACCCAAAGAACTATGAGGAATCAATGTTTTACCAACGAAGCTGAGAAAGAATTTAAAAGATAAATATGACCCAGTATCAGGGAGGATATGGGAAAACAAGCACTCATATCCAGTGCACATGAGTATAAACTGGTCTGGCTCTTCTGGTGAGCAATTATGTAATGATTCAAATATTTAAATCTGTATCCTCTTTGACACAACAATTCAAATTCTAGGAATTACTATAAAGAAACAATCAACGAGTCAAATGATACATACACAAGGGTATTTATTGCAGCAATTTATAAGAGTAAAAATTGGAAACCTAAATATCCCTCAATACGATTTGATTTTATATATACATATAATCCATAAAAGATGAATTTGAATTACACATATGTAGAAGGATGAAGGACCAAATCTTGCTCACCCCTATTTTCATAAATGAAGTTTAACTGGATCACAGCCAACCCGTAAATTTACTCACTGGCTATGGCTGCTTTTGAGCTCAAAGGTAGAATTGAGTAGCTGTGACAGCGATAGTATGATCACAAATCCTAAAGTATAAAATATCTGGACCTTTACAGAAAGTCTGCCAAACTCTGCTCTACTGATAGAGAATAACACATATATAGTAAATAAAATAAGATTAAAAGTGTTGTTATACAATTATACATATGAATAGATAGATAGTGAGAGAGGGAGAGAGAGAGAGACAGACAGACAGACATACTAGAATTGTTTAGTAAGAACATCACAAGTGAACCTGCTTGAATCTATCTTGGATGGTTAATACACTGAAATACCTTTGGAACATTGATCTGAACATAAATTTTCAACATACAGATCACCATAGAGATGTAAAGATGAACTCTAGTGCAGAGATGTAGAAGATGTAGATGATAGAGCTGAGTCTAAACTCAGTTTATTCTATTTTATTGCATTTCCTTTATAGACAGCTTTGTGTGTGTGTGTGTGGTTTGCTTCTTTCTCTTAGAAGTTAAATTGAAGAAAGCCAAAAATTTTTATATTAAGGACGAGCTGTTAAATATGTATGGCAAAATGTACAATGGTATATCTAATCTGAAAGTGGACATATTCTTCTAGTTAATTTTCTAAAGTTGTTCTATTAAAATGATTCTTTTTTTTGTAATATAGTAAAATGAAGTGTAATTCGTAGAAATGTAGATGTGTGTGATTGAGTAATCACCTAATTGAATGCAATAACTTTCAATTATCACTGATATAGTTGGAGGTACTGTAATTTATTATATTACATTTTTATTGTAATCCTTTCTATATAGCCCAAAACAGCTTTGTAGAGGTCGAGTTCAGAAATGGAAAAAAAAAAATTTATACTACTTTGTATTTTAAGTCATTCAACAGTACTTTGTTTACTCACATATAGTCCCCTTGTATGTTTCCCCACTTCCAGTTTCTAGCAGGAACATTTAACATTTCTCTCCACAAAGTTTCTTTTCCAGTGGGCTATTACTAATGTCAACAAAAGCAGTAGGAGATCCTCTGAAAATTTAGAAAAAGGAGTTGGACAGGCACAAATGACCCCTGTTTGCTTAGAGTAAAATGAAGTGTTTACCTCTATATTCAACAGTTTTAGTTCTCCACGAGGAAAATTATGCTTTAAATCAGTACTCCTCAAATTCCGTCCCTTAGAAGATTATAAAGCTCTGTTGGTAATACTCAGGAGCTGTTCAAAATTTGTTTCCTAAAAATGTATTTTAAAATTATTTTTAAATTGATCATTAAAAACAAGCATATATCTATGAATTCTGTATCAAATTTTGATACACTGTAGATTATCAAGCCTATTTGCTTGGGCTCCTCCCTCATTTTTAATGGAGATTTTTCCCCAACTCTGCATATACCTGAGTATTGGAAATGTGTCGTTACTTAGGAGAACTGTAGCTCTGCACTGCTTTCTTTATTCTTAATTCAGATTGATGTATATTGATTTTTGTAAAATTTACAGGTGAGTGTACACCGGTCACAAAGACACTATGCATGCCAGCTAGTTTTTTGCATGCCCTCCTCCACTAAAAAAAAAATTTTCCCCACATTCCTCTGGACATCACCTTCCAATGTTGACTCTTGGGAGTCATTAAAGCAGACAGTGAGAGCTGTTCTGAAGTCTTTTAACTCTTTTTTTTTAACATATGGCTTTAATTTGTTTTTAATTAAGTTATACTTGATTTGACAGTATTATATTAGTTTCAGGTGTATAATATAATGATTTGATATTTTTATATATTATGAAGTGATCACCACAATAAGTCCAGTTAACATCTGTCACCATACAAAGTTGTTACAATATTATTGACTATATTCTCTATGTATATATTACATCCCTGTGACTTATTTATTTCACAGCTGGAAGTTTGTACCTCAATTCCCTTCACATAATTCATCCACCTCCACCCAAGCAACCACTAGTTTCTTCTCTGTATCTACGAATCTGTTTCTGTTTTTTTCATTTGTTCATTGTTTTGGTTTTTAGATTCTACACATGTGTGAAACATATGGTATTTGTCTTTCTCTTTCTGACTTATTTCACTTAACATAATACCCTCTAGGTCCATCCATGTTGTCGCAAATGGCAGGATTTCATTCTTTTTATGGCTGAGTAATATTCCATTGCATATATAAATACCACATCTTATTCATTCATCTATCGATTGGCACTTAAGTTGCTTCCATATCTTGGCTATTGTAAATAGCGCTACAATGAACATAGGGGTACATATATCTCTTTGAATTAGTGTTTTCATTCTCTTCAGATAAATACCAGAAGTAGAATTGCAGGATCATACAGTAGTTCTACTTTTAGTTTTTTGAGGAACCTCCATTCTGTTTTCCACAGTGGCTGTACCAATTTACATTCCCACCAACAGTGCACTAGGGTTCCTTCTTCTCTACATCCTTGTTCTTTTTAGGTCTCCCTCAGAGCTCTAGAGCCACTCTACCCCTGCAGAGCACCCAAGCAAGTTGTTTCGGTCAGGGCTCTGAAAGGTGCAGATGCATCAGCTTACCACATGATCCTCCCACAGAGTAACAGTCAGTTGAGCAATAATAAGCAAATCCATAACATATATCATAATACAGGTAGCTTGGTGTTAACTGTGAGTTCTGAAGGCTTCGAGTCATAGGTTTATATTCAGAACAAGGAATGTCAATATTTATTTTTAACAATTTAACTTTAAATCAAAAATCCATTCTAAACAGATTTCAAGTTTCTAGATTAGTTTAATTGAAGATCAAGCTGAGAAGATATGTAAGCAGCTAAAAATTATTACCATTTGCAAACACTTATTCGTATGAAAAAGGATTTTCTCACTATTACTCACTCTAAAATTCTTCCTGATCTACTTCCTTCCCACTGACTTCTTTGACACCATTCCCTAACGCTATTTTTCTGAATTCCAAATGTACTTCACTATGATGAAAGTAGTGTAGCTTTGGGAACGACTCTGACTTCCCCTATCCTCATTACTGGGCCTTGAGACTTTCGGCTATTTATCCTTTCAGAACCTTAGTGTCCTTACCAGCAAAACAGGATGGTTGTGAGGATTAAATGAGGTTATTATGTAAGCAGCCTAGCACAATAAATGTTAGCTCCCTTTTTTTCATTAAATACATGCAATTTTCAATACTTTGGGGGGATTTTTCTGCTGCTCTTTTAAACTGTAAGCTCTATGACAAAGAATATTCAATTGTGTGCAACTTCCCAAATAGTAGGCACTTGATGTTTTTTGTTGAAAGAAAAAAAAAAAAGATAATAAATGGATTACTCTAATCGAGATCAATGGGATAGTTTGATAGATTTCTTGCAATAATAAAAGTAATCATCATATTCTATATTGTACTTTTCTTCCTAAGGATTAAAAATAAAACAATTAGGACTCATCAAACTTTATAACACACATGGTGAAAAACGATAAATAATAATGCCCTACAGCTGCAGAGGAAAAATATTCAATTCCTAAATACCAGTAATTCTCATTTCATAAGAAGCAGAATACATATGATTTGCCTTAAAATTATACAACAAAGCAATGAAAGTTAAGAGAGAACTGGAACAAAATCACTTTTCGGAGAAAAGTATTCTTTCTTTAATAGCATTTTGTCACTAAAATTAAAACAAAGCAGTATTTTCCCTTGGTCTAGAATCAGACAACCACTGCAGGATTTTGACCAGAATCACGGCATGATTTAGTGAGGATTCCTGACATATTGGAGCTGAGGCGTGAATTTAAAAAGAAGTATACTTACTGTCTAAGAATCAAGTCATGGTGATGCCAGTGTCTTCTAGAAAATAGAGGTGTTTCCAGAAGTCTGCAATGAAAGAAAAAATGAATGGTATTTAGAGCATCCATCTGCCTTCCAGGAATTTATATGCTAAGGAATAATTGCATAAGAAGCTTTCCATTAGATTATTTTATCTACAATCCTTTCATTTTCTTTTTTTAATATTTAATTTTTTTAATTTTAATCTTTTTGGCTGCGTTGGGCTTTGTTGCTGTGAGTGGGCTTTCTCTAGTTGTGGCAAGTGGGGGCTACTCTTCATTGTGGTGTGTGGGCTTCTCACTGCAGTGGCTTCTCTTGTTGCTGAGCATGGGATCTAGGTGCACGGGCTTCAGTAGTTGTAGCACACAGGCTCAGTAGTGGTACATGGGCTCTAGAGCACAGGCTCAGTAGTTGTGGCTCACGGGCTTAGTTGCTCCACGGCATGTGGGATCTTCCTGGACCAGGGCTTGAACCTGTGTCCCCTGCATTAGCAGGAGGATTCTTAACCACTGAGCCACCAGGGAAGTCCCTCATTTTCTTTTAATTAAGCTGTATAATCATAATTATTTAGGGAAGCAGGCAAGGGCAACAACATTAAGATGAAAAAAATGACATGATGCATGAGTTCCTTATGTATTGAACAGCTGAGCAGGAGTGGGTTGGAAGCAGACTGAAAATAGGACAAGACAGTGTTAGGTTCTTAATGTTGCTAGAAATTTATGTGGATCAACTGTAAAGACAGAGGTGGAATCTGAGGTACCTGCCCCACTTCAAGTATTCTCAGCATCGTCCTCATTTTTATCTAAAGTTTCAAGTTTCAAACTGTTTAGGTCATATGTGAAATGTAGTTGTTTTTGAACAATGTAACGTATCTGTGGGTAATGTATCCACAATGCATTGAAAGTTGAAGTTCATAAAAAACAAAGGGATGGTTGGTCATGAATTCAGAATATGGGTAATATAGTGAGTAAAATCTGTAGGTTTTTTTACAATTTACATCATGGCCATAATATCATCACTATTCCATTTTTACAGTTTTTGAGCACAAAAGATCAACATAAGAAGTCAGAATAGATTGATAGATATTGATATATTTTATATTACATATGTACGTGTGTGTACATGTGTGCATATAACCTTCCCATAACACAGGCGCAGACACACCACACACACACACACACACACACACACACACACGCACCTACAAACTGGAATCTTTCACCATTCTGGTTCTATTGGACAGGATGGATATAGATAGAGGAGTAAGAGAGAGAGGAAAGAAAGAGAATTGAAACATACTGTAAATAGATGGAGTCTTGTTTACAGCAATTCCTTAACATTTGTTTTACAACAGTTGTTTCCATGTTCAGCCCACACCAGCTGTTCCCCAAACATAGAGTTTTTAAAACTAATATGCTTTGCACCAACACAATTCTCCATAGAATGTTTAATGCATTGTAATCTTTGTCTTATTACTGCTCTTGTTCTGACTACAACCAGCCCATCCCAAATTTCAAAAGAATTTTAGGGAAGTAGCCATTTGTGGAATGGAAAAAATGATTTCTACATTTCAAAACTATAAGGTGGCTCATGAACAAGATTTGCTAAAAAATGTTTCCTGCACCAGGACTCTATTTAGCCTTTAAATACCACTGTGAATGTTGAGCCAGATGCTTTATTAATAAATGTCATCTTTTCAAGTGAGTTCAGTATTAATATTGATACAAACTTTCTTCCTGCTCTTAATTTTACATCTCAATAAAGATAATGTTGGCAAGCACTGCTATTGACAATTGATAAAATTATGCAAACACAATGTTTTTGCAGCTTTTGAGTAAATACTGCATGCTAATGTATTCCGAAGTGTTTTCTGTGTTCCTGTAGGAGCTGAATTTGTGTAGGTGGACCGCACCAGGGATGTGCTTTTCTAAGCCTGTTACACTTATCTCAGCAGAGCTGTTGTTTGCCTCCTAATAAGCAATTTGGTAGTTTTATCATGAGCTCTGGGGCCCTCCAAAGATCATTTATATAATGACATATTGTGAAAGCAAGCCTCTCTAGAATTTTTTGAAGGTAATAATTATTTCATATATTTGTTCTGTCACCACAGTGGTGCTTTCAAAAAGCTTCCTGCTAATTTTCAGCCTAAATTAGATGCCATAGGTTTGTTCTTCAGTTGTAACAAAATGGTTTGGGCCATAAAGGAACATATGTTTTGAAGCAGATTTTTAAAATATCTAACTTGAAAAGGAAAAAAGTTCACCTAGCTAATGATTCTTTTATACTCCTGTCCTTAGATTTTCAGGAGATAATTTAGGAAATTAATATATCAATGCATGGAAGAAAACCTAAATAAAGGGGAAGTAGAAAGGAGTTGAGTAGTTTACAAATACCCAAGTGAGGTCTTTCTAACTGTACATGACACCCAGAATGATTACGTGTTTTCAAGAAATGTGTCAATATAAATTATTTGAATGTTCATAAAAATTAAAGAATTATGCCCTACTGGGGGACATTCTGAAGAAATGATTTAAAAGAAGAAAAAGAAAACTTTGAGTAAATTTAGTGGTTTTATTAATTTAGTCTTAAAAGCAGTATATTCCTACTCTGATGAGTTTGGCCATAGCCTCAACACAAAATAAAATTTGCTATGCATAAAGATACTTCCCAAGGAGAACTAATTAAAACTAGATTTTGAAACAAAATTAGGAGACTACCATATCAATGATCTCCCAATCTTTATGACTATAAAAAAGTTTATATACCTCTAATACATGTATATGTAATATTTATGAAATATATACATATATTACATAATTCATAAATATTATGTACATTAGAAAACATATACAAAGTAGGACACTTAAAAGGCTAAGATAAAAATAGACATGAATAGATGTTTGGATTGTCAGTCTCTGAGGAATACACTCTCTCCTTTGGAGAACACTGCTCCATAATAACAGCAAATACTTATTGTGCCAGGTCTCATTCTAAGAGCTTCGATATATTAACTCACTTAATTCACATAACAATGCTCTGAAGTTCATACTGTTAGTATCTCCATTTTACAGACAGATGAGGGATCTAAAGCCTTGAGGGGCTGAGTGATTTGCTTAAGGTCACACAACTAGGAAGTGGTAGAGCTGGGATTCACACCCAGAAAATGTGGTCCAGAGTATGGATATTCAACATGCTATACAGAGAAAGGTTTATTGGTCACACTTCATACTTCACACGTAACTCCTCAATCCTTTGTGCATCTTATCTCACTGCCTCTCTTAGCTGTTACCTAATACTAAATTATGCTATTTTTAAGATTAACAAAAGTTATCCTTACAATCAAAAACAAGTTATGAATAGAGAGGAAGGTAAAGGTGCTTTCTATAACAGAAGAGTATATTCATTTATTTACCTTGCATCTCCCCAAATGCTCCCCAACTACCCCTCCCAGTGACCTCTTTAGAGCAAGCATCAGTCATGCTACAAAAGATCTCCTGATGAGAAGGAAGGAATATTTGACCCATGCAACTTTTTCCACATTCGTTAATTAGGGCATCTCCATTATCAGAGAGTAAAGGTAGTAGTGTAATTATCTTCTTTGAACTGTGTTTTGGGGTCTAGTATAAATCCCTAGTTTCATTACTTGAAATAAAGAGGTCCTTTAATTGTTTATAGGTAATACTGTAATTCAAAATTCAAGAAAAAAGTGAAATTCTGTTGAATAAGGAATCTCTTGCAATCTGACCTGGGTCTATGGAATATTTGTTTTTATTGGTAATTGTTTCAACAACAACAACAAAAGACTAATTGGCTACACTCATTTATCATAATAGTACAAATGAGGCCACTTAGAGAAATCTTAATGGAGAATACATAAAACAGGCCATAGCCAGTTAGAACAAATAATCTCAGAGTCACAGAGTTAAAAAACAATTAGGGGGGCTTCCGTGGTGGCACAGTGGTTAGGAATCCACCTGCCAATGCTGGGGACACGAGTTTGATCCCTGGTCCGGGAAGATCCCACATGCCACCGAGCAACTAAGCCCATGTGCCCCAACTACTAATCCTGTGTTCTAGAGCCCACGTGCCACAACTACTGAGCCTGCATGCTACAACTACTGAAGCCCACGCACCCTAGAGCCCTTGTGCCACAGCTACTGAGCCCATGCGCTGCAACTACTGAAGCCCACATGCTCTAGGGCCCACGTGCCACAAATCCTGAGCTCGCATGCTGCAACTACTGAAGCCCATGCACCTAGAGCCTGTGCACCACAACAAGAGAAGCTCCCGCTTGCCACAACTAGAGAAAGCCCATGCACAGCAACAAAGATCCAGTGCGGCGAAAAAAAAAAAAAAAAAAAAAGTAGGGAAGGCCCATTATTGATCCAGAACTGTGATTGACACCTGGTAGGTGCTCAGTAAATAATTAGAACTGGCACTGAGGTTACATAAGGAGTTAATGTTTTCTATTCCATCCTAGGATGTAACTATCATTAATAACATTGCTTTTGAAAGGAAAATGGTATCCCAAATTCTAATTTGAGATTCCAATCACAGGTTGACACAGGTGTTCCATGATACTGGTGAAGGAAGTATTGGCCACTTGGCAAGAAGAAACTCAGTCTCCAGTCATGATTTTCCAAAGCCTCATCCTACAAATGAGAGCAGCTACCAGCCACATGAAGAGAAGAAAAAGCCTCCCCACACCCGAACACCTTGGAAGGAAGGTAATTTGGAAATAATTTTCCTGACTTAAAGGGAGTCTCTCTGCTCCTGGCATAGCCTGGCCTTGCTGTTCCCAGGCAAGGTGTTCAGGAACAGCTCATAATAACTGTTTGCTATTTTCTATATTACGGATTTTTAAATAACATTTTCTTAGCAAGAAAGACATATCTTTAAAGGACAAACTCCTATAAAAGAGAGTTAGTGCATTTACCTTGAAGCTTGAAAGGTATGCATTCATTTCAAGTAGGGTATTTTCAAAAGGAAAAATTTCTAGTTACTTATTCAGAACAGCCATTTTTATTAGTGCTTTTCCCTTCTCTTCTTGAATCAATGCTCTTCATTATTACTCTGGCCATGATTAAAAACTCAGAAGAAAATAAACTCCCTCAAATTTAAATTAATTAGATGACCCAAAGGTTTTCTTCAACCTCTTCTTTTCCATCTCATTCTCTATACAGGTTGTATGTTTTCCTCAGATGTATTTATCAAATGTTTTCTTCATTGAATAATTACATTCCTAAGTCTAAGACTTCTTGCAGGCTATATCTATACCTGAAAATGTACTTGACTCTCACCTGTGGTAGCTTATTTTTTTTAACATTCCTGCAATTTTTCCTTTTCCTTTAATCCTTCCCTAGCTTCAGGGCAGGAAGTAAATATCTACAGATTCTACATAACAAATATTAATCGTTCCTAAATACCAGTCCTTGGACCACTGCTGTTACAGAGTTTGTACCACCTGTAGCAAAATGAAAACATAAGGTGCACGCATGCACGCGCATACACACACACACATCCCTATTGGTATAAAGGTGCCAGCTGAAACTACCTTTTCTTGGGAAGACTTATCCTTTATTCTAAAATTATGTTCTTACACTTTTCAAAATAATAATATATCCTGTTTCTTATATAATAATGTCAATGGTAGATGAAGTGTCTTTTAAACTTTTTTTCATTATTTGTCAAAATAAAATTTGTTTATAAGCAGGGCTTCATTTTATTTGATTTTCAAACTTTGGGGAGAAATTTCCCTAATCTTTTAAAGTCAAAAGTCTGGGAGCCATTTGTCTAAATAACTGACTTGACCCTTCTTTGTTAACCACTTTGCAAGGTAACCCCTTTGTTACATGTATCTTAACATGTTATTTATTTAATTAAACTTACTGGATGCCATTCCATCAACTCCATTCCAGTCAGCAATCATTTCACAAAAGCAGAAAAATAAGAATATATGTTTGTCTTAGTCTATACAATGACTAAACTGTATCAGGTATAGACAGGTACCTAATAAATAATGTCCAATGCTGGTATTAAGAGATTTTGTTTCCATTTCAAAAATACTTTAGGAAAATCATTTGGTTTGATGGAATCATCTCTTTTAATTGATGTATTTCTAAAATGTGATAAGAAAATAATTATGGGCAATATTGAGTACTAAAGTCAAAATGAATTTTCTAGCCAGTTAGCAATAATTCAGAAGATAACATGTAAGAGTGAATTTTATCCTCGGTAATAAACTGTAATGTATTCTCAAGGATTATGGCTTTTTTACTGAACACCTAAACAAGGCACCTCTGAAGATCTAAGCACCTGCTAAGTCAATTTAATTTGAATTTGGGTTGGGTGCCAGAAGTCCTGAATTTCACTTCTAGTTCCATCATTAAGCAATTGTAGGACCTTGGATGAATTACCTCACCACCCTGAATCTTAATGTTCTTCTTCCTAAAAGACAAGGCGTGAATTAGATGATTTCTAAAATTGCTTGCAATTCTCACACTAAATGAGTCTGAGATGCAACTCTTCTGATCCCAGAGAATAGCAAACATTGTTATTCTGCTTTTGTACCTGGAAATAATCTCTTTAAAGGAAATCCTACCATTTGCAACAACGTGGATGAACCTGGTGGACACTAGGCTAAGCAAAATAAGCCAGACACAGAAAGACAAATACTGAATGATTTCACTTATATGTGGAATTTTTAAAAGTTAAACTCATAAAATCAGAGAGTAAAAAGCTGAGGGATGAGGGAAATGGAAAGATGTCGGTCAAAGAGTATGAAGGTTCGGTTATTTGGGATGAATAAGTGCTGGAGATCTAAATTACAGCCTGGTGATGATAATACTGTACCATATACTTGAAATTTTCTAAAAGGATAGATCTTAAATCAAATCTTCTCACACACACACAAGGGTAAATATGTACATGGGATGATGTTATTCAGCTTGATTATGATGACCTTTTATATACACACATCTACACACATAGAGTTGTAAACCTTAAATATATACCATTTCTATATGTCAAAGATATTTTTAAAAAAGAGTCTCTTCCCAAAAAAGGAAGAACTTCAGATTCTCCAAGTTTATTTGAACAAGCAGAGCTGAGAAATGGAATCATGGAAGCAACACTTCCAAATCCTGGTACTACAGCCTCCTGGAATGGCCTTAATGATCTCACTGATATTAGCATAATTTTTTAAAGTCATCAAAGTAAACTCAATTTGAAATCTCTTTAAGAAAAACATGGCATAGAGTAATTTAAGGAGAAGGATTTTGTAAATGAGATAAAAAATAGGGTGCTGGAAATTTTAAATGGCTTGGAATCACTGTGATTAGACAACTCCTGTAAAAGCAGAACAGTAATACAGTTATGAATATAGTCCCTGGTGACTTACTGCTTGACTCATCCAATATCATGCCCTTCCTACTCCAGTTAAAATGTTATCTCCCATCAAAATATGACATGCAAAAACAACATGCCAGTAACTCTAGGCCTTGGGGAACTGCAATGAATATCATTCAAATTAATTCTGACTGACATTTTGGTAAATCACCTCTTGAAGTCAGGAAGGGAACATTTTTAAAGCACTTTAGCAGTGCCAAAATAGTAAGGAGTAAAACCACATTCATCATGCAGGAGGTAAAGTGCCAAGAGAGTCTGAAGCCAGAAAACTGGCAGCCACATCATCTCAATTGGAACATGAGTGATGGGTCTTCATCAACAAGCAAGTATTGATTTAGCAACTCTCACTGTATAAATGGTATATCAGGTGAGATATATATGGAAAGAGAAATATTCATGTGCTCTCATTTATATTTTAGAAAGGCAGTTCAATAACTAAGAGCAAGGCTTTGCAAACAGCAAAAACCTGTTCAAATATGGGCTCTGCCACTCATCAGGCTTTAAGAAAGTTAATTTCTCTAAGCTTCAGTTTTCTGAAGTATAAAATGCAGACGATGAAAACACATATTTCATATGGCTGATGGCAGAACTAAATGAGATGATGTATGTATAGTGCTCAGCACAGTGCTGGGCATAAATTAATAAAAGCTGCTGTTGCTATTATATATATATTATATATATATATATAATATATAACTATAATAGTTAAAGCTTAAACCCATTACAAGTGGGACTAATTATAAAATTATGACTCAGAATTCTATTTATAGTTCTACTTGTAAATAATAACCCTTTCAGAGGGAGGAAACTAGTATTCATTGAGCATTTACTATGCTAGACACCACGGTGAGTCCTTTACATATATTTACACACATTAGATCATTTAATCCTCCTGTCACAAAGAAACTAAGGTTCAAAGAGTTTATAACAATTTACCCAAGGTGATACAGCTAAAAGTTGTTAAAGTCAGGATTTGTCCCTAAGCCTGTCCTCAAAGCCAGTCAACCTCATCCATCCTATACTTCAGAGATAACAAAACTATCAGCTGAGGCTGTTCCTCTTTCAGCTTCACCCCCTTCCTCACCCAGCCCATTGACACTGCTCTAGTCAGATAGATCTTTATCCCTAATCACCTTAACTATTATAATAATGACTTAACTGGGCTCTTCTCCAGCATTTCCTTGCCCCAATCCATTCTTATTTCCAGCTTCCAGAATAAACTTCCTGAAGCTCAGTTCCTAATCTTCAATGATTCCCACTACAGATACGACTAAGTCAAAATACATCAGCTTTTCAGTATTTTCAATAACCAGGTGTAAATCCTTCTTTTCATTCTATTTCCCTCCCAGCTTTTGCTGCATTTTGGATGGTGCAGTTGACCTGGATTAGTCATGGTTTCCTGTATAATGCCTAGCAACCCTGGGCATTGTCATACGGTTATATAAGTTAAGGATACCCTTACTTTCCTTGCTTTGCTGCCTTCAACAGCTCCCTGTCCATCCCACGCCACCCCCCAAACTTCCCTCACCCAGCCCCATCAAAACCTTACCCATATTCTGGGGCTCAGCACATATTGTTTCATTACTCAAACTTTTTCTGGTCATTCACCTCTCACTGTGACCATTCCCTCCTCTCAATATCCACAGCTCTTCATTTGTGCCTCCATTACAGTACTTTTCATTTTCTGCCATATAGTATCTTAGGCTATCATTTTCTTGAAAGTAGAAACTGAGTCTTATTTATTAAGCATTCCAGTGATTTGAATATAGTAATAGTTAGAGCCGACACTTATCTATCATTTATTATGTTCCAGGCATTGTTCAAAGATCTTTTACATAAATTAACTCAACCCACACAACAGACCCATTAGGTAGGTGTGGCAGGCAGCCTGTGAGATGGACTGGCAATGATCCTCAACTCCTAGTATTCACACCTGTCTGTAATCAACTCTTCTGGATATAGCGAAGCTTCCAGCCAACAGCTAGAGAGGACCTCAGGCCCTCAGTCTGATAGTCCATGAAGAACTGAATCCTGCCAAGAACATATGAGCTTGTCAGCAGGTCCTCACGCAGCTGAGCCTTCGGGTGAGACCACAGCCCTCTTGCTGACACTCTAAATGCAGCTTTATGAAAGGTCTTGAAGCAGAGGCACCCAGCTAGGCCATACTTGGATTCCTGACTCAGTTTCATGGTAATCTGTTACACAGCAATAGGTGATACATTATTATTATTATTTCTACTTTTTAGGTGAGAACTCTGAGGCTCATGTACCTAGTAAATAACAGGGACAGGATTCAAACAAGAGCAGTATAGCTCCAGAGTCCACACTCTTAATCACAAAGCCAACTTGCCTCATAAACGAATGAATGAAATTTCTTTCTCTAAATTGGACCGCTTACTATACCATAGCCAAGTGACTTTAACTCAAACAAACAATTTAGAGTTGACTGCAAAAGGGTTTATAGTATCTTAATTCACAATTGTACCATTGGGTCTCTGTTGATATCAGACATAAGTATATTACATTAAATATACTTATTTCAATATGAGTTCATGTCTATGTTCCTATGTGAAACTTGGGTCACCTGTGTAGCTTTACTGATATGTTCATAAACTTACATTGGGAATTCTCTTTATCTCAGTTTACATTTAGAGCTTAAAACATAGTTGGGGGCTTCCCTGGTGGCGCAGTGGTTGAGAGTCCGCCTGCCGATGCAGGGGACTCGGGTTCGTGCCCTGGTCCGGGAAGATCCCATATGCTGCGGAGAGGCTGGGCCCGTGAGCCATGGCCGCTGAGCTTGCACGTCCGGAGCCTGTGCTCCACAACGGGAGAGGCCACAACAGTGAGAGGCCCGCATACCGCAAAAACAACAACAACAAAAAAAAAACCAAACATAGTTGGTACTAAGTATGGGTGATGATGAAAGAAGCTTTGGAATCTCACTAACCTGGATTTGAGGCCCACCTCCAATAATTTCTGCCAGTTGGTATTAGGCAACTGAGGGTAGGCACACAACCTCTCTGAGCCACAGTTACCACCAATGCACAACGGGAGCAGGAAGAGTACCTACCCTCAGAGAGGCCTAGGTTTAGTGTCTGGTATAATTAAATCACTTATGGCAGTGCCTGGTCATTTTCTCTAAGCCTTGCTCAAATTCCATGTGTTTAACAAGGTCTCCCTCGGCCACAAAAATTTTAAATGGCCAATTCCTCTTCAGAATTCCTCTAGCATTTATCTGTCCTGCTAATGACACACAATGATCACAGTATCTACTAGAAGGCAAGAAAAGATGTTAATACCTTTATGATGTAAAATTAAATTATTCATTCATAAAGTCTTAATTGAATATGCAGTGTTAGGCCTACACCTTAGTAATGAGGGACTCCCTAAAACAGTGTTCTAAATAAAGAAGGTGGCCAGTAAGTATCTGTTGAATTAATAAATGAACTCTTTGTACTATACCATTTAACTATCACAAGGAAAAAAAATGAACTCTCTCATGCATTTTGAAAATAACTGTCCTCATAGGGTTGACAAAATCTTGTTGAGAAGTAAGAGTATGACTGAGCTGACTTCCTGAGGCTGAGCCTCAGTGTGGTGTAGGGTCTGTACTGAGTGCGGTCTCGGTGTCACCCCATTTGCATTCATCTCTGCATGGTAGGAGGGAAGTTTGGAATTACACTTCCCATAAGTCCTCGGCCTTCTCATGGCCCTTAGTGCCTATAAAAGGCAGTGTCACCGGCTGAAGCTCATTCCCCAGTGGCAACTGCAGGCAGGAAGCTTAGATTATGTGAGGTGTGATCTGCTTTTGACTTCTGAGGATTTCTACTAAGAATCAGCCACAATGGTGCTACAAGGAGTTAAGATCATTGGCTGCAGCTTCCCTGCAAACCCTGTCTCATTGGATTTCCTGAAATATTTCTTGAAAGGTCTCCTGACTTCATCCTCTCAGAATTTCCAGAAGTTGTATACATCTTTAATTCCTCTAATAAATTCCTCTAATAAATAAATAAATTCCTCTAATAAATTTCTAATTTCTAACCATAATACCTTGGTGGCTTCTGATTTTCTGATCGAACTCAGATTCATAGACTAGGCTATGATTTGGTGATTTAATAGTTAATACGTGTCATTCACTAAACACAAAAGCATTCCCCAAGAGAAAATGCCTCTCAATTATTTTTCCCCAGGAGAATTTACAGAATTACAGTAATGAAAGCTGTAAGTGCCCTTCTACTATCAGTGAATTATGTTACTATACCTACTCCTAATGAATTTATTACTTACAATTTCTAATAGTCCCTGGAATTCTTACTTTTGGGGATAAAAGTGATGGAAGAGTTGAAAGTCATAGCACAATATAATGATACAGATTATAATGGAAACACATATCTATTCCTAATATCATAGCCTATGGATCAGATGTCAGACCTAGATTGCCTGGGTTCAAATTCCAGCTCTTACACTTAATCACTGAGTCTCAGTTTCTTCCTCTGTAAAATGGAAAAAGACCTTATAGGGTAGTTGAGAAGAAAAAATGAGTTAATATATGAAAAGTGCTTAAAACAGAGTCTAAACATGGTTACTATGTCTGTCTGGTTATTTTATTATCATTATTACTTAGTCACAACAGATGGCAAGATGGCCAGGATCCTGAATACCCAAATGTTCACCTAAAGGCTACCTGCTGCCACCAATTCCTGACAGTAGAATTACATGGCACAGGGGGACTCCAGGCAAGTGCACACTTTATAACAATCTACTACCTTGGCAGCCCTGACAGTACCATTCAGAGGGCTTTTTATTATCCTCTCCCATAAGCCTAGACTAGAACAGGAAAAGAACCTCCAGTCCCATTTCCATAGGCCCCATGCTCTATTCATTCTCTCTCATGACTGTGATATGAATTTAACATATAGCAGAGGCTTAAAAACAATATATAGAGACCTTCAAGATGGCGGAGGAGTAAGATGTGGAGATCACCTTCCTCCCCACAAATACATCAGAAATACATCTGCATGTGGAACAACTGCTACAGAAAACCTACTGAACGCTGGCAGAAGACCTCAGACTTCCCAAAAGGCAAGAAACTCCCCACATACCTGGGTAGGGCAAAAGAAAAAAGAAAAAAAGACACAAGGAATAGGGATGGGACCTGCACCAGTGGGAGGGAGCCGTGAAGGAGGAAAGGTTTCCACACACTAGGAAGCCCCTTCACTGGAGGAGACGGGGGTTGGGGGGAAGTTGTGGAGCCATGGAGGAGAGCACAGCAACAGGGGTGCAGAGGGGAAAGTGGAGAGATTCCCGCATAGAGGAGCGGTGCCAACCAGCACTCACCAGCCTGAGAGGTTGTCTGCTCACCCGCCAGGACAGGAGGGGGCTGGGAGGTGAGGCTCGTGCTTCAGAGGTCAGATCCCAGGGAGAGGACTGGGGTTGGCAGCGTAAACACAGCCTAAAAGGGGCTAATGCACCACAGCTAGCCGGGAGGGAGTCTGGGGAAAAAGTCTGAACCTGCCTAAGAGTCAAGAGACCATTGTTTTGTGGTGCGCCAGGAGACGGAATTCAGAACACCGCCTAAACGAGCTCCAGAGATGGGAGTGAGCCGTGGCTATCACTGTGCTGCAGGATCACCCTGCATTCCGTACCCCTCCCTCCCCCAAGCCTGACTGAGCCAGAGCCCCCGAATGAGCTGCTTCTTTAACCCCGTCCTGTCTGAGTGAAGAACATATGACCTCAGGCAACCTACATGCAGAGGCGGGTCCAATCCAAAGCTGAACCCCAGGAGCTGTGCAAACACAGAAGACCAAGGGAAATCTCTCCCAGCAGCCTCAGGAGCAGCGGATTAAATCTCCACAATCAACGTTATGTACCCTGCATCTGTGGAATACCTGAATAGACAACAAATCATCCCAAAATTGAGGCAGTGGACTTTGGGAGCAACTGTAGACTTGGGGTTTGCTCTCTGCATCTAATTTGTTTCTGGTTTTATGTTTATCTTAGTTTAGTATTTAGAGTTTATTAACATTGGTACATTTGTTTATTGATTTGGTTGCTCTCTTCCTCATTTTTATATATAGTTTTTTTTTTCCTTTTTCACTTTTTATGAGTGTGTATATATATGCTTCTTTGTGTGATTTTGTCTGTATAGCTTTGTCTTACCATTTGTCCTACGGCTCTATCTGTCTTTTTTATTGGTCTCTTTTGTTTTTTTAGTATAGTTTTTAGCACTTGTTATCATTGGTGTATATGTTTTCTGGTTTGGATGCTTCATTCTTTCTTTCCCTTTTCTTTCTTTTTTTCCTTACTTTACAATTTTTTTATTTTTAATAATTATTTTTTCTTTTTAATGACTTTATTATATTTTATTTTATATATTTTTCTTTCTTTCTCTTTTCCTCCCTATTCTTCTGAGCCATGTGGCTGACAGGGTCTTGGTGCTTTGGCCGGGTGTCCAGCCTGTAGCTCTGAGGTGGCAGAGCCAAGTTCATCACATTGGTCCACCAGAGACCTCCCAGTTCTACATAATATCAAACAGAAAAAGCTCTCCCACAGATCATCTCAACGCTAAGACCCAGCTAAACTCAACGAAAAGGAAGCTACAGTGCTGGACACCCTATGCCAAACAACTAGTAAGACAGGAACACAACCTCACCCATTATCAGAGACACTGCCTAAAATCATAATAAGGTCACAGACACACCAAAACACACCACTGGATGCAATCCTGCCCACAAGAAAGACAAGATACAGCCTCATCCACCAGAACACCGGCACTAGTCCCCTCCAAGAGAAAGCCTGCACCACCCAATGAACCAACTGTAGCCACTGGGGGCAGACACCAAAAACAATGGGGACTATGAACCTGCAGCCTGCGAAAAGGACACCCCAAACACAGTAACTGAAGCAAAATGAGAAGACAGAGAAACACACAGCAGACGACGAAGTAAGGTAAAAAACCACCAGGCCAAACAAATGAAGAGGAAATAGGCAGTCTACCTGAAAAAGAATTCAGAGTAATGATAGTAAAGACGATCCAAAATCTCAGAAATAGAATGGAGAAAATACAAGAAACGTTTACAAAGGACCTAGAAGAACTAAAGAGCAAACAATGATGAACAACACAATAAATGAAATTAAAAATTCTCTAGAAGGAATCAGTAGCAGAATAACTGAGGCAGAAGAACGAATAACTGACCTGGAAGATAAAATAGTGGAAATAACAACTGCAAAGCATAATAAAGAAAAAAGAATGAAAAGAATTGAGGACAGTCTTAGAGACCTCTGGGATAACATTAAACATACCAACAATCAAATTACAGGGGTCCCAGAACCAGAAGACAAAAAGAAAGGACTGAGAAAATATTTGAGACATTATAGTTGAAAACGTCCCTAATATGGGAAAGGAAATAGTCAATCAAGTCCAGGAAGTGCAGAGAGTCCCATACAGGATAAATCCAAGAAGAAACACACCAAGACACATATTAATCAAACTATCAAAAATTAAATATAAAGAAAAAATATTAAAAGCAGCAATGGAAAAACAACAAATAATATACAAGGGAATCCCCATAAGGTTAACAGCTGATCTTTCAGCAGAAACTCTGTAAGCCAGAAGGGAGTGGCAGGACATACTTAAGGTGATGAAAGGGAAAAACCTACCACCAAGATTACTCAACCCAGCAAGGATCTCATTCAGATTCGATGGAGATATTAAAACCTTTACAGACAAGCAAAAGCTCAGCACCACCAAACCAGCTTTACAACAAATGTTAAAGGAACTTCTCTAGGCAAGAAACACAAGAGAAGGAAAAGACCTACAATAACAAACCCAAAACAATTAAGAAAATGGTAATAGGAACATACATATTGATAATTACCTTAAATGTAAATGGATTAAATGCTCCAACTAAAAGACATAGACTGGCTGAATGGATACAAAAACAAGACCCGTACATATGCTGTCTACAAGAGACCCACTTCAGATCTAGAGACACATACAGTCTGAAAGTGAGGGGACGGAAACTGATATTCCATGAAAATGGAAATCTAAAGAAAACCGGAGTACCAATACTCATATCAGACAAAATAGACTTTAAAATAAAGACTATTACAAGAGATAAAGAAGGAACCTACATAATAATCAAGGGAACAACCAAAGAAGAAGATATAACAATTGTAAATATTAATGCACCCAACATAGAAGCACCTCAGTACATAAGGCAAATGCTAACAGCCATAAAACGGGAAATCAACAGTAACACAATCATAGTAGGGGACTTTAACACCCCACTTTCACCAATGGACAGATCATCCAAAATGAAAATAAAAAAGGAAACACAAGCTTTAAATGATACATTAAAGAAAATGGACTTTATTGATATTTATAGGACATTCCATCCAAAAACAACAGAATAAACTTTCTTCTCAAGTGCTCATGGAACACTCTCTAGGATAGATCATATCTTGGGTCACAAATCAAGCCTTGGTAAATTTAAGAAAATTGAAATCATATCAAGTATCTTTCTGACCACAAACGCTATGACATTAGATATCAATTACAGGAAAAAAATCTGTAAAAAATACAAACACATGGAGGCTAAACAATACACTACTTAATAAATAAGATATCAGAAGAAATCAAAGAGGAAATCAAAAAATACCTAGAAACAAATGACAATGGAGACACGACGACCCAAAACCTATGGGATGCAGCAAAAGCAGTTCTAAGAGGGAAGTTTATAGCAATACAATCCTACCTCAAGAAACAAGAAACATCTCAAATAAACAAGCTAACCTTACACTTAATGCAATTAGAGAAAGAAGAACAAAAAAACCTTAAAGTTAGCAGAAGGAAAGAAATCATAAAGATCAGATCAGAAATAAATGAAAAAGAACTGAAGGACACAATAGCAAAGATCAATAAAACTAAAAGCTGGTTCTTTGAGAAGATAAACAAAATTGATAAACCCTTAGCCAGACACATTAAGGAAAAAAGAGTGAAGACTCAAATCAATAGAATTAGAAATGAAAAAGGAGAAGTAACAACTGACACTGCAGCAATACAAACGATCATGAGAGATTACTACAAGCAACTGTATGCCAATAAAATGGACAACCTGGAAGAAGTGGACAAATTCTCAGAGAAGCACAACCTTGCAAGACTGAACCAGGAGGCAATAGAGAATATAAACAGACCAATTACATGCACTGAAATTGAGACTGTGATTTAAAATCTTCCAACAAACAAAAGCCCAGGACCACCTGGCTTCATAGGCGAATTCTATCAAACATTTACAGAAGACCCTATCCTTCTCAAACTCTGTCAAAATATAGTGGAGGGAGGAACACTCCCAAACTCATTCTATGAGGCCACGATCACCCTGATACCAAAACCAGACAAAGATGTCACAAAGAAAGAAAACTACAGGCCAATATCACTGATGAACATAGATGCAAAAATCCTCAAGAAAATACTAGCAAACAGAATCCAGCAGCACATTAAAAGGATCATACACTATGATCAGGTGGGGTTTATTCCAGGAATGCAAGGATTCTTCAATATATGCAAATCAATCAATGTGATACACCATATTAACAACCTGAAGGAGAAAAACTATATGATCATCTCAATAGATGCAGAAAAAGCGTTCAACAAAATTCAACACCCATTTATGATAAAAACCCTCCAGAAAGTAGTCATAGAGGGAACTTACCTCAACATAATAAAGGCCATATATGACAAACCCACAGCCAACATTGTTCTCAATGGTGAAAAACTGAAACTAATTCCTCTAAGATCAGGAATAAGACAAGGTTGTCCACTCTCACCATTATTCAACATAGTTTTGCAAGTTTTAGCCACAGCAATCAGAGAAGAAAAAGAAATAAAAGGAATCCAAATCAGAAAAGAAGAAGTAAAGCTGTCACTGTTTGCAGATGACATGATACTATACATACAGAATCCTAAAAATTCTAAATCCTAAAGATGCTACCAGAAAACTGCTAGAGCTAATCAATGAATTTGGTAAAGTAGCAGGATACAAAATTAATGCACAGAAATCTCTTGCATTCCTATACACTAATGATGAAAAATCTGAAAGAAAAATTAAGGAAACACTCCAACTTATCATTGCAACAAAAAGCATAAAATACCTAGGAGTAAACCTACCTAAGGAAACAAAAGACCTGTACGAAGAAAACTGTAAGACAGTGATGAAAGAAATTAAAGAGGATACAAACAGATGGAGAGATATACCATGCTCTTGGATTAGAAGAATCAACATTGTGAAAATGACTATACTACCTAAAGCAATCTACAGATTCAGTGCAATCCCTATCAAACTACCAATGGCAATTTTCACAGAAGTGGAACAAAAAATTTCACAATTTGTATGGAAATAGAAAAGACCCCAAATAGCCAAAGCGATCTTGAGAAAGAATAATGGAGCTGGAGGAATCAGGCTCCTGGACTTC
The DNA here is from genome assembly GCF_005190385.1 of Monodon monoceros. Taxonomy (NCBI): domain Eukaryota; kingdom Metazoa; phylum Chordata; class Mammalia; order Artiodactyla; family Monodontidae; genus Monodon; species Monodon monoceros. Next base: position 106,535,444 of record NW_021703778.1, read on the forward strand.
AGACTATACGACAAAGCTACAGTAATCAAGACAGTATGGCTCTGGCACAAAAACAGAAATATAGATCAATGGAACAGGATAGAAAGCCCAGAGATAAACCCACACACATCTGGTTACCTTATTTTTGATAAAGGAGGCAAGAATATACAATGGAGAAAAGACAGCCTCTTCAATAAGTGGTGCTGGGATAACTGCACAGCTATGTGTAAAAGAATGAAATTAGAACACTCCCTAACACCATACACAAAAATAAACTCAAAATGGATTAAAGACTTAAGTGTAAGGCCCCACAGTATAAAACTCTTAGAGGAAAACATAGGCAGAATACTCTATGAGATAAATCACAGCAAGATCCTTTTTGACCCACCTCCTAGAGGAATGGAAATAAATCAAAAATAAACAAATGGAACCTAATGAAACTTAAAAGTTTTTGCACAGCAACAGAAACCATAAACAAGACAGAAAGACAACTGTCAGAGTGGGAGAAAATACTTGCAAATGAAGCAACTGACAAAGGATTAATCTCCAAAATTTACAAGCAACTCATGCAGCTCAATATCAAAAAAACAAAAAACCCAATCCAAAAATTGGCAGAAGACCTAAATAGACATTTCTCCAAAGAAGATAAACAGATTTCCAACAAACACATGAAAGATTGTTCAATATCATTTATCATTAGAGAAATGCAAATCAAAACTACATTGAGGTAACACCTACACCAATCAGAATGGCCAGCATCAAAAAATCTACAAACAGTAAATGCTGGAGAGGGTGTGGGGAAAGGGGACCCTCTTTCACTGTTCGTGGGAATGTAAATTGATACAGGCTTATGGAGAACAGTATGGAAGCTCCTCAAAAAACTAAAAATAGAACTATCATACAACCCAGCAATCCCACTACTGGGCATATACCCTGAGAAAACCATAATTCAAAAAGAGTCATGTACCACAATGTTCACTGCAGCTCTATTTACAATAGCCAGGACATGAAAGCACCCTAAGTGTCCATCAACAGATGAATGGATGAAGAAGGTGTGGCACATATATACAATGGAATATTACTCAGCCATAAAAAGAAACGAAATTGAGTTATTTGTAGTGAGGTGGATGGACCTAGAGTCTGTCATACGGAGTGAAGTAAGTCAGAAAGAGAAAAACAAATACCATATGCTAACACATATTTATGGTATTTAAAAAATAAAATTGGTTCTGAAGAACCTAGGGGCAGGACAGGAATAAAGACACAGACAGAGAATGGACTTGAGGACACGGGGAGGGGGAAGGGTAAGCTGGGATGAAGTGAGAGAGTGGCATGAACTTATATATACTACCAAATGTAAAATAGATAGCTAGTGGGAAGCAGCCGCATAGCACAGAGAGATCAGCTCAGAGCTCTGTGACCACCTAGAGGGGTGGGATAGGGAGTGCGGGAGGGAGACGCAAGAGGGAGGAGATATGGGGATATATGTATATGTATAGCTGATTCACTTTGTTATAAAGCAGAAACTAACACACCATTGTAAAGCAATTATACTCCAATAAAGATGTTAAAATAATTTATAACATTTACTAACTTTGTATTATATTCTAGACAATATCCTAACTATTCTACTTGTAGCCTCTTGACACTCTAGAGATAGATATATTTATTACTCCCCCCAATTAAAAAACGAATTATAAACTAAGCCCAGGAATGTTGAGTGTCTCACCCAAGGGCACACAGCTGATAATAGATAATGCTATGTGCACTCAGAAAGTTGGACTCAAGAGCCCTTTCTGTTTACCATTGCACACGCTCAGGTGGTTATATTGCCTGGTGCCCTGATTTCCACAAAGGGACCACTGGTAAGAGACGAAGCATTTTCTAAAATCAATGAAATTATTAAAATCCTTGGTCTCCTCCTTTGTCCACAGAAAACTGCATTTGTAGTTCATTGTGTCTATTATGCATATTCTTTTACTTAAGGGGAAGAAAAGGTTATGCATTTAAAAAAGGTGAGGAAGCCTTTGGAGGATGCCATAAATTTATTCTGTCAGGCAGGCTGAGCTGTGTGACAGTCAGAGACATGGCTTGATGCAGAGATGTGAAGTGTGACTTTTTTTGACTGTCACACTGGATGAGATGGATGGATTTTGGAACGCATCCCAGGAAGCTGAGACACTCATGTGGTCAAGTGTTGGTCTCTCTGATCAAATTTGACTTGCTGTCTCTGAAGTTGTTGTATTTTGCCAGCCCTCCAGATGCTGCATTGTGTCTTTGCAAACACAGTTGGTTGGACACCATCTGCAAGACCCTGCATTGGTCCTAGCACTATGAGCCATAGTTTCCTGAGGAATTAATGGACATTCTCACATTCTACCTGTGTTAATTGAGCTATTTTCACACATGCTAATGTGTCAGTTACCCAGAGCCTAGTTCTCACTTACATACTCTGTGCTAGATATGCATATAAAATGGGAGAAATCCTGGAACTTGCTGCCAAAATCCAATAGCCTACTATTCATCAAATGAGAACAGCTAGCCTTTGAAGAAATTATAGTTCCAAAAATAAATGTACAGGATTCATGCTTTGAGGAGTAAACTGGTGTGAGATCACCTAGACACTCCACTTTATAAATGATCTGATCCTGAATCAGTCATTTGGCTTACCCATAATTTAGTTCCTTATCATGCTTCAAATTGGGACAAAAATATTTTTCCATGCTCTAGAGTTATTTCACTCTAACATCACCACAGAGCAAGATGCAGGAAAATAAATATGAGTCTGGGCTCCTAGCCAAAGGTGTTTAGTTAATCAATTACCCAAAGTACTGGTTATAAGGAAATTCTACTTACGTTACACTAGATGCTCTCTTATCAAAGCAAATGGGAATAACAATTGTCTAATTAACCCAAAAAGGAAGTTAAAGTGGGAGATAGTTAAAAGAATATGTTCTAAGCATTTTAAATTAAAATATATGACAGTGCATTATTTCACCAATATTTTGAGGAGGAACCAAATAATGTTCATTTCTGTGTGGGCCTTTTCATTGAGTGTGGGTCTGTCTGTTTATTTTTCTTGCATAAATCACACCCATAATGCATTTTATATGAGTTCTAGTTGGAGTTTCTTCAACTAATAGAGACCTACATAGCAATCTGAGTGGGGTATCCTTAAAGATTTTTATGTATTCCTTTGTCTCACCCAAATCTAACTCTACAACACTTTTTTTTTTTAGTAAGTTAACTTTAACATGTTTTCCCAAAGCATTCAATTTAGTTATCACAGAAACATAGCTTTCTTTTTTGCACTCATATTTCATGGATGTAAAAAGTAGTTAAGATTATAAGCCATTTTATGTGGTTAAAATAACAAGTACCAATGGCATACATAGGCTTGGGAGCAAACACAACTAACTCTTGGTAAGCACACAACTTATCTTGTGGGAGCAAAAATGTGTGGGTTCCCTATGGAATAGCCTACTATGGTCATCTGTCAGCACGTCTTACTAAAGGAACAGAAAGAGCTGACTGATCTAGCAATTTGATTGCGTATTTCTACATAGCCACTCCAACCACATGTACACATGACCTACTGGGAAGTCTTCTATTATGTAGGATTTCATTATCTGGCACTTTCACTGACCATAACTGCATAAGGAAAAAAAATGTCTACTTGGTATTAATCTCAAAGACTCAACACATAGCTGGAAATACATATTTTTAAAACTTATAGATCATCCAGGCTATTTATATTGCATTGTAGAGTAGCAAGTTTTAGTGTCTGAAGGATTGATAGCCATCCAAAATGTGCCTTGTACAAACTGTCTTAAGATTTGTTCCAGAACAAAGAGGAAAAGAAATTAGAATACAACTAGAATTATATTCTCATCTTTTCCTCAGGACTACAGAATAAAGAACCTTTTCTATTTTTACTTGTTCTAATTGGTTGAAGACAACAAATTCATCACAGTTTTCAAAAGGCATCAGATTGTACTAGCTTGGCTTTCCATCGCAGTGCCTATGCAAGACATACTCTGGATGTTTCACGAAAACAAAAAGCTCACCTACTCAAACAGTATCTCCCAGGTGGTCTCCTTGTTCACTGAGGCCATTGGAAGCCCAGGGCATAGCTTTTTCACTAATATTTAACTCAAAATCAGATGAATCAAATGGATTGAGATGGAGAAATGAATCCACTAATAGACATTTATTGAGGGCCTGCCACATGGAAGGAATAGTGTTCGGTATATGGGAGTGTGAGCTAATGTCACACATTTCCTGAAAATCCTAGAGGAATTTTAAAGAGTTTCCCATCTCACTGATAAGGTATGACCATATTTAAAATCTTTGTTTAAAAACTGTGAAAGTGAAAACTTGAGGCTATCTACAGATTACAAGAGAACTAACAGTTCCACAGTCTCGGAGGTTTGTGGGACTTTTTAATTTGTTTGGGGATGACGTGGCTACCGAAAGGATTCCCTATTTCATTCTCCATGTTTCTGTGATCAAGAAATATTTTATACATGTATTTTGCATAAGGACCTAATATAGGATGCAAGTTGATAGAAAAATCAGCAAAAGAGGTATGAAATTATACTCTAACATAAAATTTCTAACATGACATGCTATTTATCTGTTTAATACTTCTTGCTGTGCACAACATAAAATCAGTTTGTCATAACCTTAAAGCATTTCTTTCTGGTTCTGAAAGCTCCAGAATAAATTGCCATTCTTTGACTTTCTCAAGCATAAAAATGAAAACCAAATTTTTTTCTTGGAAAAGATGGAATTACCCTAGCTTGACAGAGGGTAATTAGCATACCCACTGCAAGTTAAGAGAATGGGTTGACAAGCACAAAGAAGATTCAGAAAACATGGACACATTTTGCACGTGGTTTAATATGTAAATGATTAAAAACATTACTATATATGTTAATTGCCTTCAACACAACCCTATTGGAAGACAATATTAAGTCATGGAAAACAGTTCATCTTTATTTGTCTATTCCATAAACAAGTTTAATTGGAATCTAAAAACAGCAAGGGACAAAAGCTCAGTTCATTAGGGACCAGCTAACTGTAAAGGGCAGATAAAACCTTTTGTCTGATACAGATGTGCCTCCTGAGCACCATCAGAGAGCACCAGGCAGCACCCTAATCAGTAATAAGAGGTGTTCTCATTATTAGGCTTATAAAGCATAAACCAGGTCACCGCAAGCTTTGAAGGTACTGATCATCAATTATTTCGCTAATTGTTTGTTCTGTTTGCATGTCTCAGGGTAAAAGGAAAAAGTCACTGAAGCGAAAAAGAGACACCAATAATTGCTACCTCAGTGACAGTTGGTTTTTAGTATCTCATTATTTATGATTTGTTTTGTTGTGCATATGTGACTTTAAGTCTACTGTATTAATGTATACCCAAGAAGCCTACTGGGTAACACTTGCAAAAGAATTATACAAATTAATCAGCAAACTCAGGCATAGAATCTGCCCTGCAAAGTCCTACAAGACTGTTAATAACTCTGTGTGTGTATGCGCGCGCGCGCGCGCGCGCGTGTGTGTGTGTGTGCGTGCGTGTGCGTGTGTGTGAATCCAAGAACCCTCACTTATGGTGCACTGAATTTCTGCTGCTGGGGAAGTGTTATGTAGCATGTTGCAGCATAAAATGCCATTGCCATTTTGTTTTCAAGAATCACAAGACATTCAGACTGTCCTAAAAAGTGGATTAAACCTCCTTAAAGAACAAAACAACAACAACTTTAGGATAATTATTAAGTTGAAGATGACATGAGGCAAAGAAGCTGAAATATGTGGAATTCAGGAACAGGATTTAATTTTCTCTGTTCTAATTACGAAGATAAAAGATACCTTAGACTGAGAGCATCACTTGCTTAGAGTTTGGGGAGGCGGGGTCATCAGTTCAAAAAACAGCTATTTCCAGCCATCTTTCAGCTGTAAGGCAACACTTCTATTTTAGTCTTCCTTCTATTCATTAATGTTCCATTAACAGATTAAATATTACCTGAAACTAAAGGCTATATTACTAATTATTAAGCTGAAACAGAATAAATTCTCTAACAAAGCTTTTTTTTCAATGTGTATACAGAGCTGCACATTCAGACTTTCTCACGGTTGAGGAAACTAATAGAAGTTAGTTATGTATTTAGTATAAAATGCTATTTGGTTTACGTCAGACTTCCAAAAAATCAAGAAAAGAAAACCTTTCTTTGTGAAGGAGACCTTCCATTTCTTGCCCTCCCTGCTACACCTGACTTAACACTGCAAAGAGTACAAAACTGATAGGGTCTTGCTTTTGCAGAGCTCATTTCTTTATGACAGACAGTACTTAGATTCTTAGTAAACAGCATTAATGGTCTCGGACCAGAAGAAATAAAAGTAAATAATCACTGTTGCATTAAATGATAGTCAATTCTAGTAAATGGACAAAGCCCATGCCCTCCTCAATAGAATCAACTTAATCTCAGCAAACTGCTGACAGGAATAAGCTGATATGATAATATCTCTTGTTGCAAAGAAAGTAAAGCCCAATTCACCTTCTAAATAGAAAAAAAGGGAGGTTATTGAAAGATAAATAGTTTCCTTACAAAATTAACATGGGGAAAAGAGTTCAGTATTTTGCGGAAGAATGGATTTCAGGTAACTGCACCTGTACTGTGGAAAATTACTCTTCAATTATACATAGTAATTAGAGTTGTTGTTTAACTGTTCTGAGAAACCTGCAGTGTGCTTGAAGGTGCACGCAACTCATAGAAAGATTCTGTCATTGGAGGTAGATAAGGGAAGATTAGAGACAGAAAGCAGAATAAAAGAGAAACCTGCTAGAGAACAGGTCTTTGTACAGGACTCAACTGAGACACAGGGAGAAAGTATTCAAACATATTTGTTGATTACTTACAATGTTCCTAGCATGGTAATAAAATTACTTAGATTTATGCCATTAAAATCCCTTCATTAAAAGTAAAAAACGCACTTTGCTAAGTGGTGATGTATAGTTACTAATGGTCAATATATCACTTTAAGTTTAGGTTTTTGGACTCTGCCCAGGCTGATTTTAAAATTAGTTTTTATGAGACCAAAGTAAAGGACATAAGGCATGTTCTGGTCATAAGATAGGTAGAAGGAACGTTAACTTAGTAGTTTTTAGATATTGCTTACTGACAAACTCTTTATTCCTAACTCAAGGTTTCCAATGATTCAACTGATAATGAATAATAATGACTCAGGCAGAAATCCCTTCATTCCACTCCAGTTCTCTCACTTGTCTCCTCAGAGGGATTGTATCAACACAGTTTTGAAACATCTGACTTTTGGTACACACAGCAATTTTCCTTGATAGCATAGATGGTATTGAAACCGTAATCATGACTAAAAGGAAATAACTTTAGTAAAACATGGCTAAGGTCATCAGGTTACAATATCTATATTCCATGAAATCTGTGAGAGGGGAGCCTATGTCATATCTCTTCTGCGTTTCTGCCATCATCATCTTCATCATCATCGTTGTCTGCAACAATAATAAAATGGATTTTATCAAGCAACTGGTAGATAACTGTTGTAACAGACACAGAACTGAGCACAATGAAGTTTGGTTTGGTATTTGCTAGTTTAAAAAGTAAAGTCATGAAATCATAACTATTAATACCAACTGATAAAATCTAAGCTCGATGAACTCTAGCATTTCTCTTTCACTTATCCTGGTCTCAGATGAATTGTAAACTAAATATTTGTTTCTGGGAAGATCCTTTTACATTTCTCTCTCTCCTTCATAGTAGCAGTGACTGAGTGACACCAAGCACCACAAGCTTCCATTTGCAAGTAGTGGTTGTAGTTAATTGTTGATACTGATGTGAAACCCAGACTGTAGGCTTTACCTTATTCTAAGGCTCATAACTGAGTTGTCTGTGTTTTCTGCCTTCATTTTCTAGCCTTGCAGTGAGATAGGAAGCACAATTTAAAAACATCGCCTCCCTCAGGACTGATTGTGCCTTAGAACTCCCACTGAAGTCAATAGATGCTTTGTGTACACTCAGACTGAACTCATAATGAGCAGAGTTGATGAGAATCCAGTTTTCCAAGGATGACTAGTGCTGAGTCTTCAAGGTCATTCATCATTTTCATCTGAGAAGGGAGACCCTTTGATTGCTCTCTCTTCTCAAATAGGTACACAATTAAAGGAAGAATTATTCCTCCCAGTGGCAATCACTTTATTAACAAAGGGCACGTTGAGCCCCATCTCCTCTCATTGCCAGATGGTCTGTATGCTCAAGCAACTGAAGGCAGCCTCAATGAATATCTTACTTTTTGCCTCAGAACGGCTGCTATATTACTACTCTGCTGGCAAAAAGTGAAAGGAAATCCTCCTTGTAGGTTTGCACTGCATTATTTAATTGTCTCTGTAAACTCTGAGGCAATAAAAACAAAAGTGGCAACTCTTAGGTTGTCCGTTCAATAATTAGGTTCAAGTTAACATTTTTAAATGCTAAAAATCCAAGATTATGAGCCCGTAATTAGAATGGTCTGCTATAGCCTGGATTGAGTAGCCATTACAATGAAGTAAAGAAAAAGCTTTCATCCCACATAGCATGCTTCTTATTAACTTTCATTAAACATACTCCAATAACACAGTGCCTATAGCAATTTGTAAGATGTATTCAATAGTAGAATTCTTTGCTTCTGACAATGTCATTAAACTTAACACTAATGAAATTCTCATTGTGTAATGAATATAATTAAGATATTCTTGATCACACTTGTGGACAAAGTCCTCCCCACTCAAAAGCGTATCATTCTTTTTCTAGGCAGCGCTATATAAGGGACAAGGAAAGTATCTTAAGAGGAAGAAGGTATTGAAGAAAAGCAACAAAAGGTATTGTCTGTGCTAATAATGACAGGATAGGCTATGACGCAGTAACCAACAAACCCAAAATCTCAGAGAGATAATACAGTGAAAGTTTACATTTACACTTTATATGTGGTTGTATTGCTCTCCTGTACGGTTGTTCTCCAAATGCTGAGTCAGTAATCTGAGCAGCCTCCTTCTGCAGCTATGCCGTTTGAAACATCTGTCTTTCAAGGTCACCACAGGCAGGAAAGAGAGAGGTGGAAGAGGCACAGCAGCTCTAAAATGACCGGCAATGGCATGTATACCTTCCATTGTGTAGCCATCGGCTACAACTAGTCACATGACACCAAATTCACAGAAAAGGAGAACAGAAAATGTAGGGGGCATATGGTTATTTGATGAGAGCTAACTAATGCCATGGCATTTTCCAAATAACAAAGAGAAAGAGATGAGCTAAAATTACGATGAACACACATTGGCACAAATGCCAACATGTGTCCTGCTGCACCATGCTGAGTTGGAGTTTGCCATGGTGGAAAATAAAAACATAAAGCAAACAATCAACAAAAACCCCAGACATGGTCTCTCTCCTCAAGGAGCTTATTAGCCTAGTGGTTTGGGAAAGCTTTTAGCTTCACCAAGTCTCATTCTTCCTATCTACAGTGCAAGATAATAATAATACCTCCTGGTAGCATTATTTTGAGGAACATAAAAAGACGTGATGAGAATTAAATGAGATAATATATGTTAAACACATAAAAGAATGTCTCCTGCATTTCAGGTGCTTAATAAATGTCATTTCTCTCTCCCAAAGAACTATATAAATATTATTTACAGCTAAATACTACTTTCCCTGGGAGAATGTGCAGGGCAGTCATTAAGAGAATGGGCTTTGTAGTCCAATAGTCTTGATTCAATGTGAGCTGAGCCACTTAATCTCTGCACCTTTCTGTGTGATAAAAGAAACACACACACAGCACTTCCATCCACACTACACAGCAGGAACAACTTAGCTTATTTCTGCCCTAAGTTTTGTCACTGGTATAAATCAGACATTGGAGGAAATCTGTTCATACCTAGAAGTGCAGTTCAGAGAATCACCAGCAAGTCAACTCTGTAGCCAGTCCCACTGCATCTTTGTACCCCAGTTCTGTAAATGACCATGGTGCCTCCAATCCTGCCAGCCTTGACACAGATAATGTTTGTTGTTCTTTAAGCCGAAGACCCAGTCACATAGGTAATGTCTACCCCTGTCATCTTCAACTCCCAGAAGGTGGTTTCTAGTATTAGCCTTATGCCTTTAGCATGCCCAGCTGCTCCTATGGGCCCCAAAACATGATAGTGAGTTGCCAGAGACAGAGAGGAGTGAGTTAGGATACTACCTAATTCTATCTGAAGGAAAGAGAAGATTCTGCGGCAAAAGTCTTGGCCTTGGCATAGATGAATTTAAGATGCAGATTATATATATATATATATATATATATATATAGAGAGAGAGAGAGAGAGAGAGAGAGAGAGAGAGAGAGATACGATAAACTATAAAAGGCAAAGAATGTAGCAGCGAGCTTTGATTTTAACTTGTACTGAAGGAAGCAAAAAGTAATGACACATAGATTCAATAATCATGTTTGTACTTTGTTGTAGTTCTCCATACACCACATTTTTAAAAGACAGAAAAAATGAAACTATGTTCTAACTGTGTGCTATTTTGTTTGTAAAGATAATTAGTAGGATACTTAGTAGCTTATTTTGTATAGTGTCCTTAAAGTACTCCCTTTTTGCTATTACTTAAATTTTTGTGACTCTACTCCCCAACTGGATTATAAATTTACTGAGAGATGGAAAGTTTCCTCATGCATCTCATATTAGTGTTAAAGAGAATGGACTTTGTCAACTGACAGATCTGAGTCTGAAATCCTAACTCCCCACAACACATGTAACCCTAAGTAAATTAGTTAACCGCTCTGATTCTTTGTTTCGTCATCTGTGCAAAGGAGAATAATATTTATATACTGGTTGAATACTATCCCCCAAAGATTCATTTCCTTCCCCAAACCTCAGAATGTGACCTTATTTGGAAATAGGGCTGTTGAAGATGTACTTATTTCAGATGAGGTCATACTGAAGTAGGGTGGACCTTTAATCCAAAATGCCTGGTACCCTAATAAGAAAAGAAGAACACCATGTGAAGACACAGACACAGAGAAGGCCACGTGGTGACAGAGGCAGAGGTTGGAATTAGGAAGGTGAAAGCCAAAGAATGTCAGGATTGCTGCAACCATCAGAGGCTATGAGAGAGGCACGGAATAGATTCTCCCTCCAAGCCCGCAAGAAGAAACCAAACCTGCCAACACGTTGATTTTGTACTTCTGGCCTGAAAGATGAGAATAAAATCCTGTTGTTTTAAGCCAGTCAGTCTGTGGTTTCCTAGCAGCCCTAGGAAACTAACAGAAATTACTTCATAGAATACTTATATATTTTAGTTGAAATAATTTAAATAAAGTACTTACCATGATGCCTAACACAGAATAATCACACAGTTAATGTTAGCCCTCAAATATTTACTGATTGAAAGAATGAGAGTCCATACAGAATATACCAGCTCCCTGTCCTTCTCTACATTCAGATATTTTGCTAGATAGAGAATAGGACACTTGGGATTCTCCCTTTCTAATCTTCAAAATGAAGTATGTAATTATTAAAGCACACTAACAGTTGGGTTGGAGTTTCTGGGTGTTCTATAATGACTAGTTTAAAGAATGAGGCCAGAATGAACTGACAGAGATAAAGGAATTAAAGTAAGAAAAAGCCATTGATCCAGAGGGTTGCAAAGCTTGCAAAACAGAACATACAAAATCTTGAGGTAGGAAGTGTATCACCATGAATCAACTGTAGGGAAAGCAAAAAAGTGAAACAAAACTGGAACCGTTAAATGAGAGAAACAAACTCAGGATGGCACGCCACAGCAAGCTGACTAGAAACAAGAGTATAGACTTCAGTGAATAATGACTTTATTGATTTATAGATTTTATTTATCCTGAGGCCACTTTTTAAAATGCAGTACTTACTCGTTTTTTCTTTGAAATCGTATTTTTAGGAATAGGAATTTTTGAAAATACAGAGGAGCACAAAAGTTAAAAAGCACCCAAAATACTCTGATATAGAAGCTATTTACAGTGCAGGAATTAAGTTCCCTAAACACAGGAGCAACGTCCGTCTTCTTCACTGAGTCTCCTGTGCTTGGCAGACAGTTTGCAGATAGGATTCAGGCAACAAATATTTGTTAATTGACAAAAGGAACAGGGTTAGGTATATTTTCTTCCTTAGGTTTTCCAGATTTAAAAATGGGATTATGCTGTATCTGCTGATCCCAAGTTCCAGCTCCAGAGTTTCATCCTTTCCTTGCTTTCAGATTTAATTAGTATAGGCACTACATATACTGGGAAAGTTATTAGCTTGACGGACACTCAAACACTAGTTCATCAAGTTTTATGGTATATTAAACTAATTTCTCTAAAGCCAAATTCCTCTAATTGCAAACTATCTTGTAAATCTGCCATATTTTCTTACCTACTCTTGATGCTACCTATGATTTATTCCATATAATAATTGCCTAAAGCACTTGACAAACTGTGGCATATTACATGTTTATCTCTTCCAATTTAGGTTGAAATTTACACTTGAAGATAAGTTTCCTTAACCAAACACAAGAAAAAAAGAAAAGAAAAAAAATCTCATTTCCTCAGAAAAATTCAGGTATTCTCACAGTAATACAAACCTACAATGGAAATCACTGATGGGAAGCCACGGATTATTGGTATGCAAACCAAAGCCTCAGCTTGGTTCTTCTAACTTATACCTAATAAATGAATCCTCAGAGGAGAAAAATGAAAAACTCTGAAAAATATATGAGGGCAATGATTTTCATGAAATGTTGCAGGTGTTTCTCATGAGAATAAACATAAGAAAGCAAATCAGAAAATAAATCCCCTTGAGAGAGAAGCTGTATGCCCCAAATACTGACAAAGAAAATATGAAACTGAATTAAAACATAAGTTCCAACATAAGTCAGTTTATTTAGTTTTCTAAATTTTACCACCTTTAAGCAATGTACTTTTATCTAAGGCTCAAAGCAGAACTGTGAAACTTACTGAAAAAGACTTCTTAAAGATATTTCTAACATGAGCAAAATCAGAGAACGTCTCAGAAAAGGACACCCTTTCAAGATGAAGCAACTGCAGAGAACTGGGTTACGTACTTGAACTAAATGAAACCAAAGGCTTGAATTTCTCCCATTATCTTTTGTAAAAAGATAAGTTCATTTTACACTACTCTAGACAAGTGGGATGTGATAGTCCGTTAATAATGTGATGCTACACTGTCCTTGCTTTGCTGCAAACTGCCTCTGTCATTTGTGAATGTTTATCAATGCTATTAAAAGACTTAATCATATAACATAATGCAAAATATCCAAAATCAATATGGGACTAGGTGCAGTCCCTGATATTTTAAAACATTTTTATGAGGCACATAGTCAATAGTATCACCTCAATTAGTCTGGTAAAATGACTAAATAATAGGAAAATTAAGCTCAAAGTAGTCACTGCTATCATTATTATATTTTAGCTTTAACTAAAACAAATTACTTAATTCATGATTATTACATTAAAAAAGAAATATTAAATTAAAGTAAAATTGATAAAATTCCATCACCTAGACATAGGCACTGTTATACTTTCACATTCTTCCCATACACATGTATGTGTGTTTTTTTGTCAATCAAAAAATGAGATTACATATTATCCTGTAATTCTATATGTATGTATGTACATGTATATATACACACATACATGTATATGGAGAGAGAGAGAAAGGGAGGGAGAGAACACACGCAAGACAGCATCATTCTATGGCAAAATTACAAATCTACAACATCATTTTAATGATAGTGTGATATTCTAAAAAATGGCTATAGTATAATTTATCTAATCTCTCCCATGTTGCTCGATATTCAAAGCATTTCCATTATCTTGCTATTACAAACAATGCTGTGGTAAAAATATCATTATACATGCACCTTTTTGCATACATCCAATTTTTTTCCTTAAGTTGACATCTTAGAAGTAGAACAGTTGTGTCAAATGGATTATCTTAGGGTTTTTGATACTACTGCCAAATTGCACCCCAGACACATGATATCAATTCATACACCTACCAGAAATGTAAGAGTATATTTATTTCTTCAATAAGTTCATATTCCTTTTTGTAAATTTTTGTCCATCTGATAACTACAGAATAGTGTCTCACTTTCAATAGGTGACAAATCCAAGATGCATATATATTTTTGAAAAAAAACTAAATCAACCACTAAAAGAACAAAACAAGCCAATAATGAAATCACAAAAAATAATTAATCTAAAAGAAGACAGAAAAACAGGAAAAAGCTAACAAAGGACAGGACAGAAAACAAATAGCAAGATGAGACTTAAGCCTAAAAACATCAATAGTAATATTAAATGTAAACAGTTCAAATGCTCCAATTAAAAGACAAAGGTTGTCAAATTGGATTTTTAAAAATCCAACCATATACTGCTAACAAGAATCACACTTTAATATAAAAACACAAAGGGTTAAAATGAAAAGGATGGAAAATGATATACCATACTAACACCAGTCAAAAAAAGCTGAAGTGGCATTATTAATATAAGACAAAATAGATATCAGAGGGCCTCCCTGGTGGCACAGTTGTTAAGAATCTGCCTGCCAATGCAGGGGACACAGGTTCGAGCCCTGGTCTGGGAAGATCCCACATGTCACGGATCAACTAAGCCCATGCACCACAACTACTGAGCCTGCGCTCTAGAGCCCATGAGCCACAGCTACTGAGGCTGTGTGCCACAACTACTGAAGCCCGCGTGCCTAGAGCCCGTGCTCCACAACAAGAGAAGCCACCACATTGAGAAGCCCATGCACCACAATGAAGAGTAGCCCCTGCTCGCCACAACTAGAGAAAGCCTACGTGCAACAACGAAGACCCAACACAGCCAAAAATAAATTAATTAATTAATTAAAAAAACAGATATCAGAGCATGGCATATTGTCAAGATAAAGAAGATAGAGTCATTTCATAATGATAAAGGGATCAATTCAGAAGGAAAACATAAAAGTCCTAAAGGTTTATGCACCTAATAACAGGGCTTCAAAATATATGAAGCAAAACATGACAGAATTTAAAGGGTAAAAAAAGACCAATGTACATAATGATCAAAGATTCCAATACCCATCTCTCAGTAATTGATAGAACAAGCAGACAGAAAGTATTTAAGGTTTAGAAGGCTCATGATAATCTCAGTTGTCTTGACCTAAGATATCTGACATTTATAGAACATTCCATGCAATAACAGAAGAAGACACATTCTTTTTCTTTTCATGGAAGATTTACAAAGACAGACTATAATCTGGGCCATTAGAAAACTTAATAAATTTTAAAGGATTCGAACCATATAAAGTATGTTCTCTGATCACACTAAATGAACTTAGACGTCTTTAACAGAAAAATCTCTAGAAAATCCCCAAATACATGTGAGTTAAACAACAAACTTCTAAATACACTATGTGTCAAAATAGTATCATAAGGGAAATTAACAGTTTTGAAGTGAATGAAAATGAAAACATATCAAAATTTGTGGGATTCAGCTAATGCTATGCTTAGAGGAAATTTTGTAGCACTAAACACCTGAATTAGAAAAAAAAGAAGGGAGTCTTAAAAAAATGTCTAGAATATCTACACTAAAAACTGAGGAAAAGAAAGAGCAAATGAAACCAAAATAAACAGAAGAAGGGAAATAATAAAGATCAGACCAGAAAAAAATAAACTAGAAAATAGAAAATCAATAAAGAAATTAATGCTGTTTCTTTGAAAAGATTAATAAAATTGATAATCCTCTAAACAGAAATCAAGAAAAAAAGACCCATATTACCAATATCAAGAATGAGAGAGCTGACATTACTACACATTCTATGAGATTAAAATGCTAAGAAATGCAACAATTTAGAAGAAAAGGACAATTTCTTGAAAGAGATAAACTATCAAAGCCCAATCAAGAAATGAACTAAAGACTTCTCTACCTATTACTTAATTTGCAATTTCAAACCTTCTCACAAAGAAAAGTCCAGTCCTAGATAGCTTCACTAATGAATGCCACTAAACATTTAAGTAAATACTAATACAAATTCTACATAAACTCTTACAGAAAAATTTAAAGAGGGAACACTTCCCAACTCAGTCTATGAAGGCAGCATCACCCTGATTACAAAACCAGATGAAGACATTATAAGAAAAGAAAATTACAGACCAATATCTGATCACAGATGTAAAAGGCCTTAAGGTATTAGCAAAGCAAATGCAAAAATATAAGCATGAATAATATATCATGACTAAGTATGATTTTTTTCAGAAATTCAAGATGGTTTTACTTGAATATGATTTAAATTCAAATTGGTTTAACATTCAAAATCAATCAATGCAATTAATCAAATTAGCAGATTAAAAAAGAAACACCAAATGACCATATCAATAGAAGCAGAAAAAGCATTTGACAAAATCCAACATCCACTCATGATGAAACTCTCAGCAAACTAGGAAAAGAAAGAAATTTCCTCTGCCTGATAAAGGACATATACATTAAAAGCCACAACTAACATCATATATTACAGTGAAACACTGCCTGCTTTCTCCCTAAGATCAGGAATGCGACAGAATGTCTGCTCCAATGATCCTGGAGGTCCTAAGCAGTGCAATGAAGTATGAAAATAAATAGATAAATAAATAAATAAATAAATAAGACATGCAGATATTTATTTGCAGATGACATGATTGTCTACCCAGAAAATCCTAGGAAATCTTCAAAAGAGGCAACTAATAAATGAGTTTAGAAGGATTCTCAGGATGGAAGGTCAAAAAACAAAAATTAATTGTATTGCTATATACCAGCAACAAACAATTGGAAATTAAAATTAAATCAATCCACAAAATATCCTTTATAATGCCACCAAAAAATATAAAACAGAAATATATTTTGACTAAATATGTACAAGACCTATACACTGAAAAGTAGAAAACACTGATGAGAGAAATTAAAGAAGATCTAAATAAATATAGGGAGAGATATTCCGTGTTCTTGGCTCAGAAGACTTATTATTGCTAAGGTGTCACTTCTTCCCAAATTGATCTGCATGTTTAATGCAATCCTAACAAAAACCCCTATAGGCATTTGGGTAAAAATTATCAAACTGATTCTAAGATATATGTGGAAATACAAAGGACTTAGAGTACCCAAAGTAATTCTGATAAAGAAAACACAGCTGTAGAACTTAAATAAAATAAAATCGCAGTGAAATACCACTACATATTGTAACCAAAACCCAAAAATGATCATACTAAGTGTTAGCACGGGTGTGGAGCAAGTGGGACTCTCAGAGACCGCTGAAAACAGTTTCACTTTGGAAAACAGCCTGACAGTGCCTTAAAAAGTTAAACATACACCTATAGTATGACCTATCCATTCCACCCCAATGTATTTACCCAAGAAATGAAAACACATGTCCATATAAAGCCTTGTACACTAATACTCAGAGCAGCTTTATACAGCTCACCCTCAAAGAAAAAAAAAAAACTCTCAAATGTCTATTATCAAATGGTAAACAAACTGTGGTATAGCCATACAATGGAATACTACCCAGCAATAAAAAAATAAACTATTGATACACAAAACATAGATGAATCTTAAAATAATTATGCTGAGTGATGTAAGTGAGACAATAAGTGAGTACATACTCTTTGATTATCTTTGTATAAAATTCCATAAAATGTTACCTAATTTATAGTGACAGAAAGAGGATCACTAATTGGGAAGACAGGAGAGGAGGAGAGATGGATCAATTACAAAGGGGCACAAAGAAACTCTTGGGGACAATGAATACGTTCATTATTCTGATATGACAAGGTCTTTAAAGATATGACAGGTATGTTAAAATGCATCAAATTGTATATTTTAAATATGTACAGCTTACTATGCATCAATATGTCTTAATGAAGCTGCAAAAATAAGTATGAAAGTATTCATTTCTACACATATAAACTCATATTCATCTTCTAGAGATTTTGCCAGTCTTCTGAGTACAAAATGGTACCTCACTTTGAAAAAGTCTTTTATAACAACTGCAGATACGTGTTTTTTATCCATTTAAGAATTTTTATTATCTCTCATATAAATTAACTATTCTATGGTCACTGACAAGCATTTAAAAGTTACCTCCTTGAGATAATTTTTTAAATCCTAGGTACATGAAGATTCATAATTCTTTTCATCTTTAATGAACTTGTGACAGTCTCTTATCCTACAAGTTTAGTCAATTTTCGCAGACCCCATAACTGTGCTTACCGTGTTCTGTGTGTGTGTGTGTGTGTGTGTGTGTGTGTGTGTGCCATTTCCTCAAGAGGTCATACTTAAGATGATTACATAGTGGCCTCTCAGACTCTTAGAAGACCCATGCAGAGAAAAATAATTTTGTCTTACAAAATAATTGAGAATGTCCAAGGGGATTTGGTCCAAGAGGCTAACATATCAAGTTTAATTTCAGTAAGTAACTGCCTTGATGATTTATAACCAAGTTTGTGTTTAATACATATCATGATTAAAAGGAAAAATTCTCTCTCCTGTGAAATCTTTTTGCCAGACCTGTCCAATGATTAATTGGAGCAACAGAATCTTGATATTATGTTTTCTGGATAACAATGCAAATAAATAGGGAAATATGCACTAAGTAAGAGAAGCCTAATGGACAAACAGATATAGCTGATAAACAGTCAAAAGTTAGCTGCGGCATACTTTTTAAAAAAAAAAGAATAGTGTTAAGTTTAACACTTCTCAGTAAAATGTCAGAAAAGACTAACAAAAGTGAAGGAAAAATTGCTGGAGGTTAGCGTAGTAGAAAATTTGCTTAGACATTTTCACCATTACTGTTATGAGTTGAAGATAGTCTCCCAGGTGTGAATCCCATTTCTCTTTACGTAGAGGCCACCACTTACAGGCCACCAACTAATGTGTCTTTCTCAAGGCGCTTCCTTTGCCCATATGCAGTTTGTTAAAGAACCTATATTAAAGAAGAACAGTTAATAATTCTTAAATGAACATCATTGTCATAAAACTACACTTCAACTTTTTGAGATCAGCTGGTTTTTCTAGCAAGTTACATCTATCATAATTATTATTAATGAGAATAATGGCTACCTTTTATTGACTATCTACTATATACTAGGCACTATGCTAGCCACTCAATCCTCCCTCATTTCTCACAGTGGCTAGTTTTGTCTACATTTTATAGCTGAAGAAAGTGAGGGTTTCCCTGCTCAGAGCATCACATTTCCATTGCTTAGAGCACTGCTTGCAGTGCCATGTTTCTGCTAAGAAACTGGTCCGGATATCTCTTAATCTCAATGCATTATTGCTTTCTTTTTCCTGGAAGATAGTGGTGACAGAAGGTTGCCTCTGTAAATAAGGAAATAAGTAGGTGTCATTAGGCCACCAAAACAAGCACACTTCATTAAAAGGAGCACTTGACAGTTTCTTGTCAACAGAAAATGTTAATATCCTTATGACTTTTTGACTACACTTATACCATTTTATGTCTTATAAACTTTCCAGAATGAACTTGCTCTGAATTGGTTATCAATTAATACTTATTAAAAAGACCATAGTCTCTGCTCTCTAGCAGAGTATGGTGTGAGGATGGATTTTTTTCATTGTTGATTCACTAACAGAAGTTAATGCAAGCAGCCAAGTAGAAAGCACATCAAGGCATACCTATGAGAGCAGACAAGCAGTAAGAACAAAACTGACTGTGTGGGTTTGTGTGTTAGTAAGAAAGTCCCACTTACTCACATTGGAGAAGCAGAGACCTAGCCATCATCATTCTGAGTTCCTTACTCCTAATTTTGCCCAATCTTGACAATAAACATTTATTACCCCCTTAGTACTTTCTAGTTCCATGTGCTTTCTTTTAAATGGTATTTACCAATATCAAAGAAGTTCATAACCTCTCTGCTTACACCCTTCTAACTCCAATAAAAATCTAAGCCAGGGCAAAATTTATCAACTCTGTTCATCACCAAGAGATGGTGTGGGCCACCATTTGTATAGAGCTGTTTTGGACTTATGAACAAAAGGAGTCATGAACAACTTCTTGGAACTGTATCCTTTAGCAAGATTTTTGTTGCAAGTAACTGAAAAATCCACCTTTAAAAAATATTCAGATAGCCCAAGAGATATTCATTCCTTCCAACTGCTTTCTCTGGTTAATTAAATGCTTCAGTAGGTTAGGGTTCCTTTCTTCCTTCATTCTGTCCCTTTCATTTTTTTCTGGAATGCCCATCAGACCGATGCCAAAAGGAAATACCCTTCTGTCTTCAATGGGATCGCTGTACAAGACAGTCACTTCTGGCTGCCGCGGTGATCAGAGTGTGGTTAGCAAGTGGTGTGGCAATGTTTAAGTTTGACATTTGACCAGAGACATTAACAAGTTATTGGTACCAAGATTAGAATAAAAAAGAAATTAGTCTGATTGCAAGAAGAGAAATTAAGAAAAAAATATAATGGAAAAAATCTAAACGTAATATTTTTTACCTATAGAAAAATATTTTTAAAAAGTGGCAGAACCATCTTTCCTTGAAAGCCAGTCATCACAGGGATCTAAAGCCATGCCTCTGGCATAATTCCAAAACCAAGGGCAGCTTCAAATCAATCTTTTTTTTTTTAACAGAATATTTTCCAAGTGAGATCCTTCTAAATCTACAGGTATAGCTTTTGGGCTTCAGTCCTCTCCAGAAACGGAGAATCCACCTTTTAAAGACAGGTCACCATACTCTGCAGTTACTTGTGATTATTCCAGCTGTTTGGCTCTTAAAAATGTGACTAACAAACAATCTCACCTTACAGCAGACATAATGGAAAAGCTGTGGAGATGCTTTGTTGTACCTGCCACATTGTTAAAGAGGCATGTGAAAGAAACTGTGGGATATGAAAGAAATACTGGGTGAGAAACAGGCAAAAAAGAAAACCTGAAGCCACCTATCACTTGCGCCACTCGCCACCAAAGCTGCCGGTGCTGAGAGCATTATTGTTTAAGCTCTCTGAAGGGTATGTAGGAGCAGAAAGCACATCCCCAAGTTGTTACTTTGTCACAACTTTACAGAATACATAAGCACTTCAGTAAATACACAGATTTTTTTGCAAACTGTAAATCATCTGTGAGCCACCACTGTTTGACTAATTACAGCAAGAAGCTGTGCTCATTAGCTGTTCTCATCTGGCTCACTGCACGACCTAAATAGTCCGTAAATGAGCCAGCAATTATTGCTGTATTACCACTACCAGCTATGCTCACATCAAAATATCTCTACCAAATGTTATGCCTGTTGGTATTATCAGGTTAGAAATTTCATAAACATATTGAAGCAGTTAATTGGGAGATTATTAAAAAAAATGTGAAAATAGAATAATCAGTGAAAGGGTTTTCATCAAATGCCAGATAGGCGGCTCCACCTATAGACAAGAACCTTGGAATGCAAGCATCTGGCAGGATACCATCGCCTGCTTCTAAACAACACTGGAACACAAAGACAGCAACAGAAATGTACTCATATTAAAAGGAAGGAAAGTGAACCATGCATATCCTTATGCCACCTAAAAACGGTCTCTTGACTTGGTCAAAATATAACCAGAGCATATGTTCACAGGCTGAGGGCCTGAAAGAACTTCAGCCAAACAGAAAAGCAAACTTGCAATGTCAGCAAGATTTCATTTTTTCCAGCTCCATCATATGGCACATATAGAAGGACTAGAATTTTTTTTTAAGTCTGGGTCAATTTATTTTTAAACAAATCTTTTACATACATGGTAATGGTAAAAAGGAGCAATAAAATTACAACTTCAAAGAACAATTTTCTGACACCCTCAAACATTTTAAAAGAATCTACTTATAATATCAAATGATTAATTGTATTCCTATTTATTCATTAAAAAGTGTTCTTTGAGCTTCATTCTAGTTATTGTGGATATTTTAAAGTAACACATTATTAAAACATGCCATGATTCATATGTTATACTCACCCAATCTCAATTGACCCAATTTAATGAGATCCTATTGTGATCATTTTCATTACAAAAAGGGGGGCCCTTGATAGTGTGGGCACTTTATTTTTCTTGTTTTTGATGGTCATTACATCAGATTCATCATTGACTAATGATCATGAAAAACATAGAAGGAATAAAGAAAATGCTAAAAGCTAATTGGTGTTCTGATTATATTGGCTTCTTCCTACCTACCATCGAAGGGGAGATAAATACTGTTATAAATAAATACTTCATTTGATTCTTGTAGTAGTTGCATGCATACAAGGTAGAAGCTATCTCTAAGGGACTGAATATTGTTATTTACCTGGACAAGGTTGGGGTCACAATGTGGCCTATCTCATACAGACTATATGGTAGACTTTTGACAGGATGCATAACAGAATTGATCATTAATGACGTGCTCCAAATAGATGTTTTCATGATGAAGAAACTGACTACAACAATGACAATGATATCGAGAGGTAGCTCTTCCTATCTGCCAACTAACTGACCTCAATGGGCAAGAAAATATGCATCATATTTGTTCAACTCTTTCCAGTTGCTAAGCTTTACAAAGAATTCTTCAAATATGGTCAATGATTACCTGTCTTTTTCATGAATTCCATAAAGTTTTCTAGATAGACAAATCATTCCTCATGCTACAGGTGTTAGGCTATAAAACACAACACTGCTCCCCCCTCCCCTGCTGGAACCTTGATCAATTTCAGATTAATTGCAAGAGTAGTTTTCCCCTTTTTGTTCTTTTTTAAGGTCCTTTTTAGAAAGGATCTGTCTATGGCCTCTGAGACTTGCCTTCCCACTCAAAGTGTCTGCAGACCAATAATATCAGTATCATCTGTGAGCTTGTTAGAAATGCAGTATCTTGGGGCCCAACCCTAACCTACAGAATCAACCTACTGTTAATCAGAATTAACATATCTGAGAAACGCTGGTCTAGGGAAAGGCCTGTTATGAGTCATGGGCCTCTTCCCTGCAAGAAAGGAGAGTCAAACCAGCGCCCAGCTATGCAGAATCAAAGACTGAACAAAATAAACACATGGTTCTGACTGTTTTCTTCACTATCAACATTAACAAAAAAGGTTTATCCAAAGGCTACTCCTTCATACTTAGAAAGGTATACTGGATCCTGTGGAAAGCTGAATCCTTCAGCTGTTTGTAATGTGATAATCATATGAAGAGATATTTCAGAGTGCCTGCTTTGTGCCCAGTGCTACACACAATAGAATGGATGACTCACAAAAAGCACATTCACCAAACACCCATCAGCAAGAGCCTTAGTCGCCCATGGCTGTGGTTACACTATCGTTCAGATTCATAACATTCCTATAATCCGTTCAACTTTTCAATCACTTCTACATCTGTGGTATTACTTTAACATCACATATTTGAGTAGGTATCATTATCTTTTTTTTTTTTTTTTTAACAAACATATTGAGGAACTGAAACAAAGTTACTTAGTGACTTGGCCAAAGTCACCAGTTGGATAATGGTAAAGGTGAGCACTCCTTAAAAAACTATGCTTTGTGTACCTATGATACTCATAAAATTTATTCACTCAACTGTTACAGAACATCTCTAAAGCAAATGTTGGCTTATATCCCGATGCCAGTGTATTAATGGGAACTACTGCATTGAATATCTCTGTGCATGTCACTCAGCAGTGGAAATATACAAAGAGGAATTCTCAGATTTTAGTAGGCAATATGGTATAATGAAGAAGCACTGGACGATGAGCCAGAATACCTCTGAAATAAACCCTATAGGGAGGTGCTTTGCCAGTCCTCTAGGAAATGAAAACAATCCCAGAGTGAACAGATCAGATCCAAAGCATTTCCTCCACCTTCTAAACAGCAGAATCTCTGCCATGGAGGACATAACTGGGTGTCTGCTTATTATCCTAAGGGTTTAATTTGGCCTGGTTTTTAGCTTAAATGGGAGTACCTGTAGAGAGGGAGCCAGGAACAAAAGGCTCAAGGACAGTTTAGATTTGGGTGGTAGGATGGAGTTTTGTATTCCGATCCCCTTTATTCCTTCCTTAAGTGGTAAGAGGATCATTCGGAGTTTGAAGGGTTTCATAAATTGTAACCGTTTTCTCCTGTCCGGAATTCTGAACCACTTCAGAGACAGATGGGGAGTAGGATAGAGAGAGCTATTAGCATTACGACGAAACCTCAGAGTAAGAAAGGTGGTGCAAAACACCGTCAGGCCTTTCTTGTGGGAGTCTACCTCTGTCAGACTGAGAGCACAAGGGAAACATACCTAAAGCAAGCCTCTCACAGAGCTTCCGGAGGGTACCTTGCTCAGAAGAAAACGGCAGGAGGAAGGGGCAGAGCTGGGACTGCGCATTCCTCTGTCAAATCACCAAGCTGAATTCACAGCACCACCGCCAGCAGGAAGTGAAGTGAGACAAGAGTGTTGCACTAATACGCATCCCTCCACGTTGAGGGAAATATAAGGAAGTAAGGACAAATGTTTCCGCATCCAATTTTGCTCAGCTTTTCAGTCTCTAAACCCATTGGGCTAACTGTTACGCTAGTGATAAACCAGAAATGGAGCTATTTTCCAAGAAAGAAGATTTGTAGCATACTATCACCACAAGACCAACTCTCAATTTCAAGAGACCACACTCCAAGAGCCACCATTGCTCCATTTTGGGTTTTCTTAGGTCAGCATAGTTTTGCCTCCAAAATGCTCTGAAATGGATCAGAACCATGCAGTGCATTAAAATTTCTAAGACCACTCTATTATCCATAGCCTAACGCTCACTCACTATCCTAATTCCAATTTTTTTCCCAGCCACATTAACATAGCTATCAGAGGTTCTACAGTGAGATCAAAGATACTCCAGTAATAAAATGACAGCCATAAGAGTCCTCAAATTTTAACATAAACTCTCTTTCATTATTAATTTCTCAAGAAATGAAGAAATTGAACACTCATGTACCTCACTTTCAAAGTATTCACAAATTAAATTCAATAAAATTGAAGCACAAATGAAAATTATCTTGCCACTGAAAGTTAAATTACAAATATTTCAAGTTAAATTGAGGTCAGCCTTCTTATTTTGTTCAGTTTCAGCTGGAGAGATTCTCTATGAGAAGCCTTGGTTGAGGCACAGCAGTTTCAATCCTATAATGAATGAAGTACAGTTCCTTCAGAGCTGTGAATCTGACTCTGTTTCAAAATCTCTGATGAGCCTCATTTTTCAAGATTCCAAAAGGTTACTAAGACATAAAAGACTATAACAGCGCTGGCCCCATCTTCAATGAAATTTGGAATATGAAATAATCCTTGTTTCCTAAGCAGTTCTTCCAGGCAAAATTATGTCCACACACAAAGGTCTTAAGCATTTCCAAAGGCCATGGCAGAGACTCAGTGTATCTGAGGGAAGGCAGATAGATAATGAAAATCTTGGTTTCTACATAACTAGGACACTAGCCATCTATGGCAAATTTAATTGTCCACAACTTTAAAAATTCAACATAATGGGAGAACTCTCCCACAGAGAGGCTTCTTTGAGCATGACGCATTTACCATATCTGGAGGACACGGTGGGGCTTTAGGGTGACACTTATGCATTCACCTCTCATAGAAAGTTGCATGACATTATCCTGCCCTCTTACAAAATTTGCAATAATGGTAGCCTTAGACCTCGGGTCTAATCTGAGATGCCTTTCTTCCTGAATCAGCACATTCGGTTCCTTTACTTCCTTTCTGCCTTTGGACTCTGTGTTTCTAACGCACCAGTAATGAACTGAGGGCAAGCTCCACCTTACAACACCCACAACGTCTTGCATACAGACTTTTCCATTCCGTGCCACACTGGCTTCTTCCACACCTCTTCTAACAGGAATTGCTTAGGTCAGTGGTTTTTAACGGGGAATGATTTTGTCCCCAGGGAACATGTAACAATGCTAAATATCTGGAGACATTTTTGATTTTCACAACTAGGGAGGTGGGGAGGAAAGGGTATGCTAATGGCATCTAGGGCACAGAGGCCAGGGATGCTGCTAAACCACTTAAAATGCACAAGACAGTCACCACAACAAAGAAATATTCCTCCCAGAATGTTAATGGTGATGAGTTGAGAAACTTTGCATTAGGTTAGGAAATCTGTTTCAAAGAGAAATTTTGCCCCTCATCCTCATATCAGTTTCAGTTGGAGAAACACTTCAAAAGATTCTTGAAATGCCGATGCTATTATGGTTTTAAAAGCTTGGACCCCTAATATTCTAGGGCCAACCAATATCCATGTCACAGCCTCCTCATGATGCTATCTTTCCTAAACTTTTGAATGTTCCCTTCTTTCTTCTTCATCTACAGTAGTCAGATATGCCTCTTATGTCTGATCTTACAATTCCCTTTGAGAAACGGTTATATTTCCAATAGTTTAAAATACTTTGATCCTTTCCTTCCTGAATCCACAAAGACTAGAACTGTTTGCGGGAACTGAGAGTCAAATTTCTTTCCTTTTATTTTTGTTTTCCTTGCTTTGTGGCCCCTACATATTTTTATTCTAATATGTTACTCAAATTTTTTTATTGAGGCATCCTCCATAATGAGAAACATGAAATCAGTAGGTTCTGAGTTTTTCAAAATTATCCACTGGTCACACCTCCACCCTTACTTTGTATTTCCAACAATAGTGCACATTTTTGTGGATTTACCCATTAAATTCTGTCTAGATTATTGTAGCATTTAGTATGCTGGCTTACTCTTTTTTTTTTTTTTTTTTTTTTTGCAGTATGCGGGCCTCTCACCGTTGTGGTCTCTCCCGTTGCGGAGCACAGGCTCCGGACACGCAGGCTCAGAGGCCATGGCTCACGGGCCCAGCCGCTCCGCGGCATGTGGGATCTTCCTGGACCAGGGCACGAACCTGTGTCCCCTGCATCAGGAGGCGGACTCTCAACCACTGCGCCACCAGGGAAGCCCTGCTGGCTTACTCTTTCAGAGGTAGTAGTAACCCATTTCTCTCATAACAGACTATGATATGGAGTCTAAATTTCTAAATTTAGACTCCATGATATGATATGGAGTCTATGATATGGAGTCTAATGTCTCTAAATTTCTTATAGTTTCCTGGAGTTTGGTTCTCTTTGATAGAGTCTGTTCCAGTCTGCTCTCTAAAGTCTTGCCAGCCTTCTTCTGTTAGGTATCTCCAGCCTCTGTCACCATTTCTGATTTAGCAACAACTAACAACTACTAAAATATATGTCCCCTTGTGATAATGCTCTTTCAAAGCAGTTAGACACAGTTGTGACCCTACAGTCAATACTGGCCTTCAATATCTCATTTTCTTCTTCACCTTTATCGAGCCAAGATTTTAATATTTGTCTTATATAAATGCCTCTCCCCATAACTCATTATAATTCCACTATTCCTGTTCGGACAGTAAGACTGAAACACACTTTGGAAACCACTGCAACTTCTCCTTTATGATCCCTAGACGTCGTGTTTCATGACAAGATTTTTAATTGCCTTTAGGTTTACAATAATTTCAATGAACGATTAGTTTGCTTCCTCCCAAGAAGACAGCTTTTTATTCTTTCTAAAAAAAAACTCAAATTCTTCTTGTGGTTTATTTTTTATTAATTTCTACCACACTTGTATGGGCCAATCCACAATTTGGCCTCTGAATTCTAATGCCACGGTCAGCCATTCTATCTTTAACAATTCAAAAACAACTTGAGATTTTGTAGTGAGGTGTAGGTCTGGAAACTTTGGACAAGCCATGTGAATTTAAAGTCATCCCTTCTAGTTTCCTCCCTTTGCTCTAAATCCATCATTTAAAAGAATGGGACCCTGAGTAGCCTCTCTATGCTGCCAAGAAGCCTGGTATAAAGAAGTCAAAGCTAGAAGTCCACACACCAGCGCACTCTAGAATAAGTAACTTAGTTGCCGCTGACAGTCCTAGCCCCCAGATTTTGCAGAAAAACACAGTAAAATAGCTAAGGATTATTCCACCTCCAAATGTCTGAAAGGTATGTTTACAAACTCTCTGTTTGCTATATATAATCACATTTTTTGCCTCAGTTTTACTTGCTTATACCACAGCTTCCGTGGCCTATAAGCCAAATTAAAAACACAAAATTTAGGATTGTGTTAAAGCCTCTTGATCAGGGTTCTGCCAGAAGTTTTCATCTCAGGGCACTATTTTGCTCCCTAAATTCCAGTCTTTGTCAACCTCTCAATGTTTTCAGCCAATGCACCAGGTCCTAACATTTCACTGAATTGATCCTACCTCCCAGGATCACAGGCCTTCCTTTACAACATGGAGGCTGAGACAAGATGCCCTAAGGGAAGGGCAGGAGAAAGAGACTGAGGAGCATGCCCAGTCTGCTCCCTGACACATCGATTAGAATTCATTCTTTTCTCACTAGAGAGGAATGAGTGGAGGGACAGAAAAAGGCCAATATTGTTATACTAGCCTTTCCACAAGAAAACATCATGAATAAGGAATAAGTTTTCCTTCAAACAGCAGAGTTGTTGAGGCTGCATTAGCATGATAACATATTAAAGTAATATTATGAGACATGGCCAGTATTAACAACAAAAAAGGTGTGTTTATTTTATAGCAACTCCACTATTAAGAATCTTAAAAAGCCTAAGTCTATTTCTATGAGGACAGGAGGATATACTTTAAGGATCTATGACACTCTTCCACAGATGTATTGGGACCTTCTCAGGATCTCAGGAGCTAGGATACTAAGAAGGTTAGAGGAGCATAAAAGAACAAGGAAAATATGGGAAGAGGATGAAGACCTAGATAGAAAAGGGATTTCTGGACTCCTAAAACTGACTTATGATCTGAAAAGGAAGCATATGAGAAAGGTAAAGATATGTTATCACCAACTTCTAGAATCTGGGTGCTCGTAGATTTTTTTTTCTTTTTTAAATTATTTTTTGGGCTGTGTTGGGTCTTCATTGCTGCGTGCGAGCTCTCTCCAGCTGCAGTGAGCAGGGGCCATTCCTCGAAGCGGTGAGCAGGCTTCCCACTGCGGTGGCTTCTCTTGTTGTGGAGCACAGGCTCTAGGTGTGCAGGCTTCAGTAGTTGTGGCACGCAGGCTCAGCAGTTGTCATTCACGGGCTCTAGAGCGCAGGCTCAGTAGTTGTGGCACACAGGCTTAGTTGCTCCGCACCATGTGGGATCTTCCCAGACCAGGACTCAAACCTGTGTCACCTGCATTGGCAGGCGGACTCCCAACCACTGCGCCACCAGGGAAGCCCCACTAATTGGTCACTCTTGTGACTTTTGCCTCCTCCTGGAGCTGATCACTCATAAGTCTCTATGTTAGAACTCCATCTGCACCATGAGCTGTAGAACCATACTCACAACTGTCTACAGCAGTGATTGAGTCCCGACATCCATTTAGAAGATCACAACCAGCACGAACTGTAGTAGACCAGATTAGAGTAGAAAGTATCATAGTGTATTGCATATAGTAAGGATAAGGACTGCTCTGCAACACTCCAGTTTCTGTCTGATATTTATATCTGTATGCCCTGTGTCAACATGCAAAATGTAATTTCCTGCTGTGGCCTGTGGTTCAATATGTCTGAAAAGCACCAGCTTACAAGGCATCTTCCTCTGAATGTCTCTCTGGCTCATCAAATCAAGGAAAAATATTTTATTTTCTTAATTCTACAAAATCCTCCTACTCCTAAAATACAGTAATATAATCATTCACCCACTTCTGGAGAAATGGTGAAGTCATCCTCATTTTCTTACCACATAAATGCCTCCTCTCCTGCAAAGCCTTCTATGGCTATCAGATGTTCCTTTCTCAGCATCTAAGTTATTAAGTATCTGTTGACGAATTTATGTACACATTCCCCTGCTGTGCCCCTCAGCTACAGCATAAACTACTGGAACAGCACAGAGTGTTCCTCTTTCATGTACGTTTTTCCAATGCTCTGCAAGTATTATATTAAATTCTAAATAAATATACACTGAATGAATATCTGGAGGACAGAAAACCAACCCATAATCAACTATTACATAAAATGATCCCAGAAAACATTTTTTCCCAGTAAATCCCTATTATTCAAAACAACTGAAAGTCAGAATACTCAGATAAATTGATTGTACTTGACTCTATAATTATATTGAATATAAGTTCTTCTTTCTATGATGGTTAACTAATTAATTCAACTAACCTGTATTGACATTGTTGATCACCTGCTGCATGCAAAGCACTAGGCTAAATGTTACATAGCAAAGAGAGCTAAACGACATCCTCCTCTGAAGGACCTATTGTCCTATTTTTTAAGTAAGATTTCAGTTAAAATTTGTGTCAGTTGTGTATATTCTAGATACTGGGTGTTTGGTGTGCATTTTTGCCTCAAGGAGTACAGGTTTCCCCCGATATCTGAAAGTAGAGTTTTCCTATGAAATCTCTTATAAGCCAAAATGACATACAGTGACGAAGCAATTTCCTTAAGACACATCTTGCTAACGGATGCACGAAATAAATCAAGATGAAGACAGATGCTCACAGACACAGTTCAAAGGTACGGCAGCCTGATGCTGAGATGCTGCACGTAGTTCCCGGGGAAGGAGCTTGGTGGTGTCACTCTTGCTGCTCTGGGTGTGCACTACCTCTACAAGGGCTCACTGCAACTACCTCTATAAGGGCTCACTGAACACTATTTTCACTTTTCATCTTTTTCATAAAATCAAAATCCTCTTCAGATTTCTTTCCATTAGTGAAAATAGGTACTAAAGTAGGTCTTTCATAAAAGCAAAGAGGCATAAAGCAAACTTTCAAAAAGTGAAGGATTGGGCTTCCCTGGTGGCGCAGTGGTTGAGAGTCCACCTGCCGATGCAGGGGACGCGGGTTCGTGCCCCGGTGCAGGAAGATCCCACATGCCGCAGAGCGGCTGGGCCCATGAGCCATGGCCACTGAGCCTGTGCATCCAGAGCCTGTGCTCTGCAACGGGAGAGGCCACAACAGTGAGAGGCCCGCGTACCGCAAAAAAAAAAAAAAAAAAAAAAAGTGAGGGATACCTGTAAATGGAATCAGCAGGAAACCCTAAACTCCCCAAATGAGGAATTTTCTTTTTCCATACAGCCCTGATTTACCCTAGTCAGTTTTTCTGAAGAATCAATGCATAGAAAGCTGAACAACCAAATTCAGTGTACTTATTTATAACATTGGAATACTTAATATCCATAGTGCCACGTAAAACATCCCTATAACTTCCAGTCACTGTCTTAATCTCCCAGTTTCCAAAGCCTGCAATACCACGAATGCTGCCAGGTGGACCTTGTGGGAAACACACCTACACCTCCCAGTTCC
Source organism: Monodon monoceros (assembly GCF_005190385.1). Lineage (NCBI taxonomy): Eukaryota > Metazoa > Chordata > Mammalia > Artiodactyla > Monodontidae > Monodon > Monodon monoceros. The sequence continues at coordinate 106,566,781 of NW_021703778.1, forward strand.
TCCCTTTCTTTGTCTACCTCATCCCACATCTATGGTTAACTTCTATTAACAATAAAATTGCTATGCTCACTTAATTTTTCTGTCAAAAAACTCATCTGAAAGTCTGAGTGGAGTCTATAGAAGAAATGATGAGACCCAGAGAGAAATAAGCAGTCATCTAAGAAGTGAGGAGTGGTGAGTCCCTGCTCTCTGTCTCAATGTCTGAGGAAATGTCGGTCTTAGTTGTTCTGCATAGCAGTTCAATAAAGTTTCAATAAGAGAGTATTTAATAAAGACACATACCTCCAGAAGCTGTTAATTAATTCTTTGGGGCCTTTAGGGTGTGCGTCAGCAAGTCAACATGGCTCCTACACAGTATGACACTTGAGAAACAGGAAGAATCATGAAGCTTCCAACAGTGACTAACAAATTTAGAGTCATTTAGAACTCTAACAATGGAACTGACATCTGACCCTAGAATGCTGTGATAATTTCTTTCCTTTTGAATTCAAATAAAGTACTTTAAATGTGACTGATTCCATAGCATTCATACTTAGGGGAAATCTTATATCTACACCTCCAGAGAAAAAAGGGTAGACTAATGTTAGTCATCAACTTTGCATAAGAACCCATTTTTCTGGTAATACCACTACCATGTAATTAGGTCTAACATGCCCATACACACACACACACACACACACACACACACACACACACACACACTGAGGAAAGCCTATAACCAAGGGTTTTCCCCCTCCTTTTCCCTGATTGAGAGAAAGGTAGGTTTGTTTAAAAAGGATAAATTCTGGAGAAACACATGGTTATATGGAGCCTTGGAAGTCACCCAGTGTTCAGATTCCAATCCTGCAGCTAATAGTACGGTGGGATATGTTTTGTAGGTACCATTACCGTAGAACCCTTCTCCTTAGCCAACTGAGTCAGGGGCTTTCATTGTCCATTATGGCAGGAATGAAAAGTAAAAGGTCAGATTTTGAGTTTCTAATTTTTATAAAGTTCAGAGCAGAGACAATCCTTTATATTTCTAATGGTCAGAAGTTTTGAAGAACTTTGAGAAGTGGTTATTTGAAAATCAAAAGTCTAAGATCTTAAAGGAAAAGGCTTAAAATTTTGGCCAGAAACAAGGCTTGGAAAGAAAACATATGAAAACACAGACTCTCTTATAAGACAGAGAAAAATTAGAGAGGCCAGGCTGGTGAGGAGATAGAAAAATGGAGTGAGTGTTACCTACAACGATGTGGGAGAATTTAGAAGAGCAGGGCTGGGATGAGGGTCCACACAAGAGGTATCACGTGGAAATGAGCAGGTTCAGTAGTAGGAGACTTCCTAGCCTCCATCTGAAGAGAGCCCTCTGCTGCCCCTGCAGGGAATTGAGTTCAAGCAAGTCAGAACTTACACATCACTATTTGTTGGGCTTGGGCTTCTCACAGAATGATTGCATCAAGGTAGTCAGACTTTCTACAAGAAAGTTGAGGATTCCAAAAGACCAAGATGGGGACTGCCAATCCTCTAAAAATCTAGGCCTGGAACTAGCATAGCATCCCTACTGATATATAGTCTATTGATCAAGTAGTCACAGCACATCTCAGATTCAAGAAAAGAGGAAACTGATTTTACCCCTTGATGAGAGAAGTACCAAAAATTTCAATCATCTTTACCACACCTCCCTAAGGAGGTGATGATTGAGCTGAGAGATGAATATTAGAAGGGAAACTTGGAAATTTTCTAAGGCATATGTTCCTGAAAAACAGAATATCACAAACCTGTAAAAACTCTTGGATGGGAAGGTGTCATTTTCGAGGAACAGGAAGGTCAGTCTGGCTGGAGCATAGTGAATGAGAGGAAAATAGTTATTTATGAACTAGATAAAAAAGAAAAATTAATTTAAATTTTATTTTTTAAAAGTATTATTTGTACATAGTTTTAAAAAAAACTAAGTTGTAATTTGCCCTAACATTCTGAATTCCCAATTCTTTCTTTTTTTTTCTTTTTGCGGTTCGCGGGCCTCTCACTGTTGTGGCCTCTCCCGTTGCGGAGCACAGGCTCCGGACGCGCAGGCTCAGCGGCCATGGCTCACGGGCCCAGCCACTCCGCGGCATGTGGGATCTTCCCGGACTGGGGCACGAACCCGTTTCCCCTGCATCGGCAGGCGGACTCTCAACCACTGCGCCACCAGGGAAGCCCCCCAATTCTTTTAACTCTTTTAACTGGTTATCTTGTTTTCAAAGTAATAAGTTTATATTGAAAATACTTGAAGTATCTACTTTGACATTTTCTTTGACTTCCTATTATGAAAAATAAAGATTTCACTGTCTTAAACTATACACTTACATATATCCCCCATCCTCCCCAAATAATTACATAACAATGACTCAGTTAAATTAGTATTTAGTGTTTTCACTATTATGTAAATACTATTTGGAACTGATTTACATGATATCTTTATGTCTGCTTTCTTTAAAACTTGTTTTTACTCGCGTTATTAATTGCCTTGTTTCATTTGTTTATTTTTCAAAGTATTTATCCTAATTTAGGTCTAAAATTTTTGACAGAAGTGTCAAATTCTTCTCATTAAAACAGAAAGCATTATGTTTTTTTCCTCCCTTAAAAAATTTTTTTTTTCTTTGCGATATTGCCACTGAAACTCTCAGTCCTTCTATTCCATTGAGACTGGTTGTAATTTGGATACGCTTCAGAGCAGTCAGCATGGAACTTCCCTTCACCATTTATTTGAAACTTCCCTTTAGCACACTCTCTTATTGAATTCTGTTTCTTCCTTCCTTAGTTCATTGCCACATTTTCATAGCCTTAATTTGCTTTCTGAGAGAGGATGCACAGAAGATAAAAATGGTTTCCAATTCTTCCTCTTAATTAATTTATTCAGGATCAAAATTCAAGAATGGATTTATTTTCTCTCAGAATTTGGAAAGTATTATTTTTCTTTGAGTTTTCAATATTGTTTTAGAGAATGTCAGTATCATTAGAGAAGGCCAGTTTGTACATGACTTTATCATTCTCTGGAAACTTTTACATCTTTTTTTACCCCTAGTATTTTGAAATGTGTGGTATTTTATGATATGATCCTTTCCCAAACATTCTGGTGGACTCCTTCTATCTGGAAATTCAATACTTTGGGGAAGTTAGGGAAATTTTCTTGTATTATTCCTCGGATAATTTCCTCCTATAAATTTTTTCTGTACTCTCTTTCTGGAATTTCTGTTAATCTGGAATTCAAGTCTTTTTGTTCTGTGAGATTTTCTTATATTATTTTTGTTTGTTTTAAAGTAATTTCATCCTCTTTTTCCTGTATTTTCTCTCTGGAATTTCGATTAATTGGGCTTGGTTCTCAAATGTCTTGACTTTTTTTCTCCCCTATTTCCTATCTCTTTGTCTTTTTGTTTTACTGACTGGCCTATTTCTACAATTTTATCTTCAGTTTTTCAATTAGATTATCTTTTGCTATCTATGGTACATAGACTAATGCCCCCACCGCAAAGATATCCACAGCCTAATCCCTGAACCTGTGAATATGTTATGTTACACAGCAAGGAATTAAATTTGCAGACGGAATTAAGGTGGTTAATTAGCTGACTTTAAGATTGGCAGATTATCCCAGATAATCTGGATGAGCTCACTGTAACTACAAGGGGTCTTTAAATATGAAAGAGGGAGGCAGAGGAGTTAGAGTGATGCAATGTAATGAAGACTCAACCGGCTGGACTTGAAGATGTAAGGGAACCACAAGCAATGAATGCAGTCAGCATCTAGAAGCTGGAAAAGGCAAGAAGACAAATTCTCCCCCAGAGCCTCCAGAAATGAATTCTGCCTTGATGATACCTTGATTTTAGTCCAGTGAGACCCACTTTAGACTTTAGACTTTCAGAACTGTACGATAATACATTTGTGCTATTTTCAGCCACTAAATTTTTGGTAATTTATTACAGTAGCAATAGAAAACTAATACACTATGATATTTTCAATTTCTAAGACTTTTGCCTCATTCCTGAATATTACCTTTTATAGCATCCTATTCTTATTTCATGGAATCATTTATTTTCTCTTTGAGGATATTAAATATGAAGTGTGATGTTTTCTTCTGCTATGTCTATTTTCTCTGAAAATCCTTTCTTTCATTCTTTTTTCTTCTTGTCTTTTATATTAGAGTCTTTCCTCAAAAGTCCTTGACTGTGAATTTACATTTAAGAGTGAAGCACTAAAATGATGACTGAAAACACTTCTTGCCTAAACAGGCTTACTGACCACTGGGCATTACCATAGATGAACATCCAGGAATCTGGCCATCTCACTGGAGGACTCCAAAATGCCAATACATGTGGTGTTTTTTCCTTTGGTCTGTTCCCCAGAGAGGTTTGACTCATCTTCTGTTTGAAGTACATCATGCCAGTGGCCAATATTCTGGCAGTCAAGTGGAGAAAGGGGATTGTGAATCTTTTTGTTTAAGATGCAAACTGTATGATATTTAGGAAATCAATTAATAACATGTCTGTTGCCTTCAAGCTCTGCCAAAGTTTTAAACCACCTGAGAGACTAAAGTCTAAATATCGTCTTTCTCACTGATTGGTTAGAAGAATATGGTTTAGCTGTGAGGGCAGAATGAGCTTGCTCAAATTCTCTGACCCTATCTAGACCTTGGTCAGCATTCCTGAGGGAAGTTTCAGGGCTGCAGAGCAGGCTCACTTATCCGTAATCACTGCCTCACACTGAGAGAGAAGAAAAAATACTGATGAATTCGCCCTTCCAGTCACAAAACAGTGATCAACAATCAGGTAATTCTCTCCTCCTCCATGGGAAAACGGAAGACAGAAACAGGGCAAGATGCCAAGAATGTGAGTCTAGGAAAGTTCCTCCACATACAACCTAAAAAGTAGGAATATACATTCTTCAGTATGGATTTTCACTTCACCTAACTCATGCCTCAGCCGTACGTTAGATCCGTAGTCTCTTTGGTTCAACCTTTCCATCAAAGGTGCCTTCTGCTGGGATGAGGAAATCTAAGGAACAACATATTCATAATATACATTTTAAAGCAATCTTCCCATTTTCATTCCTACCCTGCCCAAGACTACTGAACATTTTAGTTGCTTATAATCCTGAATTTGGAGGCTCAAAACTATTAGGTGTTTTAAAAATTCTCCCCTTATTCCCCCTTGCATGTGACTATATTTCTACTTTCTCACTCTTCTAAATGATTTAGCACCAATCCATCTGTGTCTCATCATTCAAAATTTTATTGACATCTCTGTCTGCTGTCATATCCTCTCTCTTTGGTGTGTCCTTGAGGTTTTATGCCTTTTAAAATGTGTTTACTGACATGCTGGGCAATTTCTTTTCAAGAAAAAGGGTATCTTCAATCTATCATGTATAACTGTAATTCCTTTTGTTCTCTTCTACATTTTCCAATCTTTATACAATGAATATTCTTTTTGTAATCACAAAAAAAGCACAATAAATGTTATTTTTAAGGAACTCAGAAAACTGTAGTATAGTGAAATTTTCATCTCCACTCATTCTAAATGATTTATTTATTTACAATCTTCTTTTTCTAAAACTAATTTTAGGAATCTCTCATCTATATAAATGACACAATTATTCCATTTGCTAATATTTTTAATTGTATTTTATTAAAAGGCAAACACTTTGCATAGGAGTTAATTATTAGCACTTCTTACATAACACATGTTGTACAACTAGTTTTCAAATTTAGAAAATGTAACAACTGAGCAAAATACATAGTGAAAAGACCAGGTTCAATACAAATGTATACACACCATTGTTAGCACTTTATAGATGAGAAAACTGAAGATCAACAAGCTTAGGTAACTCACCCAAGGTCTGTTATTCTAAATCCATATACTTTTCATTAAAGCCACTTATTTCTGTGGACCAGTGTCTTACTTTTTTCCCATAGATTATCTGGATATTCAACCAGAATTAACTATAGAAAAGTGTTACAACCATTTCATGTCTTAGTTTTCTATCAATACAATGGGAAACTAAAACACCTGAGTCCTTTCTTTTTTACTTGGCTCTCAAGAGTTGATATGAGAATGGAGGCACTATTAAGAAAACATTAAAAAAAATCAAACGGTCTTCTAGAATAACAAGTTAGCATAATTTAACATAAGAATTGTTCCCAAACTAGGATTGCACTGTGATTTGGGTCCAGTCTAGCACTGGGAAGCCAACAGACCTACTCTACTGATAAAAGAGCCCCATCCCGCATTTTACTGATGTGCTTTAGGATTCAGCAGCTTCACTGTTCTCTCAGCCTCTGTTATTATTAATGCTTAATTTTAATGGATGAAAGGCGGATTTTGGTGTGGGTGGCTTGCTTCTTCTTTTTGTTGTTGTTAAATGTAGCAACAAACAATCAAATCAAAGGAAGAAAAATACAAAGAAAATGGGTCGTGAATAAACAAAAAGGTCAGGACTCTAGTATTTAGTGCAATTTCTGGGGAACTATTAATTACACCGTGATTGGCAGATTTAACAGTACCTTCTGCTCTCTTTTGCCAGCAACTATGCAATTATTCCAGGTGTTGTAGTGGAATGACTCTATCAAATTTTATAGGATTAATCAGCATGTAAATGTTGGCAGGCTTCAGCCTCAGATCCGGACTTCAGGTGCAGCACTTAGAACAGATAGAAACACTTCTTCATTTATTTTTAAAAAGAGATTTATATATTGGCCATATCTTTGCCCTGAGATAGGGTTCATTTCATGACATTTACCCAGAATAATCTCTCTTTAAAGTGTACAAAAATATCACCTGTGTATTAAGAGGTAACAATGACCCTAGAATTTATGATGTGCATGAATATCACAATTCCATATTTCCTCTTTGAAATATGGGAAAATACTTTAAACATTACTTCTGTTGGTTATAACTTTATAATATGTCATAAATAGTAGGTTAAAAAGACAAAAACAGGCTCTGTTACCTCCACCTGTCATATATTTCTTTAGTGGTGTCAAGGAGAGGCTCAAGAGGGATTTGGGACACTGGGTGAAGGTCATTGTCTGATTATATAACTATTTGGCATAAACTCTTTTGCTCATAAACTTCCAGTAGCTCCAAAGTTCCTACAGCAGTGGCTTACAAATATTTGTTCTTGCCAAAAACAATTTAAGCACTATGTCAGTAACAGGGGCTCCCTACAGTGGGACTACTCAGTGCAGCTTAGTGATGAGACACTGAGAGGGCAATAAAGCTTTAAGAAGCTCTCCTGGAAGTTTCGCTACCTCCTCGCACCCCTGGCCCCAGTTTAGAAGTACTGGCCCTGAGTATAAAGGTCAAACTTCTCAGTTTGCTATACAAGCTTCTTAGATTCTAGCTTAGTCTATCTACTCAATCTTAACCTAAATCCCCTTCTTTAACATGAATTCCAATCAGACAGGTTTCTCAATTATTTATTCCTGCCCCTAGTATTTTTCTGTTTGTTTCCTTGCAAACCTTTCCCAATTTTCAAGGGCTGGCTCAATCCCACCTTCTCTAAGATACTTTCCCTAGATTCTCCCAAATAACCGTGTTTCCTTTTACAGTCCGGTTTGAACCCCTCGTTTGATCAGCAAGATGGGCAGATCTAGGGCTCACTTAAAATGGACATTGTATGTTCTGTAAATATAGGGTTTATGGTCTTCCCTGACCAATTGATTTAGTAGCACCAGCACCTATACATGAAATGCCTTTCCACTGGACTTTACTATCTTGGAAGAAGTTGTTGCTACACATGACATTTTGGTCTAACCTTCTATTAAATTTATCCATGAGATTCAGTGCTGAAATGACTAGCTTAGCCTAAGTCTGGGGCCACTGTTCTTTTTCAACTGAAGATATTCATTATATTTTATTAAAAGTTCAATAAATTTCAGCAAATTTATCAAATAATCCGAGGCTCTCATATACCCAATATCAGTCATTAAGATAAATAATTCATTCAGAAAATCAATTCTAAAAACATTTATTTTGAATATGTGCTATAATATATGAAATAGGCAAGGGAATCATAAGAGTTTCTACCTTAAAGGACAAACTAGTAGGTGAAGTTAGAAGTAAGCTTAGATATCCCTGAATTCCTTTATTCGGTGGGAATAAGGAATCCAATAAGGTTTTCTGAGATAAAGATAAATATAATCTGAGCTGAATTTCAGGCTAGGGTTTTTGTTTTATTGTTAGTGTGCTACTAGTACAATAAGGGAAAGAATATCTCTCAAATAGTACGATGTCATAAATGTCTTCCCACATAAATTAAATTTTTAACTAAACTTATCTATGCGATGGGAACAAGAAGCTGAAATACTACTGCCAATAGATAAGGGAAGAATGAGCCCAGAAAGTAGAAATACTAAAAGAGACATAAAAATTCATCAAAATATGGTTTCACATTTTTAGCTAAAAATCCAAATCTGTTTTAGAAAAGAAACAATAGCAACATAGAGAATACGTTCTCTGGAATCTGAGAAATTGGAATCAGAAAGACACAGTAACACAGAAAGTGATGAAAAGAACATGAGCTAGGCCTTGGCAATGCAGTGGGAAGAAAGTGATGGATAACAGAGGAACTCTGGAGCAGGACACAGCAGGCCTTGGCAATTGCTTGGGCTTTGAGGAATGACAGAGAGAACAGAGGCGGGGTGACTGGGAAGGCACAGCTGTCATGAACCAAGATAGGAAAAGCAAATTGTGTTTTTTACCTGCCTAAAGAGTAAATACACTAACACAAATTGGTTATTGGATGCTTTTTAACTATAATTTAAGAGGTGATCTTAGGTTTGTTGAAATGTGTTTGGAATTATAATCATTTTGTTCTAGGACAAAAATCATATGGACGTGAAATTATTATTACTTAAATGCTTCTTGTGGATCTGGCTCATTTACATTTTGTCTGGAGGAAATGTCTATCCCTTTTTTAGGAACAACTCACTACGCCAGAACTCAGCTTTTTGGCAGTCAATCATCAGGATACGAGTCCAAAAAAGGCCTTTGGACCACCGTAATACACGCCAGGCACAAAAAGCACTAGAAGGACAAAAATTGCCAGAAGAGCCAATACAATATTGAAGGAAAAGAACCAAGTCAGAGGACTGACACTACTCAACTTAAAGACTTACCATAAATCTACAGTAATCAAGAGAGTGTGTATTGGTGAAAGAACAGACAAATAGGTCAGTAGCACAGAACAGAGAGCCCAGAAATATACCCACATCAATATTGTCAACTAATCTTTGACAAAGGAGTGAAGGCAATACAATGGAGCAAAGACAGTCTTTTCAACAAATGGTGCTGGGACAAATGAACATCCACATGCCAATAAATTAATCTAGAAACAAATGTTACACCCTTCACAAGAAATAACTGTAAAAGAAATATAGACCTAAATTTAAAACACAGGGACTTCCCTGGTGGTCCAGTGGTAAAGAATCCACCTTCTAATGCAGGGGACAGGGGTTCGACCCCTGGTCGGGGAACAAGATCTCACATGCCAGGGGGCAACTAAGCCCATACGCCACAACTGCTGAGTCCGTGCACCTCAACTAGAGAGCCCGTGTGCCTCCGACTACAAAGCCCACGTGCTCTGGAGCCCACGCACCACAACTAGAGAGAGAAAACCTGCACAACACAACTAGAGAGAAGCCCGTACGCCACAATGAAAGAACCCACATGCCACAACTAAGATCCGACACAGCCAAAAAAAAAATATATATATATATATATATATATATTTATATTTAAAGCACAAAATTTAAAAACTCTTTGAAGATAACATAGGAGAAAACCTAGATAACCTTGGGTAGGGCATTAACTTTTTAGATACAATGCCAAAGGCAGAATCCATGAAAAAAAAATCACTAAAATTAAAAATTTCTTTTCTGCAAAAGATACTGTCAAGAGAATGAAAAGACATGCCACCAACTGGGAGAAAATATTTACAAAAGACACATCTGATAAAGAACTGTTATCCAGAATATCAAAGAAATCTCAAAAATAAGAAAAAAACATGATTAAAAAATGGGCCAAAAATCTTAACAGACACCTCAACAAAGAAGATATACAGATGGCAAACAAGCATATGAAAAGGTGCTCTACATCATATGTCATCAGGGAAATGCAAATTAAAAGGAGATACCACTATACACATATAAGAATGGCGAAAATCCAGAACACTGAGAACATCAAATGCTGGCAATGACATGGAGCAACAGGAACTCTCATTCATTGCTGGTGGAAACACAAAGTGGTACAGTCACTTTGGGAGACAGTTTTGCTCCTTCTTACAAAGCTAAACACAATCTCACCATGTGATCCAGCAATTGTGCTCCTTGGTATTTACCCAAAGGAGTTGAAACCTTACTTATTTCCACACACAAACCTACACACATATGTTTATAGCAGCTGTATTCATAATTGCAAAACTTGGAAGCAACGAAGATGTCCTGTAGTAAGTGAATGGATGAATAAATGGTGGTACATCCAGACAATGGAATATTATCCTACACTAAAGAAAAAAAGGGCTATAAAGCCATGAAAAGACATAGAGGGAACTTAATTGCTTATTACTAAGTGAAAAAAGCCAAATTGAAAAGGCTACATGTTGTATGATTCCAACTACATGACCTTCTGGAAAAGGCAAAACAATGGATACAGTAAAAAGATCAGTAACTGTCAGGGGTTGTGGGGAGGAAGGGATGAACAGGCAGAGCACAGAAGATTCTTAGGGCAATGAAAATACTCTGTGTGATACTACAATGGTGGATACATGTCACTATACATTTGTCCAAACCCACAGAATGTACAACACCAAGAGTGAAACCCAATGTAAACTATGCACTTTGGGTAATTATGATGTGTCAAGGTAGGTTCATCAGTTATAACAAATGTACCACTTTAGTGAGGTAAGTTGGTAATGGGGAAGGCTATGCATATGTGAGCACAGGAAACATATGGGAAATTTCTGTGCCTTAAGATAAATTTTGCTGTGAACCTAAAACTAATCTAAAAAAAGAAGTCTATTTTTTAAAAAAAGCATTAGAAGCTCTGCACGTTCTGCATTAATTTCCTTTAGCAGGTACCATGAGAGTTCATAGGAACAATGAACAGTGCTTATATCTACCAAGGAAGATGAGATTACACTGTTAAGAAAAGACCTCAGTAGCTAAAGACAAAAATGTATTTCTCACCCGATATGTCCATTACGGGTTGACAGGGTGACTCTGCTTCTCTAGTCACTCAAAACCCAGTAGAGAAGCATCTCATCTGGACACAGGCTTCCTAGATCACCACAGTATGGAAAAAGAGAGGGTGAATTGCATACAAGCTTTGAAAATGTCCACCAAGAAGTGACACACATCACTTTTGCTCACATTTCTGCGGTCAAGGCAAGTCTGATGACCACACTTAGTTCAATGGATTAGGGAAGTATAATCCTACCATGTGTCTAGAAAAGAGAAGATCAGGAAATATTCAAGTTGATAACATTCAGCTGGTATATTATGCTACAGATGAATTATTCAACTGGATGCACTATACACACATAAAGTTGTAACATTATTGTACTATGATCCTATCATCTATGAACACTTTCAGTAACTGGCATTTAGTTGTTCTGTACTTAGATAATAACTTCCCTGTTATACATTTCTACTTCACGTAACGATAAGCACTCCGTGTGCTGAGCCCCCACCTCCCAAGCCTGAGCTAGATGCTCAAGGAGCCATTATAGTGCCCTGTGCTTACTTCTATATAGCACTGCTCGCATTGCTGTGTAATTGGCAGCTCAAGGCAAGGACTGAGTCCAGGGCTTATTTAGCCAATTGTTGACCAATTCCCAAAGTCCTCACAGTCCAACCACACTTTAAAGGCTGTTTGGTAGCCTACTAGCTCCAAGGACTATACCCCAGCCTTTGTGGCCCTCGGATTGTGTACTCTACTCTTGGAGAGTGAAATAACTGGTTATTTGGGCTAATTTTTTAATAATCCCTATCACCGAGACTGACTACATGTGAATACATGACGCCATACTTGTTGATACATTTTAGGTCTTAAAATGAGTCTTAGCTGCTGTAATATAAAGAGTAAAGCAGTTAAATGATTCTAGTTGAAAAAGCTAAACTGTTTATACTCATATTAGACCTCTTACTGTGTTGTATGAGTTTTAGATATCTTGGTAAAGGTGACAACATAGTATTTCAATGCTTGTGTTGTATTTTTGAAGGGTATTTTTTCAGGTTTGTGTTTTAAATGTACCTATACACCAATTTAAAATTCCCTTAGAATAATTACACGGTCATACATCTCCTATTGGCTACATTTTAAAGAACTGGTTCTATACTTTTAAGAAGAGAGATGATAGTTTTAACACTAAACAAAACCTCTTGCCTCATTTAAGCAGCACTTACATTGCTATATTAGACTGATCTAAGCATGGCAGCAAATCCAGAATTTGATGGTGCTTAAAAAGACACATCAGAATCCCAGAAAACAGAAAAATTTCCAAAGCCTTCTTCATTTCAGTAGAACTTAAATTATTCAATTTTTCTTCTTGGGGATTTTCTATCTTTGGACTGCAAAGCCCTAGTTAATTCTTGGAGAGTAATTTCTAGTTAATTGGTTAGCTAACTATAGCCCACAGGTAAAGTCCCTTATAACAAGCACTTGAAAAAACAAAGGTTGTACATAGCAGAGAGTCAGTGAGTAGTGTCTTGTTAATCTCTCACCAGAAATAATATTCCCTAATGTGTACTTTTTCTGATCTTTCCAGTCTAATAGCCACTATAAAATAGCTGATTGTCTCCCTTTTGCATCTCAGGAAAGGAAGATGAGAAATGATCCGGGCTAGCAACTTAAATTGGCATCAAGCAAACAGCCATGAACCAGTCTGACCCTTCCTTACCTTTTCCTCCAGTTCTGCATTCCCTTCTACCTTTTCCCAAACCAGCTAAATCTCCCAAAAGGGAGACTTGTTTATTTATTTAGAAAAGTGGAACATCTGCCTCTTCTTCCTTTCCTTTCCAAGGTGGGGAAAACATCATCAACTTTCCAGCAGAAACCTGGAAGCTAGGTTTCTAGCCATGGTCCAATTTATTTTCCTTCCTTCACTAGATGTAAGTAAGAGTCCCTTTTAGATTCCCAAAATACCACTTGAAAAAGAGTTTTCATTAACCTATCCAGGACCACAGGGGAACATGCTCCTCTAGATCATCCTGCATAAAGTTGCCATCACATTCATCAGAAGGACAGCCTTCAAATGTCTTGCAGGCTTTTCCCCTATGTCAATCCAGTTTCATAAATAATTGTATCCTCACAGACCTCAAAAAAACTCTTGAACTTTTCTAAACTGGGACAAAGATAGAGTATATCCATATAAAAACAACAAAGGGGATCCGGCTACCAATAGAGGTCATGCCCCTCTGAGTGAGCAGCCATCCAGCTAAGACTTAATAACCACTTGATTCAGGGCAACCTGCATTATTTCTGCTTCCTGGTGCTAGTTGACTACGGGATGAGACCAGGTTTCATTCTGCTTTCATTGTTTGCTCAGCTGAACCTCCCACCCAGAATGCACCTCCCCTCTTTGTTCTGTGTAGCCAAAGCTACCCAGTCAGTGGAAAAATCCAACCTGAAGTCTTTTCTAATCGGCTACTCAAGGGTAGGGATCATGCCTTCTATTTCTTCTTATCCCCCCAGTGGTACTTAACATACAACAGTGTACACAGGAGGTGATTTAGAATTGCTTTTAAAATATGCAAAAGGGCAGGAGGGCGCAGAGAGAGGTAGAGGGCAGAGAAACTCAAAACATTACTATTTTAAACTTTGGAAAACAATATATATATATATTAAATATAATAGTTTTTAATTATAAATTTTGGGACTATTTTCCCCTAAAATTGAACTCCCACCAACATTCAGCCAGTCCCTTTACTTTCCAGCAATGTTGCCCGTGTATAATAGTATCTGTAAACATTAACTTATATCTCAAGAACAAATTTTGATAATTTTAAAAGAAATTAGAATGACAACTCTACCAGAAAAGCCTAAACCAAATGTGAGACTCAATTATATATTTCTTATACTCACTGCTACATCCTCCTTATCTCCTCAGTCTTCACACATCTTCTAAGATTTTAGAATACTTTTGGCAATATCAGTGCATACAATAAACCTTACCAACCATAACCTGTACCTCAGGAGATAATTCTAGAACTCTTCCTTGCAAAGCTTTATAAACAAAAAATAGCATTCTTTCTGTGGAATCCCAGGATGTTAATAAATGTTGCATATAAAAAGGGTACCGTGATCATGTAAGTTTGGGAAAATTTGGTTAAATAAAATTACTTTATTAATAAAAGTACTTTATTGCTGAACTTCTTAGAACTTTTAGTATGTTAAAGTGAAGTGTGAAGCACAAAGAGGAGAATATAAAATACAGTATTTGCCAACATCTCACAGCACTATTCAAGGAGCATCTTTGAGGGTCAGGAAAAGGCACCCGTAGGGACTAGAGTGTCTCTCTGCCCAGTGTCTTTTCTAGAAGAGCCAAGGCAGTCGAATTCAAACTTTGTTGCACACCAAAACAGTTACTGCAAAAATTGTAATTGCCTGGAGGAATTTTCCAGTCTCCCCGGATAACGTGACCGCTTTAACCTTAGAAAGCTATTGCGAATTAACGATCAACTCTAATTACTTGAATAACATGAAGGTTCAGACACTGAAAAAAATTTCTGGTGAACAGAGCATTCAATTCTCTCTTTCTCACCATCTCCCTCGTCTGCCTATTCTTTAATTATCTTCAAATTACAGATGGAGGGAAGAATAAGCCATGCAAATGTGCCTTGTGTAGTCCTGACAAAGATAAATATAGACAAAGAATGTAGAGGCTTGTTCGTTTGAAGTTCAAAGCAGAGGTTCATGGACCCAAAGGTGTCAGATTTTGTGTGAGAATTGAAATTTTTGCATCTTTTAAGTTCTACCATATTCAGATTTTAACTCCTATTTTCCCAAAGCAAATTAGACTTTTTAATACATACATGGAAAGTCATAAGATGAACCTTTTATATTCCTCCCAACAAGACTACAGTATCTCATCACTTTCAATATTTTCAAGAATTAAAAAGAAGAATAAAAGAAACTCATTCTCCTTGGATTTAATCTCAGAGAGATGTGAAATATACTTAATGTGAGTACTGGTAAGGATTTTTCATCACCAAATCAGTAAAAATATTTATAACAATAACCTTAGAGAAATATTCTTTAAACTTTCAAGCCAGGATATCCTGGGATGATGCATCAAAAGTCTGTTGGAAACAAAAGTTTGAATTTGTAGTGGCATGTGGATACCTGTTTTTCTCAGCAAAACAATTCAGCCATTGTAATTATTTTTAACAGAATTGGGCTTCATACTGCAGGATAATGAGCTGGAAAATGTATTTGTTTTAAATAAAGGCATTTTCACACTATAAGAACACACAAACATCTACAAAACCCAAATGCGCCCAACCAGCGTGCCTGGTAAAGGAGCCAATTTGATGTTATTTCCAACTGTGTAGAAATAATTTGCTACAAATTCAGGCTACAATGCAAACAGGTGCTTCTTGAAAGAAACCCCATGAGTCTGGAATTGCCAAGGGCTGGGACAGCTGGGAAACATGAAGATGCTCTCTTTTAAATGGAACCCAAGCCTCTGGGGCCTATTTAGGTCCCGACTCTAAGCATTACCTTTCGGTTGGTCATCCATGATCACAAGATCAGCTGGCTCCTCAAATTATCCTTCAGATTTCACCAGAGCTGTGGATTTGTACTAGCAACAATCACATGTCACACTGAGAATGTGTGGGAAGGTAACTCCCAAACAAGCCCCAGGAGGGCAGATAAGGGATGTCAGATGCAATAACCTTCACTTTAAACTCCAACAACTTCCCCATTTGAATCAAATGAAGAGACAAAGATAAGACCAAGGGAGAGAAGGGTGGAATGCACAGCTAGAAAAATATAGAGGGAACAATTGTAAAGAGAAGGGAAGGGGGTTAAGTGGGAATCAACTGTGAGTCAGTGAGTTGAATTATGCAGCGGGAACAAATGATAAAAAGAATGGAGTTCAAAGAAAGGAATTAGAAATTACCTTAGGTTTCAAAGGGAAATTTTCAGGAGTGCAAAACCTATCTAAGTGTACAACATTTAGACTGGTATATTATGTACAAATGGGTGTTTAATAAATCCTGCTCAGTACTGATTCTTGCTTAGATCTTAATGCACTTTCAGTATTTATCCATAGCTCTGCCTAGAGTTTCCTGCTGGATCTTACTGAAGTGTCAATGAGTTTGATGATTTCAGACCTTCTTTCTTAGAGATTTGGTTTTAAGGTTCTCCTCCAACAATCCCAAAGTGTGGGGGAGTATTCTCCTGTACCACCAAGCAATTCTCAGGCACCATCTGGGTGTCCTACAATTTAACTTAATTCTGACACTATCTACTTGGAGATCGCATCAGATCCCACAGGTTAAGGGCTCAGTCCTACAAGACTGCCCCCCCACCACCACTTCAGATGCCAATCATGAGCCCAGGACGTCACCTGTGTTTCTGGCCAACTGCCCATACATGGATCAGGAGTTCCAAATGACCCCCTCCTTGGATTTGATTAATTTGCTAGAAAAGCTCACAGAACATAGAGAGACATTTTCCTCACTAGATTACCAGTTCATCATAAAAGGATATAACTCAAAAATAGCCAGATGGAAGAGATGCACAAAGCAAAGTCTGTGCGAAAGAACGTGGAGCCTCCATACCCTCTCCAGGTGTGTCCCTCTCCCCACACCTCCACATGCTCACCACTGGGATGCCCTCAGAACCCTGTCGCTCCCCTCCCCAGAGGTTGGGAAGTGGCGGTGGGGACTGAAAGTTCCAACCCTCTAATCACCCGGTTGGTTGCCCTGGCAACCAGACTCAATCCTTAGAAGAGTTAGAGGCAATCCAAAAGTCACCTCAATGACATAACAACAGACTCTTTTATCTCTCTCACCACTTAGGAAATTCCAAGGAGCTCTGTACTAGGAATGCTATCAAAGACCAAATACAGGGCTTCCCTGGTGGCGCAGTGGTTGAGAGTCCGCCTGCCACCTGCTGCCTGCCGATGCAGGGGACACGGGTTCGTGCCCCGGTCCGGGAAGATCCCACATGCCGCGGAGCGGCTGGGCCCTGTGAGCCACGGCCGCTGAGCCTGAGTGTCTGGAGCCTGTGCTCCGCAACGGGAGAGGCCACAACAGTGAGAGGCCCGCGTACCGCAAAAAAAAAAAAAAAGAACAAATACATATTTCTTATTATAAATCACAATATCACAGGCTTCCTTCTCCTAGTCCTCTAAAACAACCCTTTGCCACCAAAAATGGGTACCTCAACAGAGGAATCTATTCTGAAGCTCAAAAGGAATTCATCAGTACAAACAGAACTTCTCCAGAATGTACCAATGTGTCCTGACTAGATTCTCAGCAAGGAGTTTCCAGGTAATAAACGAAGAAACCCAAGAATGCACTTGAAAATATCCCAGACTTCCACAAAAATCCACTTCCCCAAACCCATTTACCACTGAAAAGGCAAAACTGTTTTTAAGGCAGCTGTTAGCTGACGCTGAGAGTCTTATTTTCAGCTGGGCGTCCACGTGACTAATTTTTATACCACCCAAGGGCTGAAACAAACGTAATGAAGTAAACTTTAAGTACCATATACAGGGAGACCTTTCCCCTTTATCTTACATTGTGCCAAACATATAAAAATGACTTGGATGTACAAAAATGGCTTTTAATAAATTTAGTTTAATTTAAAATTCTGATAGCTGAACTCACACATATGCAGCAAACATATTCCTTCTAGAATTGATGTTGTCACTCTCTCTGGGATTTCTTTTTTTTTTTTTTTTTTAGATTTGTTTTCTTGTAAAGCAAGTTGAGAGATGAGAATTTTTAAGCCTTTATTGAATTTTGTTACAATATTGCTTATGCCTTATGTTTTGGTTTTTTGGCCATGAGGCATGTGGGATCTTTGACCCACGAGGCATCCTGAGTCCCTGACCAGGGATCGAACCTGCACCCCTTGCACTGGAAGGCGAAGTCTTAACCACAGGACTACCAGGGAGGTCCCTCTCTAGGGTTTCTTGATCGTCTTGGAGAACAAAGCCATGTTTCTATGATGCACACAGCACAGAGGTATTTGGAAATGTAAAATATTGTATTTGAATTTTATTGCCACTTAAATAAAAAGAGTTCTCTGGATAGGATTTTCCTCATACTTAACTTGTCCTTGAGAAAAGTGCACTACCTTTTGCAGGCCACAGAAAACAAGCTGTCAACTAGACAACCTAGTTATTTATAATCCCAACTCTTTCTAAGGAGGGTGGGTCCCATTACACGCAGGCCCTGTTTTGTTACTGAGCCCCCTGTTGAGTGTGGGTGTGAAAATCTGGGGGTGGCAGATTGACTAGAGTTCTGTAGAGTAGAATGGAGAGGAACTTAAGGTTCCTGGTGGAAAATCAAGGAGACAGGAGTCAGGGTTCTGAATACTACAGGAAGTCTCAATGCAGAAACAGGGGAACTAGAGAAAAATACTGAAAAGTAACTACTAGTTTTTTGCAATGTGTTGAGGAATTTGAACTCTGAACTCATTTCCTAAGTCATGTGATTTCATTTTGAATAAAAAAAAAGATGCTTTCATTATTTTGTATATTCTGCTAAAGAAAAACATTATATATGTTCTTTAATACTTAAGATGTTTATTTTTAAAAGATTTTTTAAATCAAAATAGGGATCATAAACTTTCCCAAATCAGAAATGTCTTGTTCCTTCCAAGGATGAAAGGCCTGGTACCTTGTAATAAGAATCATCATTTCCTTGTATTCACCTCTCAGAGAAAAAGGCATACAGTGAACTCTACTGCCTCGATCAACAGCTAGAATTTATCCTTGGCAAGCAAAAGATCTTTAAAAAATGATTTCTGCTCACAACATTAGAGCGGATTACATTTTAAATAAGAAAATGTTCAAATATAGCATTCTGTCTTTATAGCATGGTTCTGACTTGTTTGCATAAACAAATGGATATTCTTGTTTTTATGTATTTCTAGAAAATAGGAATCTAGAGGAAAGGTAGACTCATCCTGTAAGCCCCCCAAAAGGGTAAAATAATGCAATTTATCTGCTTAGCCTTCTAACCTGCTTTGTTAAAACCTCAGTTTCTCATTGCATCAAATTGGAATAATGCCTACCTCCACAACATTCACAGGAATATTATGAAGACAGAAGATAAGGAGAACTTTCGAGGTTCTATGCATTCATTGAAGGAATAACTTGCTAATTGCTTTTTCTTTTTTAACTACAGAGGTAAGATTACAAAAGTCTTAGTACAGAGGTATAAATTTTATGAAAAATGAAAATCCCATTTTACCTCCCCCTTACCCACCAAATTCTGCTCCCCTCTTCAAAAGTAATTATTTTCAATTATTAGAGACTATTTTCTCTATCCTTTTGTTGATAATTTCTAATTTTATTGCATTATGATCTGAGCACATGGTCTAAACTATTTCTGGTTTTTGGAATATACTGAAATTGGAGGGGAGGGGAGCTCTATTTTTGTGTGTGTGTGTGTGCGGTACGCGGGCCTCTCACTGTTGTGGCCTCTCCCGTTGCGGAGCACAGGCTCCGGACGCGCAGGTTCAGCGGCCATGGCTCACGGGCCCAGCCGCTCTGCAGCATGTGGGATCTTCCCGGACCAGGGCACGAACCCGCGTCCCCTGCATCGGCAGGCGGACTCTCAACCACTGTGCCACCAGGGAAGCCCGGGGAGCTCTATTAATGTTTACTTTTTCTTTTCACATATTTTTCATGAAGGTTTGAAAAGGATGTGGATTTCCTATATGTGGGTTATAAAGATAGAGGCAGCTATAAAGGTACCTTAGATCAAGCTTGTTGCTTGTTACTGAAATTTTACTTATTTTGACTTATTTTTTTTCCAGCTGATCTTTCAAATTCTGAGAGAAGTATACTGTTTCCAACTGTGATTTCAGGTAAGTTACTGTCTCTCTGTACTCTTTTAGCAGCTTTTTCTTCATGGCTATTGTATCTTCTCTGTGAGCTATTCATATAAAATATCCCTTTTGTTTATCAAATATTTTTGGCTTTAAATCTACTTTTTGATGTCTTGCTATACATGCTTTAGTTTCGTTAGATTGTTTCGCATATGCTTTTCTTTTCAACCTTTCTGTACCATTTTGTTTAGTGTTGCCTCTAAACCATATCTAAATATTGTTGTTTACCCAATCTGAAAATCTCCATCCTTTAATAGAGAAATTATACCCATCAACAAACACCTTATTAATAAATATAATTAAATAATATTAAAATTATTACCCATTTAAACATAACCAATATAACTAATGACATATTTGTCCTTATTCCTACTACCTAGTTTATGTTTTCTATGACTATGCTTTCTTGTTCTCTCTTTTGCCCCCCTTTGCCCTGTTGAACTTTTTGAGCTACTGATGTTCTATTTTATTCCTTTTCTTCTATTTGGAAGTTATAGAGCCTATTTATATTATTCAGTGATTACTTACACTTTTGTCACACATATTTATACTTAAATTTTTCAAACACATTTAAAATTAATTAGTATCTACATTCTCTTGCTGTACAAGGGGAACCTGCAACATGATGAGCCTCGAGAACATATTAAATGAAATAATCCTGTCACAGAAAGCAAAATACTGCATAAATACTGCATATATGAAGTATCTAAAGTAGTTTAAATCATAGAAATAGAAAGTAAAAAAGTGATTGCTGACAGCTGGAGGAAGTGGGGAGGAAGGACTTGTATTTAATGGGTGTAGAGTTTCAGGTTTGCAGGATAAAAAGTTCTCTTGATCCTTTGCATTTCAATGTGAATACACTTAACAGTACTGAACTGTACACACAGAAAAATGGTTAAGATGGTAAATTTAATCTTATGTGCTTTTTACCACAATAAAAAAAGTATTTTCACTCACTAGTTTGAAGATACTGCTCAGTTTTCTTCTTATATTCCAGGTGGTTGATTAGAAAAAAGCCTGATGTAAATCTGTTTCTCATTCATTAGTAATTAACAATCTATTCCTTTCTGGAAGCTATTAGAATTTTTACCTTATCCTTGGTATTCTAATCTTAATGTGCTCTGTCTAGGTAGGTGTCTTTTTTCATGTACCATGTTTAACATTTGCTGTCTCTTTCAGTAAGAGGAATAAGATCATTCTTCCACTCTGGGAGATTCTTTTCTATTAATGATTTGAGTATTCCATTCCCTCTTTCTGGAACTTCCTTGGACCCTCAACTGATTCCTTCATGTCTCTTAACTCTTCTCTTTTAGATATCATGTCTTTATAATTTTGGTCTCTATCATGGGCAATATTCTTATCTTTACTTTTCAGACCATTAAGTTGTTCTTTACATATGCCCATTTTATGGTTATGCCTATCTACTGGATTTTATTTTGCAATGATACTTTTAATTTCTACACATTATTTTTTATTTTTAAATTGTTCTCTTTCCATAACAACCTATTCTTGATTTATTAATGCCTTTTTTCTATAAAGTTATTTATTTAGTTTTGGCTGTGTTGGGTCTTTCTCTAGTTGCGGCGAGCAGGAGCTACTCTTTATTGCAGTGCGCGGGCTTCTCGTTGCAGTGGCTTCTTTTGTTGCGGAACACGGGCTCTAGGCACGCAGGCTTCAGTAGTTGTGGCACATGGGCTTAGTAGTTGTGGCTCACGGGTTTAGTTGCTCCGCGGCATGTGGGATCTTCCCGGACCAGGGCTTGAACCTGTGTCCCCTCCATTGGCAGGCGGATTCTTAACCACTGTACCACCAGGGAAACCCTATGAATGCCTTTTGAATATCTCTAAGGATACTAAGAACACTTTCTAAAAATATTTTTCCATTTTATTTATTTATTTTTGGCCGCTCTGCCTGGCATGTGGGATCTTAGTTTCCCGACCAGGGATTGAACCCATGCCCCCTGCACTGGAAGGGCAGTGTCTCAACCACTGGACTGCCACGGAAGTCCCTAAATTATTTTTTATGTTCTTCAACTTATTTCTTTTACATCTTATGTCATTGGATTTTATTACCCACTAATCCTTTATTATTGTTGTCATTATTGTCCTCCAGATCACCCACTCTCATTTGAAAAGTCAAACATCTGGTTCATTGTCACTCTATCCAACAGTCTTGTTTCCATGTCTACAACAGTTTCCATACCTACAAGGATGAACTTCTCAAAGCCTTACACTCCACCTTACCTTAGCCATTAACACTAATAGTCATGCCTTAGATATTGCTAACAATTTCCACCCCTCCATGATCTTGATTTAACATATTCTATTCTCAAACTACCATGTTGGGGTACTCTCTCTACCTCCCCAACTTCAACAATACCTTCATTCAATATGGATCTCCATTCCATTAATCCTACCATATTTTTGCTTTCCGTCACTCCTGTGTAAGCTTTTCCTGCCTCCTAAATCACCTTAAATTTCATAATCAATCATTACATTAACTCCCTTGCATATGCTTTCAATTCCTTTGCCTCACTGTTACTTAATTATAGTCACTTAACCAAATGTTAAGATGTAAAAATCCAATTTTCTGCCTACTTCAAACCTACACCTAGGCAACTGAACATGGCTGAATGATCTCACTATAAATCTAAATGAGTCCTTAATGGTGCCCAGCAATCATACTATAGTTCCCTAGTCCATTTGTTCTCCTACTCACAGATATC
The DNA here is from genome assembly GCF_005190385.1 of Monodon monoceros. Classification (NCBI taxonomy): domain Eukaryota; kingdom Metazoa; phylum Chordata; class Mammalia; order Artiodactyla; family Monodontidae; genus Monodon; species Monodon monoceros. The sequence continues at coordinate 106,589,590 of NW_021703778.1, forward strand.
TCATTCCTTTCAAATATTTCAGCACATCCACCCACATCCTCAGTCTCAGCCGATGACTCTGTTTCTTATCTCACTGAGAAAATTGAAGCAATCATAAGAGAACTTCCACTTCCGCCAGTGGACCTCCCTAATTACCAATACCTATACCATATGCTGTGCTTTCCTACCTTTTACTATAAATAAATGACTCACATTCTTATTTAAGGCCATGACTCCTCTAGGACAAGTCCAATCTTTCAAGGACAAGATTCAGAACTCTTTCTTCTCTCTTCTATATCATCAAATTTTTATTCTCTGTGCCCTTATCATCAGCAGACAAACATATATTTATGTCTCCCATCTTTCAAAACAAACATACTTTTCTTCATGAATTTGTTATGTGGCACTAGATAACTAATATAGTGACAATGTGTTCTACATAAATGAATCCTCCAAACTTATTGCAGTAAATATTGTTTCATCATTTTAACAATTCTAATGGGTTACTTGGGAATTGGGGCAAAATGGAAGGAGATTTCAAACATAAAGCGTTTGCTTTCAAAACACGTAAAAGTGGGAATAACAAGAACACCAAAACAGGGCTTTGAACTCACTGTTCTTGGAACAGTCAGAGCAGCCAACCTGGTGGATAAGAACTAAGGCAGTAAACGGGTTCAGGGCATCTTGTGAAGAACCTGAGGTTACAATCCCAGACTTCATCCACAGTGAGACAGAAGCCATGCTGAACTTTTCCAACTGGAAACTGGTGTGATCAAAATGCTTGACGGAAGGTAACCTCAAGTTCAAGTGGAGATAGACTGCTGATTACAGAGCTAAGAGGGTATCAGTGAAGCAAAGGAGTAACTAAGGATACCGTTACTGGGCAAGAGTAGCAGAAAGAAAGGAAAAGTCTTAATCTGTGCCGGAGGAGGGTAGAAAGAACAGTCAATAAATTCTATTGTAAGCTTTTGAGACATATTTCATGCAATTTCTTTGTAATGATTGTTACTTTGTGGCTCAAGAACTGGATATGATTGGCTCAATTTGCCTTTTTGTTTCCTGAGGAATTTCCAAACTGTTCCTCCAGAATTTGTGCATTTTGGGAAGACTCCAGCTCTCAGAGCCACCTATGGCTTTCAACTCCTTTGTCTGCTTGGTTCATTCCATTTATCATCTCACTCTTCCACTCATATCAACACAGACAAGGAACTTAGCCCCTTTCCTTGGTTTCCTTTTCCCCTACAATACATTAAACATTTCATTCCCTTATATCAGGCTTTCGAGTGTTATACAGTAGGCTTTACTAAAGTTTTGGGAGAGGTGACAATAGTTTATACCATAAGCAATGTAACATTAAACATTAGATACGCCTGTTCTTTAAAAAGTCAGTCAGCTAATTTTATCCATTGGTCTCCAGGTTCTTGCCATATTACCTTGCTTCTTTTTTTCTCTTTCACCTCCTCTCTCTCTTGTTCCATCCCAAGCAACTTATCAAAGTATTTTCCAAAGCATAGATTGATCTCTCCCTCAGAGGAATTTTGGTGCCAGGTGTTAAGATAATTGGGCTTGGGGCTTCCCTGGTGGCGCAGTGGTTGGGAGTCCCCCTGCCGATGCAGGGGACACGGGTTCGTGCCCCGGTCCGGGAGGATCCCACATGCCGCGGAGCGGCTGGGCCCATGAGTCATGGCCACTGAGCCTGCGGGTCCGGAGCCTGTGCTCCGCAACGGGAGAGGCCACAACAGTGAGAGGCCCGCGTACCGCAAAAAAAAAAAAAAAAAAAAAAAAAAGATAATTGGGTTTTACTTTGCTGTACTTGATTGGCTGATTGGTACAAGAAATCAGTTACAGGTTTGTGTTGAAGATCATTACACAATTCCTAGATACTAAAAGGGTGACATAAATCAAAGGATGAGAATTTTTATGGTCAGAATGGAAGATGTGACATTATATTATATACTAAGGACACTGCATAGTTCTAAATAAGAGGAATAAATTCAAAAGTAAATATGTACCCTGGACACCACTGAAAGTAACTAGTATATCAATTCCTTGTCCTAAAATCTGCCAATAAATAATTAAGCATTATTGTGCCTTTCCTGTATGAACTATATTTCAGATAACCAAATTGCCATATTTGATGAGCAAAAGTTTGTTTTTAAAAGAATTCCAGGGCTTCCCTGGTGCCGCAGTGGTTGAGAGTCTGCCTGCCGATGCAGGGGACATGGGTTCGTGCCCCGGTCCGGGAGGATCCCACATGCCGCGGAGCGGCTGGGCCCGTGAGCCATGGCCGCTGAGCCTGCGCGTCCAGAGCCTGTGCTCCGCAACGGGAGAGGCCACAGCAGTGAGAGGCCCGCGTACGGAGGAAAAAAAAAAAAAAAATTCCAACTAATAAATGTGTAATGAATGACAGAATTTAAAAAATCATTCTGTAAGTGGTAATGAAATAACTGAATCAGGCAACAATAACCAATATATAAAACCATGAGAAGAAAGGTTGGTGGGGAACTTTAAATGGGAAGTTCAGGTTATCACTATCTGAATCTTCTGATCAATCTTAGTGTCACTCAAACTGGGGCAAACAGCCATTACATGCCTTCTGAGTTGATATATATAGGACACTATATACATGACAGGTATTTTCATGATTTTTGGGGGGAGGCATGAATTATTTCAAAGTCTGAACTTGTTATTATAAAATCATAAACACGCTGAGTTAGGTTTACTTTCTAGGTGAATTCAAAATTATCATTTCCATTCAAAAAAGTACTTAATGAGTACCTTTTATGTTATAGGCACTTTGCTAGATTTTGTAGATTCAAAGGTTAAAGGCTTTAAACCCCATTTTCAAGGAGTCTCATGAATGACCAAACTCTCCCAATCAACATCATAAGATGTAAATGCAACAGTGGAGGCTATGTAAATTGCCACCCGCTCTCCTGAGGCTAACAGAGCAGACTTCAGAGAGGAGTGGATGCCAAAGACCAGATATAAATGGTGAGCATCTCACCAAGCTGACAACGGAGAGAATGCAGTTACATAAGGAATAACAAGCACCAAAAATAAGAGTAATGAGAAAATATAGCATATTCATGAAATGTCCAGTGGTTCGGTTTGGCTAAAATAAAAGGGATTCTTGATGTGGTGAGAAGGTGGTAAGTTTTCAGGAGATGACTTGAAAATTATGCACAGGTGGGTTAGATTATGAAGTAATTTGTAGGTTATATTAAAGATTTTAAATTTTATATGATAGATGTTGGGTTGTCACTGCCTTTTTTTTAAGCGGAAGAGGGGCATATTTTATTTGCTTATGACTGAAATCACTTGGAAGTCTTACGGAAGATGAGTTGAAGATGGTAAGAGAGCAAAGCAACAAGAAGGGGAGGATGGGAGATTTAGAAGAGAGAAAAGCTGACGTCCAAATTTTAAACACAGATGATAGATTGTATCATCTAAAAAAAATGTGTAGAGAAAACATCTCTCCCAGAGCTTCCTCATCTATTTGGCATGTCCTAATTAAGCAATAAGGATTCCTAGAACATTATTGAAATGTCATAGCCTAGAAATGTCATTATTTCACAACAAAAAGAACTGGAGTCTAGTAGGTTCTTCTCTGGTATGAGAACTAAACTTAGTTTCAGAATTTATTTACATAAGGAATAAAATTGGGTTATTTACACTCATCCAGCATGAGGAAAGAAAAGGACACGAGATGTGGTGATATATGTTGGGATGAGCTCTGCATTCTAATGACATCTTTAACAGTGCTCTTTTATAGCAGCACACTTGTACCAGCTGTTGAGTGGTTTTACTTATATCCATTTTAGCCTGTGCATTTAAATGACACATACCACCATGTTTCCTATTTTTAGAATATTATTTGGACCTGTAAGTTATACAATATTCTGAAGTACATATCTTCAACATCAAGCACAAAGACCAAATGGATGGAAACGATTTCTTGCACCCAGTGATTTATTTAAGTTTCCACCTGGCTCTTGAATTTCTATGCAATATTTAAATCTGTATAATATAAAAAAGCCATGCCTGATTCTAAAACATGTCCATGGGCTTAGGAAACATGCAATTTAATAGAAAGACAATATACACACCTGTATTTCCTATAGGTTGCTTGGCAATAAACATGGATATATTTTCCCAGCAATGCTTTACCTATTCCTATCCAAAACTACATTTTAAAATGTTTTTTCTCATTTCTTCTTAGCACATTTCTTTGTGGTCCAGTAGAACTAAGGGGTAGAGATGAAAAGTAAGTGAGGAGAATGAAAGTAAGGCAGGAAAGGCTAGCAGTAAAAGCACAAAGGGAGGTGGAGAAATAAAGAGAAAGGACTATGTGTCTCCCTTTGAATACAATGAGGGTTCTTGGAGGTCAATGCCCATCATTTCAAACATCTATGAAGAAAAAATTCCAAAGGAGAGACTTATCAATGAGTCACTAAACTGGAAAATAATTGCGGAAAGTTAGCCAGAGTAAATAAAATGGCCATTACCTTAAAAGGAGACAAATGAAATGAAATGAATTTCAGAGTATTTACTCTGTGCGGTAAAACTCCAGTCCAGCATGAAGTACAAAGGCTGTGGGGCAATAGAGGCCTGGATTTCAAACTTCCAACTCTTTCACTTACCAGCAGCCTAACTTTAAGCAAATCATTTAATCTTCTAAGGTCTGAGTGTTCATCTTTTACATGGAAATAAGAATACCTAACTCAGGGCTGTGCTGAGAATTATTGGGCAGCATTTTGTGTGCCATTAGTGCACTACTAAATGGTAGCTATTAAGCAACAGGCACTAGCAGTGACTTAGTGGCCCTGGTATACTCAATAAGACATAGCAAGTTGTCTTTGCAGGAGTTATTCTAGGGCAGGCAGGGTAAATGGAGAAGGGCATTAATGTTTATGATTGGGTTAAAACATGAAAACAAAGATTATGCTTTGGATGAAAAAAAGGAAGTATGACATCTGGTTAGTAAAAGCAAAGTCAGTCTTGTTTTGTGGGGATAAATAATCATTATTCCTCGAAGGCTGCATAAAAAAGGCTTTTTGCCCAGTTGTTCTGGACAATGTCTGATGTTGGTATACATGGTTTCTCAATCATGACCTGCTAGACATTCCTGGAGAAGTTAAACTACCCAAACCATTTTCACTCATCTTTTTCCCTTATTCAATAAATGTGTTAGATGTATGAATGAATCAATCAACCAACCAATCAATGGATCAATCAGTTAATCAACCAATTCCTAGATTAGAAACCCAAGGTACCATCCACCTTATGTATAAAGTATAGCATTACTCTATCAATAAAATCACTGGACAAATAAAGTCATAGCTATTAGACATGGCATTCTTCAACAAGCTACTCTGAATTAAATGAATTCTATTTTTCTTTGGCCTATTTTTTAAATATGCCACAAGCACAAGCTGCTGCAGAAGTGTCCAAAAGGCAAGTAACTTTCACTCGAGTCTAATGGTTGCCATTCATTATCTAAAGCTATTCCAACAGCAGAGATCAACGCCCAGCTCTTGGTGACCTGGAAGCCCTCCAGGAATCAATTTGCATTAGTAAAGCTTTGCCTGCCTCACAGGACTTGCTTCTTCTCAAACCTCCCCTACCCTGCCCTGATTAGCAATCTGTTCCTTCTGGTATGAATCTGATCCCATCCTTCAGGTTTCCTCCACTCCTTCCCTGCAAAACACATAAAATGACTCCATCTGAAATACAGCAAAATGTCATTAGAAGGTGCTTCACGATGCCAAATTTGGTTACACTGAACGTCAAATCACAGTATGTCAGGATAGGAAAAGCACTGTTAGGCATGCCATCCTGTTCCCTCTCATCCATGTTTTAAAGGGGGCCACTATTGAATGTGCTAATGATCCAAATGGTCTTAAGATACATCCCTGTCATCCAGAATTAATCAAGACACTGTGTCATTTCATGAGCAGGTGGCCTCCATGTTTGATATCACGAAAGGCATTCCTCAACTTAGGTCCCTACTCCCTAATACTAATCCACGATGGCAGTCCTAGAACCAACTCTGCCACTGACTAGTTGAGTCAATGTAGTAAAAGTGACTTGGGCTTTTGTGCCTCAGTGTCTTCATTTATAAAATAGAGATAATAATGGCACCTCCCTCTAAAGGTTGTGTTGAAGATTAAATGAATCAATACATACAAAACCTTAGAACAGGGCTTGGCACATAGTAAGGATTCTAGAGGAAAACAGCTGTGAGGAATTTTGAGTTCTATCTAATTGGAGAGCCACATTTGGATATAGGGTTACTGCCACTCATGATTTATGAATTCTTCGGCTCTGAAGTGCAGCTTACTTAGAAAGTTGTATAAATGAAACCATGTCATCCATAGCTTAAAAAGAATGTGGTAGGGTGGGGAAAGACAGGTATTCCCAGCAGAATCTATAAATATTTATTATCTGCAGAAAAGTTATATGCCACCAGAGAGCACGGACATTCTTTTTCTTCATTCACATTGATGGAGCTTGAATTTCCAAACCACAGGCCATCTTGTCCCTTGGTTTTGTTGTCACAGTCCAGAGTTGTGATACTGTTTATTACTGAAGGTGGGCTTTGCATGAAACTCAGATGTCAGCTCCCAGAGCTTCCCATCTGGCTACATGAGAGTCTTTTGCAGTGCTTGCTAAACATATAGATTCTGAGGCCCATTTCTGAAGATTTTGATTCAGGAAGTCTTGGGATAGCGCTTGGGGATCTGGTAATTCTGAAATACAATCCAGGTTTAAGAATTACCCCCTGCCAAACAGTATAACATTTTTTTTTTCATTGAAGAAGAAATAGCCACTTTCTCTGAGAATATTTCATTTATTTTCTTCATCCAATTACACTAATGAGTCTTGGAGTTACCTAGTTTGTTGTGTTTCTTCATCATGTTCCAAAGAGACCACTCCAAACTCTCGACCACATGATGCATTTAACAAGAAGTCTAGCTATCTTATAGACCATAGTGGATATCCACAGTTTCCATGTTCTCCTTCCTTCTAACCTCATAGTCACGATTTTGGCAGAATTGACCTATCTCCAGCTCCAGTGTCACTGTAGGGAAGGTTCTGAATGGGTCCAGTCAATCTGTGCCTCTTATCTTCTTGGCCACAAGAATGGATACAAACTTAATTTGGACAAATGTCATGAGATATTTTTGGAGACTTTTTAGAAACGAGCATCCTCTCTCTCTCTGTGTCTGTCTCTCTCTCTGTCTCTCTGCCTCTCTCTCTCTCTCTCTCTGTGTCTGTCTCTCTCTCTCCATAACTGCCAGAAAAGAAGTCTCTCTGTCACACCAAAAATGAAGAAGTCAACCACTTCCACTGCCACCACCCTGGAATGAGCCAATGGCGAATCCTCTAGATAGAGTTGACAGTCAGAGGAGTCCTATATCCTCCAGAAACAGGCCTATCAGGAACAGACTTATTTTAGTAATCCTGCAGCATCCTTTTATTGTCTGGAAGCAGGCTATCCAAAAGGGCGCTTTGGGGTGAATGGAGTGACAAATTTTAAAATACAGCAGTTGAGCCCATCAATTATGATCCCTGCAGCCAGAGATTGGGGAAGTTCATTGTTTATGGCCACTACACCATTTTAGTTTTTTGTTTTGTTTGTGGTTTTTTTTTTGTTTCTTCATTTGTCCTAGCATTATAGACAATACTGTCATCTATATTCCTTACTTGGTTTATTGCTTTGATCATACATTAGCCTCAGGGGCCTACTGACCTGGATGAGAACTTCCTTCTCTAATCCCCAGACCAGCCAAACCTCACTCCATGACCAGTAAAGCAAGAGGGTGAAGTTGAAGGCAATAAGACTTAACTCTCTTCTATATATGAGAAAACAGGGGCACAGTATAGACGGCAGACACTGAATTAGATGCTAGGAAACCTGCCCAAACTCTTACCTAACTGGCATAGTCCAGATAAATAGTTTAGACAATATAAACCCCAGTATTTCCACCTGTAAAATGAGGATAATAATATTTTTATAAAATAAGAATAGTTACATTTACATAAACAAATGGATTGCTACCAAGATCAAAACAGCTACTATAAAAAACGAGACCATCTTACACAAATATAAGGAAAACCCTATACAAAAATGGGTATAAATAGAACAAACGACTCGTGCCCTGATGATAGGGTTAAAATAATTTAGGGGGGTTCACATCTCCATTCTTTTTTTTTTTAATTTTTTTATTGATTTATTTCATTTTTTAACATCTCTATTAGAGTATAATTGCTTTACAATGGTGTGTTAGTTTCTGATTTATATCAAAGTGAATCAGCTATACATATACATATATCCCCATAGTTCCTCTTGCATCCCCCTCCCACTATCCTTATCCCACCACTCTAGGTGGTCACAATGCACTGAGCTGATCTCCCTGTGCTATGTGGCTGCTTCCCACTAGCTATCTATTTTATATTTGGTAGTGTATATATGTCCATGCCACTCTCTCACTTCGTCCCAGCTTACCTTCCCCCCCCCACCCCATGTCCTCAAGTCCATTCTCTACAGCTGCGTCTTTATTCTTGTCCTGTCCCTAGGTTCTTCAAAACCTTTTTTTTTTTTTAGATTCCATATACATGTGTTAGCATATGGTATTTGTTTTTCTCTTCCTGACTTACTTCACTCTGTATGACAAACTCTAGATCCAGCCACCTCACTACAAATAACTCAATTTTGTTTCTCTTTATGGCTGAATAATATTCCATTGTATATATGTGCCACATCTTGTTTATCCATTCATCTGTCAATGGACACATAGGTTGCTTCCATTTCCTGGCTATTGTGAAGAGAGCTGCAATGAATATTGTGGTACATGACTCTTTTTGAAGTATGGTTTTCTCAGGATATATGCCCAGTAGTGGGATTGCTGGGTCATATGGTAGTTCTATTTGTAGTTTTTTAAGGAACCTCCATACTGTTCTCCACAGTGGCTGTATCAATTTACATTCCCACCAACAGTGCAAGAGGGTTCCCTTTTCTCCACATCCTCTCCAGCATTTATTGTTTCTAGATTTTCTGATGATGGCCATTCTGACTGGTGTGAGGTGATACCTCATTGTAGTTTTGATTTGCATTTCTCTAATGATTAGTGAAGTTGAGCATCCTTTCATGTGTTTATTGGCAATCTGTATATCTTCTTTGGAAAAATGTCTATTTAGGTTTTCTGCCCAATTTTGGATTGGGTTGTTTGCTTTTTCTTTTTTTTTTCTCTCTTTTTTTTTTGCAGTACACGGGCCTCTCACTGTTGTGGCCTCTCCCGTTGTGGAGCACAGGCTCTGGACGCACAGGCTCAGCGGCCATGGCTCACGGGCCCACCTGCCCTGTGGCACGTGGGATCCTCCCAGACCGGGGCACGAACCCGTGTCCCCTACATCGGCAAGCAGACTCTCAGCCACTGCGCCACCAGGGAAGCCCTGTTTGCTCTTTTGATACTGAGCTGCATGAGCTGCTTGTAAATTTTGAAGATTAATCCTTTGTCAGTTGCTTCATTTGCAAATATTTTCTCCCATTCTGAGGGTTGTCTTTTCATCCTGCTTATGTTTTCCTTTCCTGTGCAAAAGTATTTAAGTTTCATTAGGTCCCATTTATTTTTGTTTTTATTTCCATTTGTCTAGGAGGTGGGTCAAAAAGGATCTTGCTGTGATTTATCTCATAGAGTGTTCTGCCTATGTTTTCCTCTAAAAGTTTTATACTGTCTGGCCTTACACTTAAGTCTTTAATCCATTTTGAGTTTATTTTTGTGTATGGTGTTAGGGAGTTTTCTAATTTCTTTCTTTTACATGTAGGTGTCCAACTTTCCCAGCACCACTTACTGAAGAGGCTGTTTTTCTCCATTGTATATTCTTGCCTCCTTTACCAAAAATAAGGTGACCAGATGTGTGTGGGTTTATATCTGGGCTTCCTATCCTGTTCCATTGATCTATATTTCTGTTTTTGTGCCAGTACCATACTGTCTTGATTACTGTAGCTTTGTAGTATAGTCTGAAGTCAGGGAGCCTGATTCCTCCAGCTCCGTTATTCTTTCTTAAGATTGCTTTCGCTATTTGGGGTCTTTTGTGCTTCCATAGAAATTGTGAAATTTTTTGTTCTGGTTTGTGAAAAATGCCGTTGGCAGTTTGATAGGCATTGCATTGAATCTGTAGTCATTTTCACAATATTGATTCTTCCAATCCAAGAACATGGTATATCTCTCCATCTGTTTGTATCATCTTTAATTTCTTTCATCAGTGTCTTATAGTTTTCTGCATACAGGTCTTTTGTCTCCTTAGGTAGGTTTATTCCTAGGTATTTTATTCTTTTTGTTGCAGTGGTAAATAGGAGTGTTTCCTTAATTTCTCTTTCAAATTTTTCATCATTAGTGTATAGGAATGAAAGAGACTTCTGTGCATTAATTTTGTATCCTGCTACTTTACCAAATTCATTGATTAGCTCTAGTAGTTTTCTGGTAGCATCTTTAGGATTCTCTATGTATAGTATCATGTCATCTGCAAACAGTGACAGCTTTACTTCTTCTTTTCCAATTTGGATTCCTTTTATTTTTTTTCTTCTCTGACTGCTGTAGCTGAACCTTCCAAAACTATGTTGAATAATAGTGGTGAGAGTGGACAACTTTGTCTTGTTCCTGATCTTAGAGGAAATGGTTTCAGTTTTTCACCATTGAGATGATGTTTGCTGTGGGCTTGTCATATATGGTCTTTATTAATGTTGAGGTAAGTTCCCTCTATTCCTATTTTCTGGAGGGTTTTTATCATAAATGGGTGTTGAATTTGGTCAAAAGATTTTTCTGCATCTATTGAGATGATCATATGGATTTTCTCCTTCAATTTGTTAATATGGTGTATCACGTTGATTGATTTGCATATATTGAAGAATCCTTGCATTCCTGGGATAAACCCCACTTGAACATGGTGTATGATCCTTTTAATGTGCTTTTGGATTCTGTTTGCTAGTATTTTGTTGAGGATTTTTGCATCTATGTTCAGCAGTGATATTGGCCTGTAGTTTTCTTTCTTTCTGACATCTTTGTCTGGTTTTGGTCAGGGTGATGGTGGCCTCGTCGAGTGAGCTTGGGAGTATTCCTCCCTCTGCTATATTTTGGAAGACTTTGAGAAGGATAGGTGTTAGCTCTTCTCTAAATGTTTGATAGAATTCACCTGTGAAACCATCTGGTACTGGGATTTTGTTTGTTGGAAGATTTTTAATCACCGTCTCAACTTCAGTGCTTGTGATTGGTCTGTTTATACTTTCTATTTCTTCTTGGTTCAGTCTTGGAAGGTTGTGCTTTTCTAAAAATTTGTCCATTTCTTCCAGGTTGTCCATTTTATTGGCATAGAGTTGCTTGTAGTAATCTCTCATGATCGTTTGTATTGCTGCAGTATCAATTGTTACTTCTCCTTTTTCATTTCTAATTCTATTGATTTGAGTCTTCTTCCTTTTTTTCTTGATGAATCTGGCTAATGGTTTATCAATTTTGTTTATCTTCTCAAAGAACCAGCTTTTAGTTTTATTGATCTTTGTTATTGTGTCCTTCAGTTCTTTTTCATTTATTTCTGATCTGATCTTTATGATTTCTTTCCTTCTGCTAACTTTTGTGTTTTTCTGTTCTTCTTTCTCTAATTGCTCTATGTGTAAGGTTAGGTTGTTTATTTGAGATGTTTCTTGTTTCTTGAGGTAGGATTGTATTGCTTTAAACTTCCCTCTAAGAACTGCTTTTGCTGCATTGCATAGGTTTGGGGTCATCGTTTTTTCATTGTCATTTATTTCTAGGTATTTTTTGATTTCCTCTTTGATTTCTTCAGTGATCTCTTGGTTATTTAGTAGTGTATTGTTTAGCCTCCATGTGTTTGTATTTTTTACAGATTTTTTCCTGTTATTGATATCTAGTCTCATAGCATTGTGGTTGGAAAAGATACTTCATACGATTCAATTTTCTTAAATTTACCAAGGCTTGATTTGTGACCTAAGATATGACCTATCCTGGAGAGTGTTCCATGAGCACTTGAGAAGAAAGTGTATTCTGGATGGAATGTCCTATAAATATCAATGAAGTCTATCTTGTTTAATGTATCATTTAAAGCTTGTATTTCCTTATTTATTTTCATTTTGGATGATCTGTCCATTGGTGAAAGTGGGGTGTTAAAAGTCCTCTACTACGATTGTGTTACTGTCGATTTCCCCTTTTATGGCTATTAGCATATGCCTTATGTATTGAGGTGCTGCTATGTTGGGTGCATAAATATTTACAATTGTTTTATCTTTTTCTTGGATTGATCCCTTGATCATTATGTAGTGTCCTTCTTTGTCTCTTCTAACAGTCTTCATTTTAAAGTCTATTTTGTCTGATATGAGAATTGCTACTCCAGCTTCTTTTGATTTCCATTTGCACGAAATATCATTTTCCATCCCCTCACTTTCAGTCTGTATGTGTCCCTAGGTCTGAAGTGGGTCTCTTTTAGACAGCATATATACAGGCCTTGTTTGTGTATCCATTCAGCCAGTCTATGTCTTTTGCTGGGAGCATTTAATCCATTTACATTTAAGATAGTTACCGATATGTATGTTCCTATTACCATTTTCTTAATTGTTTTGGGTTTGTTATTGTAGGTCTTTTCCTTCTCTTGTGTTTCCTGCATAGAGAAGTTCCTTTAGCATTTTTTGGAAAGCTGGTTTGGTGGTACTGAAATCTCTTAGCTTTTGCTTCTCTGTAAAGGTTTTAATTTCTCCATCGAATCTGAATGATATCCTTGCTGGGTAGAGTAATCTTGGTGGTAGGTTTTTCCCTTTCATCATTTTAAATATGTCCTGCTACTCCTTTCTGGCTTGCAGAGTTTCTGCTGAAAGATCAGCTGTTAACCTTATGGGGATTCCCTTGTATGTTATTTGTTGTTTTTCCCTTGCTGGTTTTAATATTTTTTCTTTTTATTTAATTTTTGACAGTTTGACTAATATGTGTCTTTGCGTGTTTCTCCTTGGATTTATCATGTGTGGGACTCTCTGTGCTTCTTGGACTTGATTGACTATTTCCTTTCCCGTATTAGGGACATTTTCAATTATAATCTCTTCAAATATTTTCTCAGTACCTTTCTTTTTCTCTTCTTCTTCTAGGACCCGTATAATTAGAATATTGGTGTGGTTAATGTTGTCCCAGAGGTCTCTGTGACTGTCCTCTATTCTTTTCATTCTTTTTTCTTTATTCTGCTCTGCGGTAGTTATTTCCAGTATTTTATCTTCCAGGTCACTTATCCGTTCTTCTGCTTCAGTTTTTCTGCTATTGATTCCTTCTAGAGAATTTTTAATTTCATTTATTGTGTTATTCATCATTGTTTGTTTGCTCTTTAGTTCTTCTAGGTCCTTGTTAAACGTTTCTTGAATTTTCTCCATTCTATTTCCAAGATTATGGATCATGTTTACTATCATTACTCTGAACTCTTTTTCAGGTAGACTGCCTAGTTTGTCTTCCTTTGTTTGGTCTGGTGGGTTCTTATTTTGCTCCGTGATCTGTTGCTGCGTATATCTCTGCCTTCTCATTTTGCTTCACTTACTGTGTTTGGGGTCTCCTTTTCACAGGCTGCAGGTTCATAGTTCCTCTTGTTTCTCGTGTCTGCCCCCAGTGGCTAAGTTTGGTTCAGTGGGTTGTGTAGGCTTCCTGGTGGAGGGGACTGGTGCCTGTGTTCTTGTGGATGAGGCTGGATCTTGTCTTTCTGGTGGGAAGGACCACATCCGGTGGTATGTTTTGGGGTGTCTGTGACCTCATTATGGTTTTAGGCAGCCTCTCTGTAATGGGTGGGGTTGTGTCCTGTCTTGCTAGTTGTTTGGTGTAGGGTGTCCAGCACTGTAGCTTGCTTGTTGTTCAGTGGAGTTGGGTCTCAGCGTTGATATGGAGATCTCTGGGAGAGCTTTTGCCGTTTGATGTCTTGTGGAGACAGAAGGTCTCTGGTGGACCAATGACCTGAACTTGGCTCTCCCACTTCAGAGGAACAGGACTGACACCCAGCCAGAGCACCAAGGCCCTGTCAGCCACATGGCTCAGAAGAATAGGGAGAAAAAAGGAAAGAAAGAATGAGAAAAAGAAAGTAAAATAAAGTTATTAATATTAAAAATTATTAAAAATAAAAAAATTGAAAAGTAATAAAAAAAGAAAGAAAGAATAGAGAAGCCAAGCCAAAAAACAAATCCACCTATGGTAACAAGCACTAAAAAACTATACTAAGAAAACAAACAAAAGAAAACACAGACAGAACCCTAGGACAAATGGTAAAAGCAAAGCTATATAGACAAAATCACACAAAGCCCATCATCTCACTTTTGGGATGATTCGTTGTCTATTCAGGTATTCCACAAATGCAGCGTACATCAAGTTGATTGTGGGGATTTAATCCGCTGCTCCCGAGGCTGCTGGGAGAGATTTCCCTTTCTCTTCTTTGTTCGCACAGCTCCTGGGGTTCAGCTTTGGATTTGGCCCCGCCTCCGCGTGTAGGTCGCCTGAGGGTGTCTGTTCCCACACAGACAGGACGGGGTTAAAGGAGCCGCTGATTAGGGGGCTCTGGCTCACTCAGGCTGGGGGAAGGGAGGGGTACGGAATGCGGGGCGAGCCTGCGGCAGCAGAGACTTGCATGACATTGCACCAGCCTAAGGCACGCCGTGTGTTCTCCCGGGGAAGTTGTCCCTGGATCCCGGGACCCTGGCAGTGGCAGGCTGCACAGACTCCCAGGAGGGGAGGTGTGGATAGTGACCTGTGCTCGCACACAGGCTTCTTGGTGGTTGCAGCGGCAGCCTTAGTGTGTCATGCCTGTCTCTAGTGTCCGCACTGATAGCCATGGCTCGCACCCGTCTCTGGAGCTTGTTTACGCGGTGCTCTGAATCCCCTCTCCTCGCACACCCCCAAAAAATGCTCTCTTGCCTCTTAGGCAGTTCCAGACTTTTTCCCGGACTCACTGCCAGTTAGCTGTGGCGCACTAGCCCGCTTCAGGCTGTGTTCACACACCCAACCCCAGTCCTCTCCCTGGGATCTGACCTCTGAAGCCCGAGCCTCAGTCCCCAGCCCCCACTGGCCCTGGCAGGTGAGCAGAGAAGCCACTCGGGCTGGTGAGTGCTGTTTGGCACCAATCCTCCATGCAGGAATCTCTCTGCTTTGCCCTCTGCACCCCTGTTGCTGTGCTCTCCTCCATGGCTCTGAAGCTTCCCCCCAGCCACCCCCTGTCTCTGCCAGTGAAGGGGCTTCCTGGTGTGTGGAAACTTTTCCTCCTTCACAGCTCCCTCTCAGAGGTGCAGGTCCCATCCCTCTTCTTTTGTCTCTGTTTTTTCTTTTTTTTCTTTTGCCCTACCCAGGTACGTGGGGAGTTTCTTGCCTTTTGGAAAGTCTGAGGTCTTCTGCCAGCATTCAGTAGGTGTTCTGTAGGAGTTGTTCCACATGTAGATGTATTTCTGATGTATCTGTGGGGAGGACGGTGATCTCCACGTCTTACTCCTCTGCCATCTTGAAGGTCTCTCCCTACTGATTTATTTTTATTTGTGTCTGCATTGGGTCTTCGTTGTGGTGTGCGGGCTTCTCATTGCAGTGTCTTCTCTTATTGCAGAGCACAGGCTCTAGGCACATGGGCTTCAGTAGTTGTGGCTTGTGGGCTCTAGAATGCAGGCTCGGTAGTTGTGGCGCATGGGCTTAGTTGCTCCACGGCATGTGGGATCTTCCGGGACCAGGGCTTGAACTCATGTCCCCTGCATTAGCAGGCAGATTCTTAACCACTGTGCCACCAGGGAAGTCCCCACATCTTCCTTCTTAATGTCATTCCCAAAATTATTTAGTATCTTGTATTTTTATTTAAGCATATCTGAGAAAAATGTTAAAGTCACATACTCATGTTTATCTGTTTCATTCTGGAGAGAATTCCATGTTCCTCCATGTTGCCTACATCAATGTATGTATGTGCCACACATTTATCCAAACTAAATTTAAACTGAAGAAGTCTGCCTACAATTAAATTTTGCAAAGAATAAAGAAATGTTCACTATTGTTATTTCTGAATTATCACCAAAGTCCATCGATTATTCTTAACTGTAGTGGGCAAATGTGCAAGAAGGCATGTGTATGTGAATTTCAGTTTGTCTAGGAGAACAGAGCATCTGTTATTTATAAAGCAGAAAATCAACCAGAACCCTGACTTCTGACACCAGTCATACAGTCCTTACCTTTTATGGATTTTAATTCTTTAGCACAAATTACAACTGTTCATATTCAGTGCCTTATTTTAAAATATGTATTTATGTAACCAAATATGATAGTTGAGACATTTTTGAACCTTGATAAGGCACTGAGTGGACTCCCAGGATTTTATTAACATATATGGGAAACACAATCCTAAATGACTAGCAAATGGTCATACAACTCTCTCTCCAGTTAGGTTTATCTTATAGAAGTTACAAGATAAACTTGGTAGAATTAAATCAATCATTAGAAAATATGGGAAGCATATTTTCTAGAAAATCAAAAGATACCTTATTTGTTAATTATTTATTTGTAACTTGCCTTGTTCCAAAAAGTAATATGTGATGAACCTAAGAGATTAGATCTCTGTGCCCTTAGATTAGTATGTTTGGCATTTACACTAGATAATATTACAGCCTATGTGGAAATTATTTCGAAAGGAGAGGTGAAATAATTTATGTTCTAAAAGAACTTGTTACAAAATAATTCATCACAAATTGAAATTTTGACTATTTACACAAAAAAAATTCCTGTATAGGTAATTATTCAGAAATTGGTCAGATGCAGAATTAGAACTCTACTTTGGGAAATTATATCTAAAGATCAGGGTTTAATTAGGAAAAGTGAAGCCACCCTAGGCATTTTGATTAGACAGAAATTCAAAACAGAGAATTATACACCTATACAACAACTATAAAGAGGGCTAGAGGAATGAAGGTGAAAAGGTTATTTTCAAAAGTTCTAGAAGTGAGGTGATGGAAGGGAAGCCGCAGCCATAACCTAAGCTGTCTGCAGCACCATAATAAGAAGCTCCAGGTCAAAGAAAATTATCACTGATTATCTTTGTTAACTACTCACAGCTCTCCACTGAATTGAGTACAAACCAAAACAGAAAGGAACTGCAAGGTGCTGCTGGGTGCACTTTTAGCCATTATGCTTAGGAAATCAAATGGTAATGCTAATAGAATCCTTTCAAGTAAAGGAAATTATTCATTTTGTAGGATTATGGCTGCACTTTCCATGGATGCTTTTGGAAGTTCTACATCCTGTGGAAAACCGTACAACCTGATGTGACCTTGGCAGTAAATGAGCTTGCATTGCATTAAGTGGAAAATCCCAAGTCTTAATCAGATCAGAGCCAGATGATCTTGTTATCTCATCAGGATCATTTGGATTCAATTTATTCGCCTCCTGTCAACATGTGCTCGGATATTTCCAAAGTTAGCTTTTGTCCACTTCAGGATCCTTTCTCAATCTGTTTTCCCTACATCTCACGATCACTTTAATATCTCTAATACCTGGACCTTTTTGCCCTACTGCCAGTTTGGCTTTGCTGTCTGTTGCAATGCGCATAGGGATAAAAAAAAATGCTGATGGCTCAATATTTTGTGTATGCCGTGCAAATTTATGTGTGACAAATCCATCAGGGACTGCAGACAGGAGATGTGATAAAAACTCTCATTTCTTGAATGTACTAAAGCGGAAAAAGTACCAGAATGTGGCAAACAAGAGAAACTGCAATAGTTAATTATCATGACACACAGCTCATCTGTAATTAATCCTTTTTTTCAGCAGGATTCTGCAACTGTGGCATAAAAAAAAAAAAAAAAAACCAGGTCAGATGATGCTTTAATTAAGGCTGCACAGTGTTGCTGCTTCTACAGCAACAAGAACTGTTTTTTGTCTATAGGTGTGTGTGAAGCACCACAAATATTTTCTTAACATCTTTACAGAGTGCTGTTTAAGCATCTTTGCTAGCATTATGTCTGGAGACAGACTGATTACAATTCAAAGGAGTTTTTCTGTTCTCCTCACACCCATCTCAGGAGCCACTAAAACAATCTAAATGTCATGCCAGTGGGAGGAGACACTCTCACCAAGGAGCTAGAAATGAAACATGAGGTGCCATTGCAATTGGGAATGGCACTGTCTTGAAATTTACAGCCCTCTTAAGCAGCTACCCAGGCTCAGATTAAGGGCCTGCGGTGTATGCTCACTTGACAAGATCTGACTGGTCGTGAATCCACCACTGTCGCCCTGAAATATTGATCCCTAGCTATGATATTCAGTGGTGGGATGTATATAGTGAGAAGGTAATACAAAAGGAAAATTTTACAGTCACCCTATTGTGTCTGCAATTCTCTTACAAATCATGACATGGAATAAGCCTGGCAGTATGCCCCAGCTAAATCCTATAACAACAATGACGAAAAAAGGCTTGTCCTCTGTTTACAAAGATACTGCTATTGCCAGAGTAGAGAGTTGCACTGTGATAGACACACACCCTTATCTGTGTCCTTTTCTTTGGTGAATGGTTGGCCACATGTCCCAGACCCACTGCAATTAGACAGTTCTTACAATAACACCTGAGAAGAAGCAATATGTCACCTCTGTGTCAAGGCAGGTTAGAATGGCTGTACCTTCTCCATGCTCTTTCTTCTATGTTAGCTGATTTCAGAGAATAAAATGGAGCCCTTCAAGGTCCTAGAATATGGAAGAACCTTGCGTGGAAGACTCGCATTCACTCCACCAACCTGCATTAAACTGTGACTTGAGCCAGTAGTCAATCTTCACTGTGCCGAGCCCCTGAGATTCGGGAGTTTTTGCTATGGCACTTCACCTATGCTGACTGATACGTGCGCTGTATTATTACATGCAGTCTGCCTCCCAAATCTGTTGGTTCCACATCCACCAATTCAATCAACCACGGGTCGAAAATATTCAAAAAAAATTCCAGAAAATTTCAAAAAGCAAAATTTGAATTTGCCACATGCCAGCAACTATTTACATACCATTTACATTGTACTTACAACTATTTACAGAGCATTTACATTGTATTAGGTATTATAAGTAATCTAGAGATGATTTGAAGTTTATAGGAGGATGTGCATAGGTTATATGCAAATACTATGCCATTTTATATAAGGGACTTGAGTATCTGTGGATTTTGGTATCTGTCGGGGGTGGGGGAGTTCTGGAACCAATGCCCCGCAGGTGCCAAGGGAAGACTGTATTTGTAATATTCCCCTAGTTCCTCCTGTGATTAGTAATATGTATTTGCAAGACAACTGGCTAAGGACCAGGATCTGGTGAGACTTTTGTGGCATAGTTTGTGTGAATAGCATTTTTCCCTACACTATAGCAAAATAATTATATTGGTCTTAAAAACCTTAGTTTTCCCTTGACCAAAGTAATCATCTTGAACAACCTAACCAAGAAGTGACCAACACCTGACATTAAGCAGTCTATTTCTAAATCCTAGGAAAAATACCTAGCTCAGTCCTGTAGACTTCAATACATTTACAGGTAAAGTATGCTGCTCCATCCAGGGTTACAGAGTAACCAGAGAAAGTCCTCCCTTGTTTGGAGGGAACACTCTGGAGACAGTCATTACAGGCCTGTCTCCCTACATTGCATACAGAGTGGCTGATCATTCTTCCATTATAAGCTGTATAAATTTTAAAAGGCATATTGACTTCCACCTGCTTTATTTGGTGGAATGATGTGTCTACAAACTGTAAAGCGTCTGATAGGCAATGGGAGAGGGATTTTGCTTAGTGTAGCTTATATGCAAAGGAATTTGCCTACTGCTTGCCCCAAGAATATTATACCGTTCTCCTTAGTGGAGATCCCTGAGGTTCTGAGGAATGACTCTCTGAGATCATATCTTTGAGGCTCTCAAACAGGCCTGGCTGTTGCTGTACACATAAATACATTGTAAACAACAGCTTTCTAGAGAGATAGGGATGGGAAGAATAAGGAACAGATATTAAAGCCTTGATCCTTTCCATTTCGTCTCCCAAAAAACTAAATTAAGCCAAGGTAACTCTTGACAGATTATTTCCACTTTTGTACTCTTTTATTGTGCATGGTGATAATCACCTCAATGCCATTACTTTCCTTCAAAAGCAACTGGCACTCTGGGACATAAAACTCTAAGCCACAGCCACTTTCAATTCTTTGCCTCAGATCTCGTAATAACAGGGGGGCTGCATTGGCTTTGCAAATAATCAGAGAAGCAGACAGCCAGAAGCAGTCCTTCTCTTCTATACCCACTCCGCCCTCTAGGCCCAGCACTGGGCTCCAGTGGAAGTTGGCACAGGCAAGTGGCAACGGCCTTCACCACCGAAAGTAAATGAAGTTGCGTTTCTTTAAAGACTTACTGCCTCTATTTAGAAATCAGAGCCATTTTACCGTTCATCCCATGGCAGGAATGCGGTCTACTTAGCATGCACAGAGCAGCAAGGGCCCTGTGGCGCTGCCTCTTAGCCTTAGAGCCCCATCTTAACGGACTCTGAAAGAGCGATACAAACAGGAGGTAAAAACTAGAAGGGAAAGCCCTGTTATTAGTGTTAAACTGTTTCAGGCCCTGGAAATTGACTTTACTGTATTTGACTTTTTGCAAATGTATGTAAGGTCACCAATGTCTTGGCAAAGCCCACATTTCTACCATGCTGTGCCATATGGGAAATATGCCCACAGTGCTCAGGCTGTCTGCTGTTGGTAAATAGCAGCTACATTTCAGCACTTTCTATAGTGTGTGGACTTGGCCCGTGGTACTCCAGTGTTAGGATAGTGTGATGTTGGTAGCTGCTGAAATGGAGACGTGGGAGCTGTTAGGAATGTTTCTCAGTTGTCATCATGACAGAGACCAGCAGAATAGAACTGGCCCACTTGTGATATACACAGCTCTTCCCAACTCCTCCTCCTATTTCCCTCCACCCATTACCTTTAGAAGTATAGAAAGAGAAAGAGAGGGAGGTGGAGGGAAGGAGAGAGGGAGGAAGCCAGCATTTAACTGGTTCCACCAAGTATATAGCCTTGATTTTCTTCCCTTCTCCTCTTTCTCATTATTAACAATAATAAAACAAATTCCTAAACTTGGAGTTAGTTATGCAAATATTCTGTGATTTCTTTGTTTAAACATTCTTAGCAGCTGCTACTAGGACATCAGAATATAAGTAGCATCAGGTGTGTATTATTATACCCAGCTGAACAGCTGCAGCACTTACATTTCATTCCATATATTACACTTAACCCTTACTTCCCTGCAATAATAGCGGTTCTTCGTAAAGTTTTCGTGAGGTTCTCTCCAGGAGGCCTTGCCAGTAGTAACAGAGAACGCATGAATAACTGAAAAACCACAGAGAACTAAAAAATCTCATTCTAGGCAAGGGTTTCTCAAATTCTATTTCATCAAAGAGTGGACCAAGAAACCAGATTACCTTTCCTCTGTCCTGTCCATTGTCTGGTGGAAAAGCTTGGAACTGTAAAATAGGTAAAATTGTAGAGGAGGAAGAAGCAGCAGCAGCAAGAGATCCAAATGCAGTAGTCCACATTTTAGATAATTACTCCCTAGATTATGTCATCCACCAATCAATAAACATACCACAGAGAAAAATATGATATGGACCCTATACACTTAAAGCTGAATATCTGGTTGGAGAGATGTTATTAATATGGAAGAAATCATCTCAGAACATGTAACTGTAATGGCCGTCAGAGTTCCCAAAGGCAAGGTATGGTTATGGACCAGCATGGAAATGAGAGATGGTTATGGACCTGCACAGAAAATCTGAGTCAGGCCTTTGAAGGATAATTTTTGTTTGTGTGAAGAAAACAGTGACTTAGAGTTCCTACAATCTTGCTCTAAGTCATGTGATTACTCAATGGAACCATAAGCCTGGAGCCCAGAATTTAAAGTCCCCACAGTAGACATAAGAAAATATTTCCTCACATCACAAGTATGTGCTATTTAGGGCCATCTTGTTACCATGTCTTCACTTTATACGGAAAATGAAGTGAATTTTCTGGGAGGACAGGAAAAAGAGGATTATATTATGGTTTCTAAAGTGAGAAGGACAAAAGGAAAGGGCTAAGCCATTGTTTCTGCTCAATATGCCAGGTAGGAGGAGAAAGTCTGTTTGGTGGACACAGGCTCAATGATAGGCCACATGCTGAGCACTTTTCTCCAGATGCTTAGTTTTTTCCCTCATAACAACCATCTGGGGTGGTTATACAGCTGGGATGTGTCTAGGCCAGCACACCAGCTCCCGAGGTCTAAGTTCCTTCTAGAACCCCATGCTGTCTTGTCTGGACTGCATATTGGTCTATCAACATTTGAGCTACCTGGCAGAATTAACAGCAGAGTATATTAACTGAAGGTACAGTTTAGTCCAGCTTTCATTTGACCCAGCTGCAGATACTTGGAAATGCCAATAATATAAGTGAACAATTTGCCTAAAACCATATAATAATATTATTCCCATTAACTCCATTAAGCTATGGAAGATAAGATTCACCATCCACGCACACACACACGCACACACACATACGCATGCACACACATTCATATACTCCACATCACACACACCACCACACCACACGACACCATACAAACACACACAATCCTTTGATTCTCACGCTTCTCCCTAAAACAGTTCAGCTCCGGGCACAACAGCAAAGGCAAAGCTGGTCTTCTGGCAATTGAGGTAGTTTAGCCTGTAAAGGATCTGGTGCCTTAAAGATTCACTACTTAATTGGTCGCACAGACCTCTTAATTCTGTAGATGTGTCGCTTACAAAGAAATGATCAGGTTTTCCGTGGCTGTTTTTACAAACATAAAATAGTACAGTACAGGCAAACATCACAAAGACTGAAAGAACCTGGGACATTGGACCCAGGTTGCAGGCCTTCCCCTCACTCCCGCTCTGGTTGCTGTGTCCTCTCCTGGGCACAGTTCCCATGGAAACATGTATTTCCCTGGACCTCTGGCTAGGCCAGGTGCAAGACAGTTGCAGAAGGATTTGGAGGGCTTTGATAGGAGGGCCATCAACCAGTAAATTAGTATGTGCTGTTTAGACCTGAGATGGAGCACACCTGTACCTGAAACCTCAGACCAACCTGGCAGGACACTGAGAATATAGAATTGGGATCTTGCCCCTCCTCCCTTCCCCAACATCCCACAAAATAAAAACTAATAGACTCTGGTTCCTTCAGACTTTTTTTTTTTGCTGTACGCTGGCCTCTCACTGCTGTGGCCTCTCCCGTTGCGGAGCACAGGCTCCGGACGCGCAGGCTCAGCGGCCATGGCTCACGGGCCCAGCCGCTCTGCGGCATGTGGGATCTTCCCGGACCGGGGCACGAACCCGTGTCCCCTGCATCGGCAGGCGGATTCTCAACCACTGCGCCACCAGGGAAGCCCCCTTCAGACTTTTGATCCTCTCACCTCTGGTCTCAAAAAGTTTTCTTTGTTTATAAAAGCAGGTACTAAATCTAAGTGTGAGCTTCAGGACCAATCTTTTTGCAGCCTAATTATTTGCACTGTCAGGTTTAATCCCACCTATTCTGTGGGAAACTCCCTTTGCCCCTCTCCTGAGGGCAGGTACATACTCTCTCTCTTCCACCTGCAAGGACTCATTTGCTGAGACACTTCTGTCATCTGTTGCAAGTTGAGACTTAAAAGGATCCCTGAGATTTAAGGACAGTTAGAGGCAGAAAACAGAGAACTTGCTCACCCCTTGCTGGGCACGGGCTATGGCGATTCTATATCCCTGAGCTGGGAACACCAGCCCTTGGCCTGGATTTCTGTGTCTCTTCTCACTGACTTGGATCTCTAAGTGTCTGATCACTGTGGAAAGCGGAAGTACTTCCACCTTCTTGTGGCCATCCATAAAGCCTTAGGAGGAATTCTGAATCATTACCTGTTGAGAATTCTAACACTAACACAGGAGGGGGGAAATTAACATTTAAAGTATTCTCACACGAAGATGAGAATTTTCCTTTCAGTGTTTCCAAATTTCTATTGACTCTAATTAATTATAAGCTGAACAAAGATTGTTTTAGAATTTTTTACCCCTGCGTGATGAGTTTTTCCTTTCTGCCCTCCTACTTATTCTACTGGGGGAAGGTGGCGGGGGGAGTGGAAGGCTGGGGGAGTAGTGATGTAGATGCTGAGAGAAAATTAAATGACCTAAAGAATTACTCTTCGTTAGTAATTTCTAAGGTCTCTGCCAGGTCATATCCATTTTCATAGAACTTTTCTAGAGGTGATGCTTTATCCAAAATAAGTGATACCAAAGATTATACTATAGCAGGTCAGCAGGGGAAAATCTGTGGACTTCAAATCCCACCATATAGATGGCAACATATTGCCTACATATAAGCCAACTCTGGGCTTATGCATACAGAAAGCAAGGGAGGGAAAAACTTCATTAACCTCTATGTTGAAAGCTTGTTTAAAAAAAATCATTGAGCATTTAAATGATTCATTCCACTGAATGCTAAGTAGGAGGAAATCAACCTACTTTTTGATGGTCTTTGCTGCTGACTTACATCACAAGCTGTAAGTTTCAAGCCCTCCAGACTCTATCCAAGGCTATACCTGGCATTTGCTCATCTCCTGGGTAATGTGATCCAGTTTGGTCTGTGGTTGTTTACAACTGGCCCTTTGTGACTAGC
Source organism: Monodon monoceros (assembly GCF_005190385.1). Classification (NCBI taxonomy): domain Eukaryota; kingdom Metazoa; phylum Chordata; class Mammalia; order Artiodactyla; family Monodontidae; genus Monodon; species Monodon monoceros. Next base: position 106,614,276 of record NW_021703778.1, read on the forward strand.
TAAAAAAGAGATGATGGACCTAGATCACTAAAATGGGCAATCAGCAGGCTCCAGGAATAAAGCAACACGGCCTCTTTGTTGGTTTGAATGCCCACATTGAAAGAGGATGATTTCACCTGGTGCAGTGCCCCCACACAAAAGATAGCATCTCTACCTGCCCACTCATGCTCAAGTGCCTGTAGATGGGATTAGACTGGAATGTGCCACCACAGAAAGGCATGACCACACAGAATTTACAGATTTAAATAGGCAAAATGTGAGAAGCAAGTAAACTGATACGTGATGACAAGCACTGCCCTCCTAGACCTGATACTCTGGTTGGGGAAACATGACTCACCCACATGAAACAACTGGAGAACAATGCAAGAAAACCTAAAAAGAAGTGCTAAATTATGTGGCAATGGCCTGTATGCTACTAAAGAAACTTACAGACAGCTTTGATTAGTAGATAAGATTTGAGGTAAGTTTTGACCTTAAAATGGAGAGATCCTCTGGAAAGAGGCAGAAGGCCGGCTTGGGCTGGACCAAATGAGGCCAATAGATGGAGATTCCATTTTCATTCACTCCATTCATTCAACAAATAAACGAGAAACCACTAAATGCCAAGGGGTCCGCGAAGTGCTGAGTATACACTACAGAGCAAAACATAGCAACCCCAGGGAAACAATGAGGGAAGTGAGAGAAATTTAGGTATAAGAAGTAAAGAAATGATATCTGGAAAATACCCTTTCCTACACCAGAAGAAGCCTATATGCTCACTCAATAGAAAGAGGATCGCTATTGAAAAGAGCATTTGTCCTAGCTGTAAATAAGCAATCAAATAACCTCAAACTAAGGGTGAAATGGTCTTCCTTAGCACCTTACTTTTGTTTTTATTCTACCTTTAGTAGAACATGCCTTTATTCCTAAACATCATTTACTATACAAATAATCATACAGCACTTGAATTCAAATCTTTGATCTGAATTTCACACATTTCTGAGATAAAAATGTTTTCAAGAGGAGAAGAGCTTGAAATGGCACAAAATCTGACAAGCATTTTCTTTATAGTTGTGTGGCATAGTGGAAAGAGTTTAGGAATTAGAGTCAAAAGACTAGCCTCAAATTCCACTGTTCTAGTTATTGGCTATGATCTTAGGCAAATTACTAATTCTGAACTTCAGTTTCGTCACCTTTACAAATATCTAAACTACAGGGTTATTGTGAGACCCAAAAAAGATATTGTGGATCTATGTGTCATGAACTATAAGCCATTATGCCTGTAGTAACTATTACTATTATTGTCTTTGTAATAAATAAGTTGTACATTTATGTTATATACTGTTTTGGGTTTTGAGGGTTTTTTGTTTATGTTTTGTTTTTAGATCTCTTTCATTGCCCAGCACAATGCTTGGCACATCGTAGATAATAAATGGTTTGTTGAATTAAAAAAAAGAATAAAATGACAATGTTTCTGACCAGCTTGATTGGATTTATGCTCCGAATTATTTTTCTAGGTGTGGTAAAGACTATTACTGCTGGTTGAGTGAGGTTCACCATATACGGCCTGGAATAGTTTTTGCTTTCCTTCTTCTCTGCAGCGTGCCAGCTGGCCCTTCCTGGTATCAAATCCACGTCTTTGGCATCTCAGACTGTACCTTGTTCTGACCAAGAAAATGAATCGGCCTAGATGACAGTGTGTACAGAGCCCAGTCCGATATGCTAGGATGTGGGCAGGCATAAAGGGTCCATTTTTGAAATGATGGAAAGGCATTATTTGTGTCTCCCTTTAAAAAAAACATATAATGAACTCACACTTTCAGCTTCCACCCATCCAAACACTCAGTTAGGGAACCACAGAACAGTGCTTCCTTCTAGAATCCCTTGTAACTAGACTTTTACACATGTCACACCCCTCACCTTCCTAGATTGTCACTTCTGTGTGTTGTGTATAGGCATATGGGCAAATCATCAACAAACCTCAAGGAAGCTATAAACACCTAGCATGTACATGTTGCAACTCCTTCAACTTGCTTCCCATCCTGCCCATCCCCTGCACAAACCAGGTTTGAATGCCCAAGCTTGTCGTCACCTGGTATACAAAAATGCAGTCTAACACTGTATTTATTAACAACCCCTTTCCCTTATGTTTAATTTATTGTTACATTTTTTAAATGTACAAACAGTTATATCAGTTTTATACACAAAACCACAGGTACCGTTTTGTATCTGTCAAAATTCCAGCAGCCTGTGATGAGAGACAGTTGAATAGATGTCCTATGCTGCCATCTAGTGCTCTCACTAAGACATGGGTTTGTTCATTTTTCTGGAAATGAGGAAACAAAGGCAGTGCAAGACACCCAAATTCTGGAACAGCTACTGATATGCATTATTAAACAGATGCATTTATGACACTTGGACCGTATTCCCTGGAACCGAGCAACTTAACTTGTTTCACACAGCAGCAGCTTACATCCTTGTTCTTGACTGGCAAAGCTCTGGCCTTTTACCCTGGAGGTACCTGATTTAAATCCAAACTGACTGGGCAACAAAATGCCCCTCTGAGGAATTTTCTACAGCTCCCATCTGGCCAAGGTTCTGTTGGTATGCCTCATCCTCCAGGAGGAACGGTTTGATCCGAATGCCTTGCCTATTACTTCAGTTTTGGGAGAAGATACAAAGGAGTCAGACAGCTTTTTTTTTTTTTTAATCATTATCTTTAAAATTGTCTAAAACAGCAGCCATTTTCTTTTTAGTGGCCAATAGTGATGCTTCTGAATTTTCTTTTAGTCCTCAGCTCACACAATTTGTATCACTAGTTAGATCCCAGATCTGATTTTGAATTCCTCCGTTTTTGTTTTCCTGTATCTCAAAAATGTTTTTCTTCTCATTTAATCAATCAGCACATCTCTCTACCGCACGCATGCTATGCTAAAAGCACTGCATTAGGCACTGGTTAGTGGGTAGATAAATAAAAAGAAAATAACCATTCCATCTGTGTCTCTGATCACTTCCTGCCTCTGGCTTCTAAGAGGCTTTATCATCCTTCTCTCTCTAGACTCTCTAATGCTTCTTTTTCATGTCCTTTAAATATGTACAAGCTCTCTTCTAGTTGAAATAAATATAGGGATTTAATCCCTCTATAGTTTCCTGCTACCGGCAAATTTCTACTTTCTGTGCTTGTAGCTTTCCATATTTTATCTCAAGGAAATGAGCAATTCATTGACCCAGTATCCTATTGTTCAAATACAGAATCAACTGCCTGACAAATTAGGAAGCGCCCTTCCAACATGGGGAAGTGACATCTGCTACGGCTGCCGATCTCAAAAGTGATTCCTGAAATGGAGAAGTTGTCACAATAGATGACCTCTAAGTTCCTTCCAACTTTGATTCTGTCCTTTTAACTTAGTTCTATTTCAATCTCCACTTCTTCTCCAGCCATTCCCTACTTAACCCTGTCTGTAAACTCGCTACTTTCCAAAAAGGAAGTTAGCCTTTCTAGGGCAAATAGCTCACTTCTGTTCCCTCTTCTTGAAATCACTGCTTCATCGTGGCATCCTGACTGCACCCCTTTCTTGAAGCATTCTCCTCTCTTCTCTACTTTGTTTATTCTGTTTTGCAAATAACTCAGTGTCTTACATTTTTCACTGATTTCTTGTCTTCCTTTTTGGGGACTATATCGAACTTGGATTTTGTTCATAGGTATGCTTGTGAATTTACAAATATATTTACTCACTCCCACTGTATCCTTATACAATGCTTCATGATGATAGCAATGGTGGTGGTGATAGTGACGATTATGATTTGCTCACACGATTTTAGCTACCATTCTACCAAGATAGTTCCCAAATCCTCCATTTCTACCATGATTTTTCAACCTCTTTTCAGACCCATATCACCATTTACCTTCACATCAGAATAGTTCTTCTTGGCTGTCCCATCAACACTACAGTAAGTAAGTAAATTCTGGGCTCGGGTTCTCACCCCCAAACAGACATGTTTCCCAATTCTGTCCATTACTATCAATGGCAACAATATTCCCAATCTTCAACTCAGTTCAGTACCTTAGGTTCATTTTAGATTTACCCTTATTTTACCCCCAATATTTAACTTGCCCCAGGACTTGGAAATTCCTTCTTCTTGGTCCCTTTCAAATACACATCTTCATTTCCACTTCTGCAGCCATTGCACAATGAGTTTAAATCCTCACTGCCTTATACGTGGGCTGTGGAGTAACTTTGGAGCAGTTGTTTGGGCTTCTAATTCCACTCCTGTACCAGTTCATCTCACAAAAAAGCTTGGATAGTCTTTTAACTATTGATACTAGGCCGTCATGTAGCTCACCTGTTAAAATGCCATAATAGCTCCTTATTGCCTCTCAGCACCACCAAGTTTCTTAGCCTCACACACGTGAGCCCTTTCCCAACTCTAACCCACTTTCACAGAACACATGCTCCCTGACACATGTCCCAAGTTCCAGTCAAGCTCATCTCTTTGGCATTCCTGGTACAGGAATGTTTTGTGTACAACAGTCTCCCCCTGGAATGCCTCATTCACTCCTCTCAAAATGTGTTTGTCCCTGATTGCAGTCTAAGATGAATCACACCTGTCTCTGATCCAACCTCTTCTCTGAGATCCTCCCTCAGTGGGCCCACTTTTAGGGAACTACAGATGCTCATAAAAATTTTGCTGACAGGCCATGGCCTGACAGCCTCATCACCCACCCAGCCCCACCCCGTTGCTGCTCCCTGCTCTCTGACACAGGTGCATGATGTTATGGCAGGAGAGCCTCATGATGTCTGACCTGTGTGATTTGTTGCTGAGGTTGGATGCTCATATCATGTTCAGACGAAGGAGTTTCCTGGAATAGGCCTCCTCCATCATGCCCTAGATGAGTAGTGAAGACAGGAAGAGGACGATCCAAGAACTTCTGACGTGATTTGATGCGTTCACTTTGACATATTCATTCTGCTGTAGCTGTTTTGACATCGAATGGCACTTTCAATGTACAAAATCACTGTTTTCTTTGTTGTGTCATTACTAATTAACATGTGAAGCCAACGCCCTCGATTCTTACTACACCTTTAACTCTCACCATGATGCGTATTTTAAAACGCTGAAAGTCAGAAGTTAAAATATTATGTCAAAGCCACGTTTCCATGTTGAAAAGTTCCTGGCATCAAAATGGCTGTTACAAAGCAGCTGGGTCTCAATATCATGACACAATTGGCGACCTTGATGTGAGCTGGTGATCAGACGACAGAGTGACAACAGAGCTCTGAGGGGAAGGCTCTAGCATATTCATGGGCCTCAAACTGCTGGAACAGATACCCAAGAGGAATCAGGGCCACTAGGCATGGTTCCCAATGAAAAAGTCGTTAGGGGCAGACTTATAAGTCCACGGTCCCTCTAGCAGGGAGTGTTTGTCATGAGCAAAAAATCGACAGGTAATTGGGCCTGCAAGCAAATGCTGAAGTTGCCTAATCTTCCTGCACCTATCACAGGCCAAACCTGGGGACAGGTGGTTATTACTTCCTCTTTCCTGCAGAGCTAGAAGTGAAGGTGCAGTGCGAGAGAGCGTGGCTTAGAGGGTCCTGACAGATGATCTTCAGTTTTGTCAAGACTGTGGTTTATATTTTTTCAAAGGAAAGTGCTTTGCAGGGAGCTAGTTTATTTTTCACCTTTGGTATTCCATAATTTTCTGAATCTAGTATGGTGTTCTGCTCCCCATAGCTGCTTAGTGTTAACTGTTCACATGTGTATGATTTCACCCTGGCAATTCAAAAATGGTTACTGTAGTTTGAAGACACAGATGTCCTTTCTCTCTGACAGAAAAAAAAATAGTGTATGTGGGTAGGGAGGGAACCTTGTGTATCGAAAGTATTTTCTTGATCATTTATTTGTCTACTTGTTTGTTGCCTACCTCCCTGCAGCCCACCACTCACTAGAATGTAGGCTCCATGAGAGCCGGAATATTGCCTATATTCATTGCTGTTGCCCCCTGCTTTGCACAGTGATTGGCACATAGTAGATACTCAGTAAATATTTATCAAAGAAATAATTACTTTTTTCAATTGGAAAACAAGGTCCCCAAAAGGAGTGGTTTGGTCCGTTCCAAAACAGCTTTGTGATTAGCTATGTTTTTCTCTGGGCCTTTTACTGCTCAGAATCCCTGCCAGGAAAGAAATGCTAAAGCTCCCATCTTTTAAATATGTAGATCCCTGACATTTGGTTGCTTCATGAATTTTGCATTGCATAATGACAAGTGTTTAATTTTATAAACTCCTCCTGTAATAGATCATTTTCAAGGAGAGGCATAATCTGGAAATGCAGTGTAAAGTGCTGTTCCGAATTAGACAAATGTCTTCCCCGAGCCAGCGATCCTTTCCGTAGTAAATGTTTTCAAGCATTGACGGATTGGAAGCCATGCAAATAGTCTCAACACCCAGCTGGCTGACTGAGTCAGAAATGAGATGGTCCATGGATCCTTCCTTCCTCCAGGCTGGTGTGTACCAACCCTCAGAATATCTCTGGAGTGAAGGAAACACAAACAATTGACTTGTTTTCTGAGGCCCAAATGGCCTCGCTAGGTCTAATTTCTAACTCTTTTTCCTTTGCCACAAAAATGGAAGGGAGAGAGGTAGGGAAAAGAAAACTTATTTCTGGGTTCTGGAAAAGGGAGTTTAATGCTTTATGGTCTACCTTAAGCATCTATGCAATGTCCCAAGGCCTCTAGATCAGCTCATGTTGGCTTGAGGTTATAACTGGAAGAGAAGCCACACCACTGGGTAAGTTGTGGATAATCCATGCTTCATGCCCCACACTTCGTCACTGTTTGGCCTCAGGAAACTCACTGATCCTCTCTGTTCCTTGTTCTCCTTGTCAAAAAATAAGCTCAATAGTGTTCCCTTTTGAACAGAATTCTGATGAAGAAAACTGAGATCAGTCTTCAAGTGAGTTGTTGTAAAAGCTGTATGGTCAAAAGAAATGGGACTGGCTTCATAAGTTACATACAAAGATTATTCATTACACGTATTTCAAGCAAGATCATCCTTATTGTGAAGCCACTGTGTCAGTTCAGTAGGAACATTGAAAAAAAATTTGGTGTGTCAAAGGTTAAGAATGCAAATTCATATGAAACACGGGCCCAATATATTTAATATGGTTTGTAAAGAAAAGGGTTGTTCCAAAAGAGACTTACAGTCAGTTACCCAGTCAATCCTCAAGGGGGTCTGTTAGTCAACAAGGCAGCCCCATGTAGCAGACAGAATAGTGGACACGAATCAGGAGCCCTGAGTCTAGAAAACGTTTATGGAGTGACTACTACATTGCAGGTGCTGGATAAGCTTTATATAGTTAAGAAACTTGCCCAAGGTCACACAACTGGGATTCAAACCCCAGAAGTCAGATTCTGGTGCCATTCTCTTAACCATTATAACATACTGCCTCCTACTAAAACAATTTCTGGCAAGTCACACTCATTTCTCACATCTAAGTTTCAGTTGAACTACATAAGCTCTAAAAGTCTTTTCCAGGTATAATATAATACTAGATTGAGCAAGCTATTCTGCTTCTTTGACAGAACGTAAATGTGTGTGTGTGTGTGTATGTATGTATATATACACACACAGCTTTCCAGCTCTGTTGTCCTCTTCTTCTATTGAGAGCCCACCTTGCCCAGCACTGACAGTGTTCCACAAATGGAACTGACCAGTAACACTTTGGACACACACTTTTTTTTTTGCGGTACGCGGGCCTCTCACTGCCGTGCCCTCTCCCGTTGTGGAGCACAGGCTCCGGATGCACAGGCTCAGCGGCCATGGCTCACGGGCCCAGCCGCTCCGTGGCATGTGGGATCTTCCCGGACCGGGGCACGAACCCGTGTCCACTGCATTGGCAGGCGGACTCTCAACCACCGCACCACCAGCAAAGCCCTGGGCACACACTTTTTGATGCCTTGCTAAATTTTTCAACAGCAAACTCATGCCATCCAGGCTTTACAGACCTTCCTTACTTCTAAGCAATCCTTCTCTTGTTTTGTTGATTCCCTGCCCCAATACCCATAGCAGTTGTTCCAAATATTATTTATTCCCTTCCAGTACCCAACACCATTTACGACCCCTCCCCCACCTTACCTCCAGAAGATAATCTTTCTTCCAACATTTCCGAGATTGGTGATCCTAAAACCCCTATTCTTCACTTGACAGAATTTCTTTAAATGTTCACTATTCCTTTTCTCCTTTCTGCCTGTTTAAAGGTAATTATTGTCAGTCTTTTGTTTCAAAAACACTTCCTCTGCTGCTCCAACTTATGGAAACTTGTTCTATAATTTCTCCTTTATCTTATGTTTTCCATCTCACAATCTTCTTCCCATTTGTCTAGAGACATACTCAAGGCCTGTACATGAATGAATACTGTTGAAGATCTCCTGTGCCAGACATTGTGTTAGACAATTTGAACAAAATGTTTCCTTTAGTCCTTACAGGAACCTCAAAAGGTTGATTTGATTATTGGCATGTTATATGACAGAAAAGACCTAAATAGACATTTCTCCAAAGAAGATATACAGATTGCCAACAAACACATGAAATGTTGCTCAACATCACTAACCATTAGAGAAATGCAAATCAAAACTACAATGAGGTATCACCTCACACCAGTCAGAATGGCCATCATCAAAAACTCTACAAACGATAAATGCTGGAGAGGGTGTGGAGAAAAGGGAACCCTCTTGCACTGTTGGTGGGAATGTAAATTGATACAGCCACTGTGGAGAACAGTACGGAGGTTCCTTAAAAAACTACAAATAGAACTACCATACAACCCAGCAATCCCACTACTGGTCATATACCCTGAGAAAACCATAATTCAAAAAGAGTCATGTACCACAATGTTCATTGCAGCACTACTTACAATAGCCAGGGCATGGAAGCAACCTAAGTGTCCATCGACAGATGAATGGATAAAGAAGATGTGGCACATATATACAATGGAATATTACTCAGCCATAAAAGGAAACGAAATTGAGTTATTTGTAGTGAGGTGGATAGACGTAGAGTCTGTCATACAGAGTGAAGTCAGAAAGAGAAAAACAAATACCGTATGCTAACACATATATATGGAATCTAAAAAAAAAATGGTTCTGAAGAACCTAGGGGCAGGACAGGAATAAAGACGCAGCTGTAGAGAATGGAGACACGGGGCGGGGTGGGGGGAAGGTAAGCTGGGACAAAGTGAGAGAGTGGCATGGACCTATATACACTACCAAATGTAAAATAGACAGCTGGTGGGAAGCAGCCACATAGCACAGGGAGATCAGCTCAATGCTTTGTGACCACCTAGAAGGGTGGGATAGGGAGGGTGGGAGGGAGACGCAAGAGGGAGGGGATATGGGGATATATGTATACATATAGCTGATTCATTTTGTTATACAGCAGAAACTAACACAACATTGTAAAGCAATTATACTCCACTAAAGATGTTAAAAAATAAATAAAATATATGCATACTAATAAAAAAAGTAAGAAAGTAAATAAATAGAGAAATAAGAAAAAATAATGCTAACAAACACTGAGTGACTGGGTCAAGGTCACACAAAAAAATAAATTGGTAGTGCCAGGATTTAAGCCAAGTTTGACTCCAACTTGGATGTTCTTTCTACTATATCTCACTTATTTCTTAATATAAATAAATAAACCCTTTCCTGCAACACTGCTGTTTTCTGTTTGTTTGTTTGGCTGCGTTGGGTCTTCGTTGCTGCGCATGGGCTTTCTCTAGTTGCGGCGAGCAGGGGCTACTCTTCGTTGCGGTGCACGGGCTTCTCATTGGGGTGGCTTCTCTTGTTGCGGAGCACAGGCTCTAGAGCGCAAGCTCAGCAGTTGTGGCGCACAGGCTTAGTTGCTCCACGGCATGTGGGATCTTCCCGGACCAGGGCTTGAACCCGTGTCCCCTGCATTGGCAGGTGATTCTTAACCACTGGCCACCAGGGAAGCCCCAACCCTGCTGTTTTAAGCTTTCCTTTTGTCTCTCACTGCCAAACTTCAGTTAAATACAGCAAGTGTTTATAAAATACTAGTTATGTGCAAATGACCAAGCTACATGCTTCTTCCCAAAGGAAGACCAAGATGAACAGCATAAATCTTCTCTGTCAGAAACTTCCAACCTAATAAGAGTAACAGATATGTAAATAACAAGGAAACAAGGCAGAAAAAAAGTGCTAAATAAAGCTATCAGAATCTTCTGCGAGCACAAAGAACAATTAACTCTAAGGAAGGATCAGAGCAGAGAATTTCACAAAATGTTACTTTCTGAGTCCTCCTTGAAGCATTCAAGGCACTTCTAATTGCCCTGCAATTCTCCCTTGGGAATGTGTCTTCTGCCCATCTCTTCCTTTGTGTTCTCTCACTCCCAACCTACACTACCACAGAAGCCTCAGAATCGGTCTACCCAACTCCAGACTTTCCCACTACAATCCAGCCCACAAAAGATCCTTTCTGCTGGGTTGTCCTTCATTATGTCCAACTCAGATTCAGCACTACCTGAAGAAATACCTTCTGTGGCTCCCCACTGCCAGATGAGTAGGAATAAATTCATTAACTTGTTCTTCAACAATCATAGGCCTACCTACAGGGCTGTTATAAGTATCAAATGTGATAACATATAGGAGAAAGATGTGAAAAACATACTCTCTAAAGATAAGCTGCTATTAATATTATGATAACACTTTACACTTGGGTCAGTGTCTGTTCCCTGAACTCACCTTTGGCTCATGTCATCCCTGTTCCCATAACGCCTCCCTTCCTCATTTCTAACTCTGAAACTCTATACTATATCTCTCAAGGTCCAACCATATAAGGTACAGTCTTAAGAAAACGTTTTCTGACCTCTCAACGAGGGCTTCCCTGGTGGCGCAGTGGTTGAGAGTCCACCTGTCGATGCAGGGGACACGGGTTCGTACCCCGGCCCGGGAAGATCCCACACGCCGCGGAGCAGCTGGGCCCGTGAGCCATGGCCGCTGAGCCTGTGCGTCCAGAGCCTGTGCTCCGCAACGGGAGAGGCCACAACAGTGAGAGGCCCGCGTACCGCAAAAAAAAAAAAAAAAAAAAAAGGAAATATTTAAATATCTGGAGAAATGAGTTATCTAGAAATCCTTCAGGCCATTCTGTGTGACTATTGTTTCTTTCAGCTGAGAATTTGCGAAGAGTTGGACAACAGAAAGCTAGAGGTTATACTTTCAGCAAGAACCTGAAAAGCCAATAGCTGCTGACTAACAGCGGCGCCATAAACTCTATGGCTATCAACTAAGCAGGGGGGAGCATCAGGTCACTTTATTAGAAGGAGGGGAAGGAGGAGGAGGAAGAGAGGGAAACGGAGAGGGGAGCGACTCTTTTCTAGGATACGTGGTAGCCTAGATGACCATAAGGAGCTGAGCCAAGCAAGAGTAGGGATGGAACCAAAATAATCGTGAATTTGATCTCTATATCTTTAAACAAGCTCCTTAAATCGAAAAATCCTTGATTAATTCCAACTCCAACCAAGGAGATAATACTTTTCATTTTCTATGGTTATGTTTTAAGAATGACTGTATTTTAATTACAGGCAAGATGATATTTTAGGACATTTAAGGAAAGATATCTATAGCTTTTCCATCTATTCAAGGGAATTTCAAAGTATTCTAGGTTCCTTTAGTATGACAGTATTGAAGGTGCTATGTAAATGTAGGTCATTATTACAATTTGATGACATTCCCCTTCAAGCAAAAACTGCTAAAATCCACAAAGTACAGAATGAAGCACACACATGTCTTATTATTTGGGGGTAATTAATTAGCAAGCATATAAACAATTTACTCAGTCACAGGAAGATCGAGTAATACTATTAAACATGTGGGCCTGGAAATCCAATGCTGGTAGCTATCTTATCTGCCCCAGTGCAGAGGAAAAAATACAGAACTGACCCCATTTCCCCCCACCTCCTCCCTCCATACCCAAACCCACACCCACACCCACATCACACACACACACACACACACACACACACACACACACACACACACACACACCTCTAAGACGAGAGTGCAGACTCTTTAGGGACTGACGTTTTCCTCAGAATGACACCAAATAAAGTCCACATTAAACTATGTATTCAATCCTTCCAGAAACGTCATTTGTCTGTGAAAGTACTGAAGCAAAATCGTACATGCTGCACACTAGCCACTATTCACCATCCCTACTAATGGTGCAAGAGGAGGACAGGTCATAAATATAAAACAACAAAAATATTTTTTAATGTATCAACTTGTATTAGACTTTGGAATGCAGGAGCTTTATAGTTCAGTTTAGAAGTGTTTTATCCTAGACACAGTATGTAACTGGAAAGACAAACTGGAATTACAGTAAACAGAGTGAAATAACCAGCCTTAGATGAACATTTGCCACAGTCAATCTATGTAGTAGATAATCAACCTTCGTAGAAAATGGAGAGCCACCTCAGTTTAAGAACCTATGCAAGGGCTTCCCTGGTGGCACAGTGGTTGGGAGTCCGCCTGCCGATGCAGGGGACGCGGGTTCGTGCCCCAGTCCAGGATGATCCCGCGTGCCGCGGAGTGGCTGGGCCCGTGGGCCATGGCCACTGGGCCTGCACGTCCGGAGCCTGTGCTCCGCGACGGGAGAGGCCACGGCAGTGAGAGGCCCGCGTACCGCAAAAAAAAAAAAAAAGAACCTATGCAAAGTTACACAAAGACCTGTAATCATGTAGGTATAAATGGAAGTCACTTACACACAGCTCCATTAGAGTTTGTCTCTAAAATTGTAATGTCTTTCTCCAAATCTAGTTTTCCAAATGTGCTCATCACTGGTAACTTTTTCTCCCTCTATTTTGAATGTGTCTATAATAACTGAAACTGGTTTAATGGTCATCACATTAATCCAAGAGTAAGAAATGAAAAGAATGATTCATTTCCTATTCTAGAATTTTAAATACAAATTAACAAAAAAAAAAAGCTCCTCTAAATCTTCCTTAAGGATTTTGATGGTTGGGAAATATGCAGAGCACTTGAAAGCAATAAAAGAAATAACCTAAGAAAATTAAGCAAAATGAATTTGCAATTAGTTTGTGAAATTGCGATAAATGCATTTTGAAAGCAAAGAGTAAAATGTAACTTTGTTCAGTATAATTTGAAATTGCCTTTTGTGCTTAATATAGTTCACTTATAATTAGATGAAGATTTTGTTCTGGTTTGAAACATTCAAAGTTCCATCTTGAGATTGCTATGTACTATGTACACAGAACTTTTCAGCAAGAAAGTCTGCTGCTGCTGCTGCGATTGCTTTGACAGCCTTTATCCTAGTTTTATAGAAACGAAAGAGTGAAAGAACACAGCTGGTTTGAACAATGGAGCATGTTCAACATTAGGCCAAACACTTTAGATATTGCAAAATATTGCAGGCTATATTTATAGCTCTTAGCAGGTTTTTGAAATTCATGCTGATACTGCCTAACTCCTGCTTATTGGACCAAATTGCCATTTAATGATTAAATTATCTTTTGGTTTAAAAGTTTGCTTTCAAAGGCAATGACACTCAGACTAACCTCTTGGCAATATCAAAACAGTGATGACTTAAAACCCTTTCTAAAGTATTTCAAGATGTCTTAAAAACTCAAGATCATTCTAGTTACCGAGAGAGTTTAAAAGACTTTTGTTGATTTGCCTTATTTTTTCCCTATAGAAAAGGAATATCCTGCCTCTGATAACCTCTTCCAGTCATGTCTGTGTATGACTTTTTTTTTTTAAGATGTTGGGGGTAGGAGTTTATTAATTAATTTATTTATTTTTGCTGTGTTGGGTCTTTGTTTCTGTGCAAGGGCTTTCTCTAGTTGTGGCAAGCGGGGGCCACTCTTCATCGCGGTGCGCGGGCCTCTCACTATCGCGGCCTCTCGTTGCGGAGCACAGGCTCCAGATGCGCAGGCTCAGTAGTTGTGGCTCACAGGCCTAGTTGCTCCACGGCACGTGGGATCCTCCCAGACCAGGGCTCGAACCCGTGTCCCCTGCATTAGCAGGCAGATTCTCAACCACTGCGCCACCAGGGAAGCCCTGTGTATGACTTTTAGTCCTAATGCACAGCACCATGAAATACGTGTTAAAGTCTCAATTTTATAGATCTGAGGCCCAGGAGGGGTCTATCCTGCTGAAGTCAATTTTTGAGAAGTCACACAAGGTAAGTAGTGAAGTCATCACTCAAACAAAGGGTTTTCTGATTCTGAAGCCAGTGTTCTTTCTACCATACCATGGAGCTTCTTGTTAGCAGAAGAGTCTATCTCATGGTTGTATCCCATTGACTTTGGACAGCAGCTGCCATAATACCTACCCAAGAAATATTTGTCATTTGAAGGATCAAGGGAAGCTGACAAGTTGCTACTGACTTGTGAATAAAATATTTACATAATATTTTTTAATTGATCCCAAATATTCTAACTGATTCTCCCTAGAACAATAGGGCTTGGTAAAGTCCTACTCTTCATACCCTAGAAGAGTAGTCAAGCTCTTTCAGAACCAGGGAGGAAGGGCTCCCAGAACACAGAGGTTTCCACAGAGAGCACTTTGTGGTTCTCAAACTTGCCTACATATAAGAATCGCCTGGGAACATTTAAAACTCACAGCAGAAATTAACACTGCATTGTAAATCAATCAAAAATAAATAAATAAATATCTTGCCCAGGCCAATTGAATAAGATTCTCTCTGAGGGTGGGGCCAAGATTCCTAGACCTGTAAACTTCCTTGAGGAGCCCCTGAGGCTGATCTGCAATGTCCAGCTGGATCCCTAGAACTTCTGAAACAGCTTGGAGGCCGGCCCTATGAAGAGACAGTGATTCAAACTGGCAGCTTAATCGTCTACCCAAAGCATGTGAGTCGTGGTCTTACTATGTGAACCACACAGAGCTGCTCCCCCACATTTATTCCCAGGAGTCATAGCGGGGAGACAAACAGGAACTGGGCACCACCCATACACTTGGTGGTAGATGGCAGGTGCTACAAATGAACTGGTTGCAGTGCACTAATAAAAGCTGTCACTGACCTCAAAAGAGGAGAGGGCCATCGAGCTATCTGCTCTCAGAGAAACACTTGAGTCTCAGACGAGAGAGACAATTGCTCTGAGTTCTGAGCTCAGGCAGTGGGTAGGAAAGGCTTATCAAACATGACACTGTCACTGGACCTTTCAAGGCATAAGATGATGCTTTATACAAGTAGATTAAAGGTTTACATGATCCACTCAAATAAAAAATACCTAGGGATCTCATTTTTATTGTTTTATTTCTATGAAGACTTTGAGACCCATGTCCTCTGCCTTTTCATTTCCCGTAGTAACCGATACATTGAAGGTTCTCAGTATGATTTTTCTGTTTTGAGAGACTATTGCTTTCACCCATAGCATTTTTATTTCCTTCCTCGGTGATTCTTTTTTTTTTTTTTTTTTTTTCAGGTTGACCAAGAATTTCTTTTTTTTTAACATCTTTATTGGAGTATAATTGCTTTACAATGGTGTGTTAGTTTCTGCTTTATAACAAAGTGAATCAGTTATACACATACATATGTTCCCATATCTCTTCACTCTTGCGTCTCCCTCCCTCCCAGCCTCCCTACCCCACCCCTCCAGGGGGTCACAAAGCACTGAGCTGATCTCCCTGTGCTATGTGGCTGCTTCCCACTAGCTATCTATTTTACGTTTGGTAGTGTATATATGTCCATGCCATTCTCTCACTTTGTCACAGCTTACCCTTCCCCCTCAAGTCCATTCTCTAGTAGGTCTGCCTAGAGCAGAGTCATTTGAATACTTATCTAAACTCCCAACCTACTTCCACTCTTCTCATTCCCAAATAAAACACCTGGAGGGCAGGGGCTATGTCTTTTTCATCTCAGAATTCTCCAACATAAACTAGCAAGGTGGCAAGTTCACAGAAAGTACTTAATAAATGTTTGTTTTTGTTTGCCTTCTGAAAGTGTTCATGAAAGCAACTGCTGGAAAAAAAACATCAGAAGGTAAGTAGTGATCCAGGAGCAGAAGGTGAATAAAATATAAATTTCTCAGCTGTATATACTAGGCTATTGGGTGCAATGAGGTGCCTGTTACCAACATACAACAGGCAAGTAGCTCAAAGGAAAACTTATTTCTTTGGGAATTCTACTGAACTTTAATAATCAGAATCACAAATTTTATTTGTTGGTTGCTTCTGTTTTTCACTTGGGTAAATTCTGTATCTTTCTGATCTGCAAGTTCCTGGGAAGCCAGCATATTCCTCATGATACATAATATTATACTTGACACATAGAACATATTAAACAATATTTGATTAAAGAAGAGAACATATGTGATAAATAGTCTAGGAAGTCTTGTTTCTCTTGTCTTGTATAAGTAAATTACAACAAGATATCAGAATATTGATACCGTAGGATAGGTTTCTAGACTACAATATGTGAAGGCTGAGAGGAGGAAGGCTGAAAACATGCATATTTATGGCTCTTCAGCTCTATAGTTTATCGAAAAAACTTAATAGTAGTTTTTAAAGCCTAATTTAGTCCACACTTATTCGTTCCAAACTAAGGTCTTCAAATATCATCAGGGTTTACTCATCAGTGTTGATGCTGTTGTTCACGTAAGAGCATCAAGACGTCATTCACTCACTGATTGAAGGAATAACTTAGTTGAATTATTTCCCCTGTTTCATTTAAGTGGGGAAAATTATGCACACCATTTCTATTTACTTTATGCTAAAAGCATAACAATATAGCAATCCTACAAACCATGAAGTAGAAGCATATTTTCAAGTATGCATGTTTTTTTAAGAAAAAAAAATGATCGTCATGTGATAATCCATACTAAAATAGAGCTCAAAACCACTGTCTTAAAAAGACATCCTTCTTCAAGAGTTTAAAACAATTCACTTCAATACCAACATGCCTTTACAAATGCATTCCCATTACCTCAATTGTTTCTCAGCCACTCTCTGCCTTCAAGACCCAGATTAAGTGCCACATTCTCTGTTAAATATTATCTGACTTTTACTCTCCACTCAAAAATAGTTCATTGTTTTCTCAATGGCCCTATATCATGTTTTATACGATTTTATGATAGAACTTCATTAATTAACTTATCCATTTATTCAATAAGCATAAGTGGCTCACCATTTGTCAGGCATCATGCTTGGCATCGGGAATATGGAGAGAGGCACAACACCAGCTCATCCAAAGTTCTCTCCCATACCGTAAGCTCCCTGAGGTGTGATGTGTTTGTTGAATCAGCTGAGCAAGCCAAGGGCAGCAGATGACAAGAGCCCCCAGAATTATTGTGAAGCCCACAGCCCTGCCACTTAGGCCTCCACCTTCTCTTGTTTGGTTCCTTTTTCTTCCTCTGCTCTAAGGTCAAGATTTCCCCTCCTCCCTCTACTCCTCTCCTTTGACCGTTCCTGCTATACTTTTATCTGTCATCCATAAAATTGAACCCATTATTTTCTCTACCCAAACATAGACCATCTCCCCAGTTTCCCAAGCTACAAACCTGAGGGTCATCTTCAATGTCCCTCTTTCCCTGACCTTCCACATGCATGAAACAACTAAAAATTGGTGGTTCTGTGCCCTAAATTACTATTGCATTCATCACCCTCTCTCTCTCTCAGTCTTCACTGGTCCCACTCTATTTTCCTTTTCATCTTCTGCCTGGACTATTTCCATAGCATCTTAGCTGGTCGCTGCTTATTGTAGGCTATCTCTACACCAATTTGTTCTTTACTTTATGCCAGAGTTTTCTCTCTAAAATACAAATCAGATCATTTCTTTCTCACCACCTCTCCTCTCACTAAAAGGCACTGATGGCTTTTCATCACCTTCCTAATAAGGTGCTGAGAGGTCCAAGTCTCTCTCTTGCGGCACACAGACTCTTTGTGAGCTGCCTTGCTTTAGGCAGAGCTCTCTGAACTCTCTGGGGCTCACTCCTTCGGCTCAGGAACATACACTAAGGTGACCAGGGTTACCCTTAGAAAAACATAAATGTGAAATGTGGAAGGCTAAAGTCTCTCACACATCGTGTACTGTGTTGCTTAGGGAACTAACATAGAGGATAAGAATTTTATCAAGCGCTGTCCAAAGGACAGTGATTCTGTTCCTCATAGATGTGAATAATCCAATCACTATACCAGAACAAGGTTAATAATGAACATCACAAAGTAAGTTGGGGCATCTTCTGAAAAGTGTGCTTCCTTCCAGGGCACTCAGCTCTTATGTGGAATGTTTCTATCATTTCTATGACTGAATCATGGGATTTTAAAACTAGAGGAGAACTACAATAATCTAATCCAATCTCATTTCACAGATGAGAAAACTCAAGCTGAGAACAGAGACATTTGTCCAACTAATAAAGATCCATCCCCTTACCTCCTCCCAACAACAAAAAATAAGACTTTATAATATTAAACAATAGGTTCATTTATGAATTTTTCTGAGGAGCTGAGCTAACTCATTCATATGCCAGAGTCTTCATTCCACTGTGGTTTCATCTTTAAAACTCACTTCTTATTTTGCATTTTCAATTAGACACAAGGTGAAATGTCTCTTTATGGAAATCTTGACTCACTTTTACCTGTCGCTGTGGGTGTATTAAAGTATATGAAGTTATAAAAAGATATGAAATATGAATATAATCTAGTTTAATTATTTCCATCCTCCAAAGGCTATGATTGCACTTAGCTATCAGTGAAATCTCCAGTGGCTGAACTTCATGCTTAGAAAAATAGTGAGTAGAAAGAAAGGCTAGGAGCTGAGTGAAAAGCACCAAAAAAGAGCATTTATCTTCACCAAAAGAACATGTCCCCATGATGGAAAAACTGTAGCTTCGTATAGCACCAGTGAGTCAAAGATGATGACAATATTTGGCAAAGTTAAACCCAGCCAAGTTCAGTCCATTTATAGATCACTGAGCTACTTTTTAAGTGAAAAACACTGGAGGCATTTTTATTTGATAAATTACTTGTACTTCCTTGTCTGTTCCTTTCCATTAGCCAAGGGCTAAATCTCTTGGCAAATGAATCACAATCGCACTTGAGACCAACCAGCCACTGAGGTATGCAATTCTTTGCATAGACTGATGTCAGCAGCACTCTCTAATTTTCAGGATGGTTAATCTGCATCAATATAATAATTTGTACCTGAGTTTTAAACATCCATGTTTGCATACATCATTTTTTTATCATGCTGATATATCTTGATCCCTGGCTTTTCCATGCTAGGCAACTGGAAGCCAAGATTTTGCAAAACTCTGAACTAGCATACTGAGGGTAGTATCTTATGCACCTCTCAGACTGCTAGGGAGTTGAATTTGATCTGGAAAGGAAAAGAAGACTTTTTGTCTATTTCACTTGGCCAAACAATTCTCTTGACCAAATATTTCTTAGGAATCAAACTCAATGTCATAAGGGTCTTGCCTAGTTTATATTTCCTGTGATATTTCCCTTTCCTAGGCTGCATGCCTATTCTTTCTTCAGTTGCATCTCTGGACTTGAGAATTTTTCCACACAGGCACACACACTTACCACCATCCTCATGCCCCTGTCCAGAGCACATACCGTCTCATATAAGCCTTACATGCTAAGACAAGTCTCTACTCACAGCATTGTCTCCATGTCCTGACCAAGAAAGAGACTTGGCATGTAGATCTATCTATGTCCAAAGCATACAATTGGGAAAAGAGAGAGAGGTGCTCAGCTATTATCTGAGCTCCAAACATTGGAGGGAGCCTCAACTGTCAGAACTTATTACTTGCTCAAGGAGGCAACTGGTTGGGGTAAATGAGGGAGTTTCTCTACAGATGTTAAGATGATTTGAGACTCAAATGCATACCCACTTGACATGCTACCTCTCTATCATCACGAAGGCAAAGTGATAGTACTTTCATATCTCCTTTCCATGCTCTTCTTAAATCACTTATTGATTGACAACTTTTGACTTGTTTCCCTGCAAGCCTTCCCTCCTTGTTTACTTTAGTCATTTCATGTGTATAAAAAAATGTTGACGCGTTGGCAATAAGTACCTTTTTACGGATGATTTTGGCAAGACTGTCCCTCTCTGTATTCTTCCGTGGCACCAATATGACACAGCTCCTCTAAGTGGGAGCTGGATGAATGCAAACAGGTTCTAAATCTGTCACTGTGGCTTCAAACCATATGGGGTGTAAATAAATGGAAGACTCAAGATAAGGAGTCCTAATCCCACCAAGGTCTCAATTCTCCTGAATGACCTTGGCATTCCAGATCTCCAGGCTGCTTTTATAAACTCACTCTTTACTGTGAAGAATTTTAGACACCAAACCAATGGCAGTAAGTGCTAAGACCCTATTAGTTGATCAGTCTTCTAATAGAAACTCCTTAGGCTTACAATTAACCACAGTATAAAAGAATTTTTTATTAAATATATAATACATATTTTAAATAAAAAAGATAAATGTGCTTCTCATTCCTCATTTCTGAAACAAAGAAAATGGTATTTGCCTCATAGCATTGTGAAGTTTAAATAAGATAATATATTTAAAGTGCTAGTTCTTAGCACTGAGCCCAGTATTTAAAAGGTACTCATTAAATATAATGTATTATTATTGGATCAGAGATCTTGATGATATCTGTTGTCTATACATAACACAAATCATCGATTTCCGTGGTTTATGCTTAACACTCACAATGGACACACTGATGACTTTTCATTGGGCATCAAAATAGCTAGGTGATTGACCTAATTTTTCATCTTTCAGCGAGCTGATGTAGCATTATGCAGACCCAGCCTAAGTGGACCATTAATTCCAAAATAACTGAAGGATGAGCCCACACACTTGACCTGTTTTCAGCCTCTCTGTTGAGAGTGACAGCAGAAAGTTTAAAGTTGAGTCCATTTGGCATTCAGGCATTCACAAATATTAAAGAACTGCAACCTAATCACACCATCACTTCTCAGCTTATAAGTGAGCCTGTGGGATTATTAGCTCTGCTCTCAGTGACACAGAGGTTGTTTGGAAACTAAACGTCTGCAAAAACCCTCATTCTGATGGGGTTCAGATTCTTTATATTGTACAATTATGCAACTTATCTCACAAGATTGTTTCTAAGGAGAATTTATTCTACGATACAAGCTTCTGTGAAGCAAAAACTATTAACATTAAATAATGAAAATGTTAAAGGCTGGCATAACACAAATTGTACCCTTAGTGATACCGAAAAAGCTTATATGACTTTGGCAAGGCACTTACTCTTCTTTCCTTCCTTCCTTCCTTCCTTCCTCCCTCCCTCCCTTCCCTTCCTCTCTCTCAGTCTCTCTGTCTCTGTCTCTGCCTCTCTCTCATATAGAAAGGAGATCAGCCTAGATCTGGATGGCAAATAGGCTTCAACTTATTTATCAACTCTGATCAATTGGGAGTGTCTCTCTGGAGTGTTACATTGGGAAGGATTTCAGGGTTGAATAGGGGTTCCTCAGGAGAGAGCTCTATGATGGATTAGTAATGTATGACATGGGGGAGGAAATTAGCATCACTCTGAAGTCTATTTCCTAGCCCTAGATTGGAAAATCTTCAAATCTCTCCCAACTGATAAAACACTATCACCATTCTTATAAAGAGCCACTAAAATTGAGAAGCCCTGGCTCACAGAAGCACTTCAAATTTGATGTCTATTCAAGTGCCACCAGAGGGATTTCAAGGTTGTACTAACAGAATTACCCATGGAGGTCCCTAAAGTAGAAGGACAGTCCACTGGAATTTGTACTTTTAACCTAAGCTGTAGTGAGAAGAGATGCTGAAAAGACTCTTTGATGATCCTTATGAGAATAATTCACCTCTGAGCCACAAAATTTAGCTCCACCCACCCCCCACCTTCAGAAATGATGAAAGTGGGTAGGACTGGAACCCCTCCTGGGAAACTGGATGGTTAGCCGTATCATAAAAGAAAGGGAGGTAAGGAAACTTTTGGGGTTTCAAGAATTGAGAAGGAAGAATTACCCAACAACTGGAGGACAGATCCACGTAATGGACAGACAGGTATATCAGGCCCTTGGCAGGAGGGGTTGACTAGACCGTCTCTGATGCAGTGTGCCTGGGGTTGTGGGTGCCTTGGGGGACATCTGTGTATGTGACTGAAAGAGCTAAGCTCTAAGAGCAATGACTCTGGGATGATCCAGGATAATCCTAGGCATTCTAAGCTTAGCCATTTTCCCTCCATCTTCCCTCCATCCTCTCTTCAAGATGACCATCCTGCCCTTAAGGACCATGGGGGCTGATGAAAAGACTTGGCCAATAGGTATCAGTACTACTATAGTCTGTGTGGGACTTGTTAATAACCACACTATGTATGTAGCATTACAGGAACCAATCCCCAGATTTATCCTCATTGGATACAGAATTCAGACCTACAACTCAATTAGGCTGTGTAAATTTCCAGGAGTAGACACAAAAGAGAAATGCAGGT
The DNA here is from genome assembly GCF_005190385.1 of Monodon monoceros. Taxonomy (NCBI): domain Eukaryota; kingdom Metazoa; phylum Chordata; class Mammalia; order Artiodactyla; family Monodontidae; genus Monodon; species Monodon monoceros. The sequence goes on from NW_021703778.1 coordinate 106,636,747, forward strand.
CTTACTGAAGAAAAATAAAAGACTTTTGTCCCCAGAGTTTTTGAAACAGTTCCTATGGACTACACTAGAACCACAAATTAAGAGATAGCTCCTGGTATATCTCACAATACTGTTTCAATAGTTACTATGGAAAAGCAAACCTGAAGGCCAAAAGGGACATGGCTTCATGTGACACAGCAGGATATATAGAGGGTCCTTTTCAAGCCCTCAGTTACCCCATATCTATGGATAAATTCATTCCTTCCCTTTCCTTCCTTCCGCTCCTCTCCTCCCCTTTTCACAGGTGCTTGCTCTCTCACTCTCTCACTCTCTGCTCTTTCTCCTAAAATCCTTAAATCCTCCTAGGCTTTACTAAGTGCTTTCAGCAAATCCAGCCTCCCTTCTTTCTTCCGTCTCTCCTGTTGTTGGCACCTCCACCTGCCCTTACTCCATCCGTGCTTCTCAGCATTTTCCCCAGCTTCTTTCAAAGCCTGTACTTATAAAGAATCTGGTCAGCTCTCTCATTCAAAGGTTTACTTCATTCATAAGACTTGATATGCTGACTCTCCCAAGGGTATTTACATTTTTACAGGAGACAAAATCTTACATAAAAAGGAATAAAGCTGTAATGCTAAATTTTCAATCATTGTAAAACTAATGGAGGGAGCTATTGAGATATCAGAGGAGTCTTCCCAAAGCCCCTAAAAAAAAGCTATATCTTCAATTGCATAATACAGAGCACTTCTCAGTTTTCTAAGAGGTACCTGCTGGGATTTCTTGGCCCTGATTTGGATCCTACCCTGTAGTTTTTCTGGGGTGGTGTTCTCTCATCAGAACCAGAACTGCTGGTGCCCAGGACTCCATAGCAATAATTCTCCTGGAACATTCAAAGACTTTAGAGCCTGGAAAGGCTTGGGAAGGAAGGAGTTAATTCCCTAAAGTGCCCATCAAGGTTGAGTTAATGGGTCTTAACAGAAATCTGAGCAGGAGACCAATCACCTGCATTCAGACTGACCACTTTTCTGTTGGAATCCTAGGTGGTCTGCCTAAGCAGGTTTCCCCATGCCCTGGGGGGCCAGAGGCTCTGAGAAGAATCCAGTTCAATGAAGAGCAAAAGAATGATTAATAGTGCTTCCTGCCCTCGGGTTAGAGATGGGTGGGCCGCAGAGTGCTGGAAGACAAGCAAACAGCTGAATATTGGATTGCATGTGGACAGAAACCACTTACAATTTAGATTCAATATCATTCTGGTGATTGAGGGATACAATTGAAGCCCACTCTTAGCATGGCAAAGAGTAAGCTGCTGTGCCCTTTTTATTTAATTTTCATTAATTTGTTCATTTATCATTAAAGATCTTTTAAAATCTCAGTAGCATGGTCTTTATTATCTCAAGAGGTATAGTAACTATTTAGTACCACATTTATATTTTAAGGAAGAAGGAGATTGCATGTGTGGGCCTTCTTACTGGATGTATATATTATATATGCACATACAGAATGTACGTACGTATGTGCATATACATTTACAATACACAGATTATAAAACACGAATGAATTCATACTATCAGGTGAATCTGCACAGCCCTGTTTCTCAACATAGGGGTTTGGAATGGTGCAGAGTGTAACAGCAATATGGGCTCTGTGGGAGGGACTGAGAGGCTGGGGAGAGATAGAGGCTTGATGAGTGAGACTGAAAGTCATTTCTCTAGTTCCGCCTCCAGTGCCCTCCTGTGAATCAAGGTTGCTTGTGACATTCCTGGTGGCAGTTTAAATAAAACAGATGAAAAACAAGGTTGTTATTCCAGAAGTAAAATTTAGACTGGAAATTAAATTTAAGCACACTGAGAACTCTCAATATACAAAGAGCACATATCCTGTGTGAGCGTTTGTACTGGTTATCTGCACATTTGTGCACACACATACACGCAACAGACATGTGTAATGAGGTAATCAGGCAATTCAAGTCAACTCAAAATCTCCATCTGCTTATCAATAAAATGAAGGAGTTAGATATCCTCATGGTCCTTTACAACTTCAAGATTTCTCAACATTCGTGTATAGAAGGTCATTATCAAGCAATTAGCAGAAACTCTTGTTCTTTGATCTGACCCCTGGAATGCAGTGTGTAGAAAGGAGCCACTCTCGGGAAGGTAGTAGAAGCTCTAGGACCGCTATGGCAAAGTGCAGGCCGTGTCCCTCAATCTCTCTCCCTGACTCAAAACTGATGGTTACATGCATAGACTTCAAAGTCTGACAGGTTCATGTCCAAGCCCAGCAATACCAGTCACTAGCTATGTACCCTTTGACCTGTTACTATATGGTCAACCCTTCATATCCAAGGGTTCTACATCTGCCGCAGTTGGTTGAAGCCCACAGTCCTACATATTTTATATAAGGGGCTTGAGCATCCATGGATTTTGGTATCTGTGGGGAGTTCTGGAACCTGAGGGACGACAGTACTATCCTAATTAGTTTTTCTCCCCTGGAAATTGAAGATCACAATGTCCACCTCAACAAGCTCTTTTAAGGCTTAAGTGTGAGAATGTGGATGACATTTTTGGCATGATGCTGAGCACACATTAAGTATTCAAAATAACTCTGTGTATTGATATATATGCATGCCAATATATATTTAACATATTATATATTTATTTTTAAATCTCTGGTAAGCTTGATTTATACAGATTTAAAGAAAAAAGACTATTGTTATTTGGCAGTGGGAGAATAGAAATTATTCATGAAGAATAAGGTTTTCATTTTCTATGGAAAAGAGCATTTGCAAATCAGGAAAAATAAGTATGATGAGATGAAATGTACAGACAACTGAATACTATATTTTAGATACCCGGTCAACCACTGAGAATTATTCCAAGAAACTTCCTTATTTATGTCCTATTTACTGCCTATAACATGGATGGCTGGAGAGGCCCCTTGATGATCCCAGGGCTAAAGCCTCTAAGATTAAGCACCCTATCTATGCATTCATGTATTTACTAAATACTTCCTTTGGATTCCTCCGCAACGAAGGCTCCAGGAGAGCAGGGGCCATGCCTACCTTGCCCAGTGCTGGATCTCAAAGGCTTAGAACAATGCCTGGCACATGATAGGCGCTGAAAAAATACCATATTATAGACATCATATTTATTTGTTCTGTTCATTGTTTCCTGTCTCCTCCTGCTAAAATGTAAGCTCTGCAAGGCAGTGAACATTACTTTGCTCGCTGATGTGTCCCAAGTGCCTAGAACAGTGCCTAGCACATTGTGGGGCCTTCATAAATGTTGTGAGGATGATGACTGAAAGCAGGTAGGAAGAGTGATTTAAAAACAGTAAAGTCTCAATACTCTAGGCTGTTCAAGGAGCTTCTTAACCTTCAGTTTCAAATGGAGGTTTCAAGGAAAATAGCTTCTACTGCCCCTTAAATGCAGAGCATTCAGCTAAATCACCAGACCTTTCAGGAGTTTCTGAGAAAATGAAGACAAGGTAAAAAAGTCAGTTCCATATCCAAGGTTGCAAAGGCTGTTCCACATTTATCCAAACTCACGCTCTCCTACACTGGTTTGTCAAATCTTTTATTTAAATATCTCATTATCTAAGACAATTTTGTACTTACTGTCATGAACGCTTATGAAACCTACAAACCTGTCTTGCTGGAACAGGTACAATTTAAGCCAGTGATTGTTCAAAAGAGAAAGGAAAGGTGAAGAATGGCACCACTGTGAAGATTCAGAGCAGGAAGGTAGACAGCCCTTGGAGCTAACCTCTATTCTCCAGGGTGTCTGTTTAGGCTCCTTAGAAAATGCATGTAGCCTAAAGATAGAGGGGGAAAAATTGTAAGTCTTCATGTATAATTTTTGTTGTTATATCTAAACTGATAGTTGAAGGTTAGGAGCTGAAACAATATTTTATAGAAGTATCATGTTGAAGTTTTTGCAGGTTTCAAAATATTTAAATATGTAAATTTCAATGAAGAGATGTTCAGGTTTTTTGATAGTCTAATGATTTTAAGCATCTCATTTCTAGTCACACACTGACAAAAGATGTTCAGATTGCAGTGTGAGATCGTTTCTATGGTTACAGTTGTTTCCTAGCATTTTAGTGACATCTTTTGTGAGCATTGGCTGCTTCACTTATTTGTCACTAATGTATGTGTAGAACTATAGTTAATAGCCTTGGGCGGACAAAAATTTTTTCTTCTGAATGGCTGTATTGTTTTTTAGCAGCATTTTTCAATAAGGTGACAATGCATTAGAATACTAATGGTATGTACGTTATTTTAAGATGTCAAGTTTTCAATAAAATGATAATGAAAATTTTGCATTTCATTTAATAGTTAAATATTCATGAATTTTCACAGCATGATGAACTGAGTGAAAAATAAAGAAACTGTATAATGTATAATACTAAACATCATAAATCAAGTTTCTTTTCATAGAAGCTACTCAAGAGTGTTTAATATATGGTTCTTCATGGATTTAGACCAATCTGAGCTAAATTAAAGGCACCTAAAAAGGAAACTTGTTTAAACCAATTTAACATATTTTAACACAGCATGTTTACAATGTAACAATATAAAGGAAAATGACACATTACAAACAATATATACATTATAGAAAAATTATGATGACTAAGTGGGGGATATAATCATCCGGCAACAATATTTTAAAGAAAGAAATTGTGAAGTAGGAGGTGGAGGCATGCATGGGAGTAGAGCCCTGTGACATAACCACCTATTACTATAGGATGAAAGTAAGCATAGAAATTGGGAATCCAAAAGTTCTGTCCAATGGTGAGCTGTTTCAGGCATTAGGCTAATTTCTGGAGAACCAGTAATGAACATCATGTCTTCCCTCTGGCCCAGGACTGATCCAGTCCTAATGCAAATGTCAGAGTAAGGAAAAAACACTGCCCAATATTCGGGGTTAAAAGACTTCATCCAAATTCACATATCATTTGTTGTCTGGAGCAGGATCCACTCCAGCTGCCTGTTACAAAGGATGCATCTATGATGAGTATTTGGAGATGCTGTGTATGGAGTTGAGCTACCAGTGAGGAAGTGACTAATGGAATTCTAATTACCGATCACACGGATGTGGAAGATTTGACTCCATATGAGAGAGATATTGTCAATCACTAAATAACCCATGACCTCTTCTGCCAACCTCATGGCTGAGAAGTGTAGAACCTCAGCTACACTCTCCTGGCTGGCCAGGCATTCCACTGACCCATCCAATTAGGACTGCAGGATGAGACTGAGAGAACCATAAGACTGAGACACAAAAGGCAGACTTGGCTTCTACTGAGAGCAAATCAAGAGCAGAACCAAAATAAAGTAGACAGAAAATCATGGAGGTTCCTTAAAAAAACTAAAAATACAACTACCATATGATCCAGCAATCCCACTCCTGGGCACATATCCGGAGAGAACCATAATTTGAAAACATGTATGCACTCCAATGTTCACTGTAGCACTATTTACAATAGCCAAGGCATGGAAGCAACCTAAATGTCCATCAACAGAGGAGTGGATAAAGAAGATGTGGTACATATATACAATGGAATATTACTCAGCCATAAAAAAGAATGCAATAATGCTATTTGCAGCAACATGGATGGACTAGAGATTATCATACTAAGTGAAGTAAGTCAGACAAAGACAAATATGATATCTCTTATATGTGGAATCTAAAAAAAATGGTACAAATGAACTTATTTACAAAACAGAAACAGACTCACAGACTTTGAAAACAAACTTACGGTTACCAAAGGGGAAAGGTGGTGAGGGGAGAGATAAATTAGGAGTTTGGGATTAACATATACACACTACTGTATATAAAATAGATAATCCACAAGGACCTACTGTATAGCAGAGGGAACTCTATTCAATATTCTGTAATAAACTATATGGGAAAAGAATCTAAAAAGGATGGATACATGTATATGTATAACTGAATCACTTTGCTGTACACCTGAAACTAACACAACATTGTAAATCAACTATACTCCAATATAAAATAAAAATTAAATTAAAAAAATTATAGACTGATAGGTGCTGCAGATTTGTCTAAGAATGTGGACTTAGAATGCAAAACTTTAAATTCTTGTAGTTTAAAAGCATCATCAGAGTAATGCTTTACCCAGATTGGTGATTAACTTGGTGCTATACATCTCTCACAGGTATTATTGTCACTGATTTCTTTAATGCCTAACATACATGTATAATAATACTTACAGATACATAAATACAGGTGGGAATCAAACATAGTTTTTTGTTTTTCTTTTTTTAAGGAGGATTCTTTTTTTTTTAATATCTTTATTGGAGTATAATTGCCTTACAATGGTGTGTTCGTTTCTGCTTTAAATCAAAATGAATCAGCTATACATATACATATATTCCCATATCTCCTCCCTCTTGTGTCTCCCTCCCACCCTCCCTATCCCACCCCTCTAGGTGGTCACAAAGCACCAAGCTGATCTCCCTGTGCTATGTGGCTGCTTACCACTAGCTATCTATTTTACATTTGGTAGTGTATATATGTCCATGCCACTCTCTCACTTCGTCCCAGCTTACCCTTCCCACTCCCCACAGCTCTATTTAAAATAGCCAGGACATGGAAGCAACCTAAGTGTCCATCGACAGATGAATGGATAAAGAAGATGTGGCACATATATACAATGGATACTCAAACATGAAAAGAAATGAAATTGAGTTATTTGTAATGAGGTGGATGGACCTACAGTCTGTCATACAGAGTGAAGTAAGTCAGAAAGAGAAAAACAAATACCGTATGCTAACACATATATATGGAATCTAAAAAAAAAAAAAATACAAAAAAACAAAATTGTTCTGAAGAACCTAGGGGCAGGATAGGAATAAACATAGTTATTTTTAAAGGTATTTTATACATGAGAATGTTACTGCTAACTATCTTATTTAACCTATTTAACATTATCTTTGATTATGCTAAATGGGTAATCATTTTACATATTAAGGAATTGAATTATCAATGAAAATAAAATAACTGACAAAGGTAAAAAACAGAAATTTCATATAAGGTTTCCTTAAGTTTAACAGACTGTGCAAGGATTTTTTTTTTTTTTTGCAGTACGCGGGCCTCTCACTGTTGTGGCCTCTCCCGTTGCGGAGCACAGGCCCTGGACGCGCAGGCTCAGCAGCCATGGCTCACGGGCCCAGCCGCTCTGCGGCATATGGGATCCTCCCAGACCGGGGCACGAACCCGCGTCCCCTGCATCGGCAGGCAGACTCTCAACCACTGCGCCACCAGGGAAGCCCCAAAGGATTCTTATTTATTAAATATCAACCAGGTAAATTTTGTTATTCAGTGTCCTGGCTCTACCACTTACTAGCTATACAGCATAGTGCAGGCAACCTCACCTTTGATGCTTCATTTTTTTCATCTGTAAATGGGGACAGCTGGAGTACCTACCTTATAAAATTTTGTGTAGAATAAGTGAGATCAATACATATATAACACTTATCATTATGCTTGTCAAATTGTAAGCACACAATAAATATTAGCTATCTTCAACATCATTATAGTTAATGTTAATTTATTGAGAGAGAGCATAAGATAGAACCCGTAGAGAGATGATGGGCAAAAGAAGTTGAAGACTTTCTCAGCACAAATGTCATGAAAGTGAATATAGGTATAAATAGTGTTTTACTTAAACTGGATAAAATGTTGTGGACTAGAAGTCAGCAGAGCAAATTAGCTAACTTTCTAGTAATCAGCCTCCCTTATCCATGTAAGTAGATTGGCATAACTGCTCTCTTCCTGGTCTAAATGGTGATGACCATATGATTTTATGAAACCAGATGCTTAAAAAGAATTTATAATGCAGAAGGACAAGTATCATATGATTGCACTTATCTGGGGTACCTTGAATAGTCATATTCATAGAGACAGATATTAGAATAGTGGTTTCCAGAGTTGAGGGGAGAGAGAATGGGAAGTTCTTACCTAATGGGCACAGAGTTTCAGTTTGGGATGATGAAAGTGTTCTGGAGATGTACAGTGGTGATGGTTGTACAATAATGTGAGGTACTTTACACCACAGAACTGAACACTTAAAATCGTTAACATGGGGAACTGCCTGGCGTCCAGTGGTTAGGACTCTGCACTCTCACTGTTGAGGGCCCAGGTTCAATTGCTGGTGGGGGAACTAAAATCCCACAAGCCAGGCAGCACAGCCAAATATGAATAAATAAATAAAAATTTAAAGAAAATGGTTAAAGTGGTAAATTTTATGTGAAGTATATTTAACCACAATAAAAAAAAAAGACAAATATAAGTGGCCAATAAATGTTTGGGGAAAAAACAAAAACAAAAAGGAATATACAGAGTTAATCCAATTTATTGAGGTAAAAAAAATGCTCCTTGTCCATAATTTCAGGCACTTAGTCAAATAACATATTATGGTTTTAGTCTCAGTTTGCATGATGCCCAAGACTCTAGGACTTTGATTTTACATATTATCTTATCCCTCATTAATTTTATTTTATTTTTTAAAATTTTATTTATGTTATTTATTTATTTATTTTTGGCTGTGTTGTATCTTCGTTGCTGTGCATGATGGGCTTTCTCTAGTTGTGGCGAGCAGGGGCTACTTGTCATTGCAGTGCGAGCAGTCTTCTCATTGCAGTGGCTTCTCTTGCTGCGGAGCAGGGGCTCCAGGCATGAGGGCTTCAGAAGCTGCAGCTGGCTCAGTAGTTGTGGCTCGCCGGCTCTGGAGCACACGCTCAGTAGTTGTGGTGCATGGGCTTAGTTGCTCCTCGGCATGTGGGATCTTCCTGGACCAGGGGTCGAACCCGTGTCCCCTGCATTGGCAGGCGGATTCTCAACCAATGAGCCACCAGGGAAGCCCCCAAAAGTATCTCATTAATTTTAGATAAACTCTTTTAGCTTCAGACTTGAGAATAAAACAATTACATCACATCACTATCAAAAGTGTCCACTTCAGTGCCTCAGGAAGTCTAATGAAACCATTATGATCAGCACTCCTAGCAAGGTGATATTCTTCTTCAGAATACATCAGTCTCTTGAACAGAATGAGTGAAGAGAGCATTAAGACAAATTGTGGGGCTTCCCTGGTGGCACAGTGGTTGAGAGTCCGCCTGCCGATGCAGGGGATACGTGTTCGTGCCCCGGTCTGGGAAGATCCCACATGCCGCGGAGCGGCTGGGCCCGTGAGCCACGGCCGCTGAGCCTGCGCGTCCGGAGCCTGTGCTCCGCAACGGGAGAGGCCACAACAGTGAGAGGCCCACGTACCGCAAAAAAAAAAAAAAAAAAAATACAAATTGTGGCTAATGCATTCTCCTGTATGCATTCCTGGGCTGATGCCCAGCCCCATTAAATATCACCCCAAGTGGATTGGGAATGCTACTGAACAGGAAAAAGAAGACATTTTCCTCCTGCATAAGTACAGCCAACACAAACATCACCTAACACGAGTGCTGCCCTGCCATTTCTTCTTCATTTTGATGTGTTTCTTGTATGTCTCAGGAGATAGGAAACTAATATCCTGTCTGAAGAGATTCCAATCAAGCAAACACTGCTCATTTATTAGCTAGGATTAGACTAACAGCAAATTTGATCTTTGGTTTCAAGACCTTATCCTTTCACCCAAAAGTTACCCTGATTTCAAATAGCCCCATTTCTCTGTTTTATCAAGAAGTAGCAACAATCTACTACCACCACTGTTATTATGGCATTTCAATCAACTCGTTTCATTGCGGTTTGAGAAAACACTTTGTTGAAAACCAAAGGAAAATCTGCCACGTTTCCATTCAGACATATGGCAGGAAAAAAAAAGCTTAATAACCAGTAATCAGAGTCTGCCTTCTTTGGGTGGAATCCACTGTGGATAAAAGCAATTTATGCTGCATTGGACAAAAATAGTTCATCGATGTTATTCTTCAAGAGATAGTAAAATAACTCCTTCTCATCTGATATCCCAAAACCAAGGAGGGAAAGAGTTCAGATAATGTTGGGATCAATAGTCACAAAAGCAGAGTCATGGAGGAAATACATCTTGAAATTACTGTCTTGCTCTTTTTGTCACAGAACTAGCCAAAGAATAGTCAGGGCCATAGGGAAGGGCAGTATTACAACAAGTTTTAGTTCAGGGAATCATCGAAATTAAAGACAACAAAGATACAATGTACCTACCTAGAGTAGTGATTTCAATGATCAACGATCTGCAGTGTTTTTCCCTTTCAGGAAATAGACCTCTGATTATTCCCCAAGGCTTAAATAATTCAGAATAGCGAAACATTCAAAACTTACCTTTTAATATATTTTGAACTGACATTTGAATATGGATATATATTTTGTAGAAGATTAAGCAAATGAACGAGGCTTCATGAAAGTCCAAACTTGGGAAAGGGAGAAATATCCCTTTTCTTCATTAGGTATCAAGACCCTTTAACTCTTTCCCATAATCTTCCATGCTCAGAATATTCTCCTTTGGTCCATGCCTTATCACCCTCTCAGGCAAAAGCGCCCCTCTCTACAAACTACCCTTTCTGCAAAGGGCATGTGTTTTGATATCAAAAGGTTTCTCAGTCTACATAGTGAACAGTGGGAGTTCTCAGGTCAACGAAACAAAAAGTAGGCAATACATGTTTTCATTGGCAATGCGGTGATTCCTAAACTTTGCTGCACATTAGAATGGTACAGAAAGTTTTTTAAAAACCTGATGCTCAGGTCATACCCTGTGCCCATGAAATCAGAATGTCTGGGGGTGGGAGCCAAACACAGTAGTTTTTAAAGATCCCCCAGTAATTCCAAGGTGCAGAAAAGTTTGGGAAACCTTCCTATCATGGAGGTCAAAATTTGTTATTAATTATATGCCAACAAACCGTCTCTTCATACCAATAATCAAGAATTGATCAATGTTTTGATTTCTTAGCATTATTTAATTATTTAAGACAACCCTAGAAAAGTCAATTCAAAGTGAAGTTGTCAGGATAAATAATAAAAAGCGTTTCTTCTTTTTTCGTTATTATTAAATCAATACCATACTATGGTGTCACTAAACATTTTCTTATTAAAGATTTTCTTCTTATGGTTTTATTTCTACTATCATTTTCCTGACAGGTCTGGCATAGACTCCACTCATGGGGAAATTAGTGTCCACTCCCTACAAGGGATAGATTTTTCTAGGAAGGTTACACTTTATAAATGTGGTTTGGTTTTCCAGTATGGTATAGGTTTTATGACATAACAGAGAAAGAGTCAAGCCACACCCATTGTAATCTCTTACTTTTTGTCCTCAGGCTCCAAAAAACCTTACTCCCACCTGGAAACAGTGTGCTAAATCCTTATTTTGCACCTTACATTTGTAGATAATGCAAGTATCTTTCCTCTCAAAATTCTTATTCACTATATTTTCATTAATGATTTATATCAGCAGAGAATTTTAAAATCTATTTCCATCACCCAGTAATTTTTCTAAGAAAAGCAATTTCTATATTCTGATTGAAAAACTGAAGAAATTACTAGATAATCCATGCTTATTTTGACCATCTTCCTTAGCATACAGCTTAACCAGCCTCTTGCCTTTGCCTAAATGTCACTATGCCTTTTATATATGTATCCTCAGACATCTGGCTCCTTTTCTTTCAGGTTTTTTGGACTAAGACAAACCTTGGAAACAGTCAACTTCATTAAAAATATTTTTGTCTTGTAGAGTCTAGATGACTTTATTATCTGAATGTTTCCTTCTCTCTTCACTTTTTCTTGTCCAATAACTGATATATTCATACATAAGAATACAAACAGAAAGAAAATTAAATAGCCCCCTTCAAAAATTCCTTTGGTATTATGAGAGCTAATCAACACAGATAATTTTTTAAAAATTAATTCAACCGAGTTAATTCTTGCTCACACTGTGATTTCTGTGAATATTTTATCAGTCTCCTTAAAGATTTTGGAAGTCTCCTTGAAGTTCAGAATATTACAGTTTCTTAAAAGATTTTGGAAGTCTCCTTGAAGTTCAGAATATTACAGTTTCTAAGTCCTTATACTATGCCTTATTCATGAACCTACTTACCATGATTCTAACCTAAGTTAACAATAAGTTAACAAGTATTTACTAAAGGTCTACTCTGTGCCTGGCACTGTGCAAAGCATCATAAAGAATGTAGAAGGAAAGAAGCCAAAGATCGTCCCTGGATTTTGCAAACTGGTTGAGGAGGCGAGATGCTATTGGTTATAAAGCACAGCTATTTTTTGAAGAAAAAATACTAAGAAAGGAAAAATAGGCATCTGATTAAATTTTGACTTGTCATCATGTATGTCAAGATGCATTGACATTTTAAGATGCATTCTGATTTTAGAGATACAAAAATGCAAATAAATAAATAAAAGTGCATCTTAGTATCAAATGCAATAAATAGGGTATATACTGTAACAACCAGGAAATAATACACAAAAATGCTAAATACAGAAGAGGTTACACACACAGTGATGCGCACAGGGTTGCTGCAATAGATACCACTGCAACCACTTGGATGGTTTGCACAATGACTAAAGCTAAATGGAACAAAAAGTCAAAAGCACTAGTAAAGTCCCTGGAGTTCTATATCATGTCAGGGTAGCAAATTCCTACTTACTACTCACTTTAATGAGACAGGCACATTGAATACCACACTCACATCTGATCCACTGTCACGTCCTACTTATCCTACACCCACAATCTTTCACATCCATCCCCTTTTCTCCTTTCACTTGCCATTGTACTATTTCTTCTCACTGTTTTCTCTACCAAATCTCTCTAGGCAGTATCTAACTTAATCTTCCCTAGCCACAGCTCTGAGCACAACAATCCCAACATTGTGGGGATGGCAACAATGGCTCATCAATGAGGACTAAACTACTTAGCTTGGCATTCAAGGCCCTAGAAGATCCGACCCCAGTATACGTTATCTCCTACTTTTCCATCGCAACAGTAGTTCTCTTAAAATATTTCATTTAATTGACTCATCAGATCAATATTCTCCACTCCCTGTGTAAAATATGGCCTCTGTAAAACACGGATGATTAAACGCTTTGAGCTAGCAAGTAATACAGTACATCTGTGCCCTTCTCCCACCAATTAGCTACATGCTTGTCCAAACCTATTTATGCCAGTCTTACTTGTTTTTGCAATTATGTGATTTAATTAACACAAAAACTGATAAAAGTACAGAAAGAAAACAGTTTCTATGAAAACTGAGTTATATGCTTGATTTAAAAAAAAAGCCAACAAAAGAATGATGTCCCATTAAAAACGGGCAATACAGCTATAACAGATTGAGAAAATAAATAATAAAAATGCAGAAAAATATCAGACTCAGACTGCTCTCAGGTGTCTCCTAGTTTTGCTCCACTTTAAATAAGCCAAACTGGTTTATATCAAATCAGGCATAAAAATGGTGTGTTTTGGGCAGGGTCTCCAATCAGCAGATCATACTCCAAGAAAATGATTTGGTTCTTCAGGAAAAGATTGGCAAATAAATGCATGCCTGTACGTTTTATGTTAAAATTAAAAGCCTACATGTGTTGTTTTTTAATGATTCCTCACTTTTACCAAGCTTTCAACTTAGAAACTGTCTATGGTCCCAACTCAATACATACAGAAACTCTGCTCCTACCCTGGGCTCCAAACAAACTTTAACTCCTAGGCCCATACTATTTCTTCTTCAAGAAATAAGCTTTTCTCAGGCTTCCCTGGTGGCACAGTGGTTGAGAGTCCGCCTGCCGATGCAGGGGACACGGGTTCGTGCCCCGGTCTGGGAAGATCCCACATGCCGCGGAGCAGCTGGGCCCGTGAGCCATGGCCGCTGGGCCTGCGCGTCTGGATCCTGTGCTCCGCAACGGGAGAGGGGGAAAAAAAGAAATAAGCTTTTCTCACCTCTCCCACTGTTCAAATCTACCAAATCCTCAAGAACCTGTGAATGCCTCCATCTCTGTAACGTGTCCCCTAAAGCCTTTCTGTCAGAAATCAGAGTCAGAGGTACCTGAGGATTCTAGTATCAGCCGTATCATCTATTGTGGGGACCTATCAAATGGATTTTAACCTCTAAGGCTCAATTTCTTCATCTATAAGATGGAGATAATACCTACCACATAGGGTTGTTAAAGTGTTTAATGTGTAAAACACTAAGTAAGAATAATGCCTGTAATGTAGGTGGGTTAAAAAAATGAAACCCCAATCTCCACCCATGTATCCTTCTTTTGGACGCTTACAGACACTTGCTTTTCTTTCATGGTGCCTCTTCTCTATACTGTATTACAATAGCGTCAGTACTATCTCTTCCCGTCTGCTAGATGATATATTCCTTGACTGCTAAGCTGTGCAGCTAATACTTTTTTGTGATCACTTGCCTTTCTCTTAAATAAATAAACCATTAAATGAAAGGCTGAGTGGTTGATGAACTTCTATTCTGGTCAGATAAATAGAGGCCTGGCAAAAGAATAAGGAAAAGAGAAACAGAGTATTTTACGTGCTTTTTATTTGACTTTCTATAAAACTTTTTTCAACAGGATAGATAAAATGCTTAATTATAGCAAATTATAGTGGCTTACAGATGGGTGCATCTATACCTCTTTTTTGAATGGCTTCATCTTTTGTTTTCTTGTTGATTCTGCCTTTATCCAAAAAATGTTGAAGGGCTAGATTACACCTGACAGCAGTCTTGGCAGTCCCTGGAGAATTCCAGCCTTTGCAATGCAACATTCTTTGGGAGAAGAGAAAATTTTGCCTGCTTTTCCCCCAAAAAAGGATTGAAATTCTGCATTCTTTTTAGTTGACAATTGACTGGAACATTTTGCAAATAAGTGCCAGGCCTCGATGAGGTGCAAAATACTGACTGTATTAGCTAGTTATTTAGAGAGATGTGAAGATGCTCTTGCCAACATACATTCAATTTAGGCTTTGGATGCTTTGCGTGATCTCCCAGGCAGCACTTGTTTGAAAATGTTGGAATTTAATTTTAGAGTTTTCACTTTTTTTTTTGTTCTTATTTTTAAAAGCAGCAATAACTTTAGTTCTTTAGAGCAGACTCTAGGGTTAATCTTTGTGTATGTGTGTATGTTTATACACATATATGTAAAATCTAGAAAAGTTTTTTTGCTCTGCTTTCTTATTCTTTTGCTCTCTTCTAATTTGTGTCTTTGAACTTCAACTTTCTCAGTGTCAGAATACTGAAAATGGAATAGCAGTGCTGTTTTTTGTAGAGATGACCTTTTTAGGTCCACACCCTTCTTGGGTTAACCATGCAGATCGACATATAATTCTATAACCACAGACTATAAGGTCATTAAGGGGTAATGAAAGGTCCTTTACCAACCTACCATGTAAGGCATGTGACAGAACCCACTTAAGTCACATATGACCAAGAATTTCTCCTCAACCAGGAGAAACTATGTTCCTTGATAAAGCTCATTCCAAATTGTCACAAATTAATATTTATAATAGTAACAACAACTTACACTTGTATATGCAGAAAACATTCATCACTTCTACTGTCCTAGTGGGAGATTTAGACATGTCTGGGCATGTTTAGCAAACTATTAGGTTAGGCTTAACTAGGGCTTTGTCATACATGAACAGGTTATGCACTTTACAGCTCTAGGGGAACCATTCACACAGGCTATTTCACTATGACAAGCCTTGACCTAGGGTGGAACATGGGCTCTGGGTGGCAAAAAATACCAGCAACGGGGACAGAAGCTTAGAGAAGAGCAACAGTAGCATCAGAGATCCAGCTTTAGGATTCACCACAAGAGCAGAAAAAGTAAACTGTGGTCCAGGATGATTCACAAGCAAGTAAGATTTCCCCTGGGGAGTCCCAGAAATGCCTGAAAAAGAAGAAATTTTTGAAGGGCTGTAGTTCCTCCATGAGAAGGAAATGAGGTTCAAAAGTATAAGTGACTTTCCCAAGGTCGTGCAGGTAGACAAACCAGGATCAGAAGTCACTGGGAGTTTCATAGTCATGTATGACCACGAACAGTCTATAAACCAGGACTCTGTGAATGACATACTTTGCATCTGGTAGAAGACTGAAAGAGACGGACATCTCTGAGAGTGTGCCATAGTGTTATCAATATTATCCTTATAGGACTGGTCTGAGAATTACTTAATAGCCATGTGCTTTGAGATATCAATAAACAAGAAAAAAAATTCAAACTTGCATCCAGTCCTGATATAATTATTTCATTAAAAGATCCTTTTGTTACGACAATGACCAAACAATGTCAGATGTAGTCTACCACCCATCCACCTTACCCCGAAGTTGTAGGTCTTTTTAGAGAACAGCATTGAAAGAGAAGTTTCAGAACTATTTTTTATATTCTCCAGTGCAACCTGCTGGAACGAATAATAGCTGTACTTAGGCCCCATGTTTGAAAGTTTTAAAATCTAATATTGCTGCAGATGTCTTCTACTGTTTACTTACAATTGCATGGGCTTTGATACCAACAGACTTGGATGGGAATTCCAACTTGATACTTATAAACTGTGTAGCCCTGGATCGGTCACTGAGCCTTTCTGAAGCCTTTTCCTCATGTGTAAAAAAAGATCATAACATTCACCTTGCAAACTATACTATAGAGATGTTATCTGATACAGTTTTTCACAGATGGTACTGGTATCCACTTTTTTGGTCCTTAAGAACTAAAGCTTAAGTATACTGCGGGATTTCCCTGGTGGTCCGGTGGTTAAGACTCCGCTCCCAATGCAGGGGGCCTGGGTTAGATCCCTGGTCAGGGAACTAGAGCCCGCATGCCACAACAAAGATCCCACACAGCCAAAAGAATTTTTAAAATGTATACTGCAACAGGGGAACTCCCTGGCGGTCTAGTGGTTAGGATTCCGCACTTTCACTGCCAAGGGTGTGGGTTCAATCCCTGGTCAGGAAACTAAGATCCCACAAGCCACGTGGCCAAAAATAAAGAAATAAATAAGGTCATAAGAAGATAAGATGATCTAAATCTGTTCAAATACTTACATATGTACAAATCTATTAGTATATCACAGGATATGGACCCAACCTAGCCTTCTTTATATTTATAAAATAATTTTATTGGGTCTTTTAAAATTTTACCAATGTAATACTTATATAAAATAATTCAACCAATGGAGGAGCATATAAACAAAAAATTTCATAGTCTTCCCCTCTCCGCCATTCAATCCCATTCCCCTGATAGCACTCCATTTGATAAATGTCCTTCCCCACATCATCCTGTGATTATACTACCATATACCAATACCTAAACTTGTCAATCTTACCACCATCACTCCAGCAACAAAGCACATTGGAAATGTCAGCTTCTGTTGTTCTCTTGTGTGTGGGCACTCTCTCCAACCACACCTAAACTATGATATGCCATGGGTGGGGTAGAGGACCTCCTACTAAGAAATTGTCTTAAATGTTAACAGGAGCCTGTTGGAGTCCTTGTGAATGGGGGCTCTACTCACCAAAAAAATGGCTGACATAGCCCACTAATTAGGGTGATCTTTACTGTCCAGATCAGGACACCTGTGAGAGTGAAGGGGCACACTATTAATAGTTACAGCTGGATAACCAGGACTGTTGGACACTAACTGGTATATGTTGTCTCCCTACATTTAATTCATACTGAGTCCTCTGCCTCCTTCTCATTCTCCCTCAAAACATGCCTTTAATGATATTATGTCCATTTCAGAATTCTTCAATGACTCCCCACTCTCTAGAACAGTATTTCTAAAACTCTTTGTCCCAGGATATTAATGCCCCTAGTGGCATTTTTTTTTTTTTTAACTCAGAAGTGCAAACTGGAGGCCTACAGGTGCCACCTCGCCCTATTGTCTTCACACTACACTACATTCATATGACCTGCCTGGCCTCTGAAGGTATTTGAGTTTATGATCCCTGCTAACTTAACATTCCCAAACTTATTTAATAACAAAGTCCTTCTCTCCCTATCCCAGTGTGTAAGACTTGTCTTCCAACTAGGTTGTTAGCTCCCTATCATTTTCATACCTTGCTATATTCAGAACAGATGTTCAGTAAATATGTCCTGAGAGGAGGGAGGGAAGGAAAACAGGAACAAAGGGAGATTTATTTGATTAAGCCAATGGATACTTCCCATGTATTCCTGCCTAATCTTTTTCTTTTTTCCCCAGTGTTATTGAGTGCTATATATAATTCACATACAACACTGTATAAGTTTGAGGTATACAACATTGATTTGATAGATGTATATTTTGTGAAACGGTTACCACAGTAAGTTTAATAAACATCCATCAACTCACACAGTTACAAATATTTTTTCCTCGAGAACTTTTAAGATCTACTCTCTTGGCAATTTTCAAATATGCCATACATCCCCAGAACTTATTTATCTTATAACTGGAAGTTTGTACCTTCTGACCATCTTTACCCAATCCCCCCCTCCCCAATTTAATCTATTGTCTGATTCAGCCTGTCTTTTGGCCGATCAGTGGATACTGGTAATATGAAAACTACACAAGTTTCTGTCTACCCCTATGTATTTCCCTGTCACTGGGGTCACTAATGGGGAAAATGATAAAAGCATGAATACTAATTAGTTAGTTGTAAAATGAGAAGCAGAGAGCCCAAAGGTATGCCACAAAAAGTGGGCAAGCTCAGTGGTTGGGAAGCTGCACAGAAGTGTAGAGGGACTAGGAGATATAGGATCAAGGACTGAGGGATGGAACTCCTTGAAGAAACACCAAAGGCAGGACTAGAGTTGCTTAAGACCAATTATTTTGAGTTGCTACTTTTGCCATCAAAATTTTCACTGCGGTACTTGCGATCACAAAATGTCAGCAATTTCTTCAGATGTTTTAGGAAGTATGGTTTGGGGACACACTAAATGTCAATCCTACTGTTAACTGCTATTGAGGAGTTAATGGTAGGATGGGGTCCCTAAAACATAGTTAGGTGTGGTCATCTTCCCTACAACCTCCTAGGCAACCAAGAGGCAAGTTCGGGGCAATGGTACTGTAAGAGAGATGCTATTATATATCGAGATCTGCTGATCTTAGAAAAGTTACTATCGTCGGAGAAAGAAATGTGATGATGATGGTGTTGATGCTGGTGGTGGTGGCAATGATGATGGTCGTAATGATGACAATGATATGATAGGGTAAAAGGAGTACACAACCAAAAGTGAGAAAGCCTGGGTACTGGCTCAGCCCTGCTATAGACCAGCTCCATGACTGTGAACAAATCAATTATTCTAAGATGTTGCTTTCTCATCTCTATGATGGGAAGATTAATACTTTCCTGTGTGCCTCTTAAGGCCGTTACATGGGCAAAGCAAGAAATAGATGGGAGCACTCTGTAATAAGCGACGTGCTTAATTAAGTAAGTAATGACACAGATTTGCTCGATTGCCTTTGCCAACCAAGTTATCATGAAGAGGTGCCAGCCAGGTTGCTAGCTTTCACATGGGATCATGTGAGGTGAAAAAAAACTCCATATGCAGAGGCTGTTGGACTTTGGGAGCTTTGTGTGAAAAATGTAACGAAATATGTGAGGTTTTAATAAGTGTAAGGTTTGCAGTCCTAATTCAATGTAACTTATACAAATTGTTTTTAAATAACACATTTTTATGGCATTTATATTTTCAAAATGTTTTCTAAAATAGCTGACCCATAATAGAAAAGAAGTATTTGTAAGGATGAAAGGGAAAACGGTACAGCTGAGAAGGAAGCGTTGGCCTAGCATTTAAAACTTTAGTCCATTATTATTGCAGGGCTCTGAGCAAGGACCTCAGTTTCCCCATCTGCCAATTGAAGATGAGGAACCGGATGATTTTCAATGTCCTTACTAACTCCAGCATTTGATAATTCTATGAAATTACCTATGTTTTCCCATGTTTCCAGATGGGGATGACTTTGAATGGCATTCTCATTTGAGCCAGCCCTGCTGTCATCTCTGGTAGTACTGGTTCTCCTGTTATCGATGGAATGTGACAAGTAAAGAAGAGATAGAGAAATGTGCTTTGGAAACCAAACATGATATACATTTATATCTCAAAATATCTGCTTACAGTTTGCATGTAATTTGTAGGATGTAAATGTCAAAGCAAAAACTTGATAAAGTTAGCACACAAGTAGTTGGGTTTAACAGAGAACCAGACATGAACCTGGACACCACTAATGAATGGGCTACCATACACAGGCTGGACCAGAGCCCTCCAGATCACAAGTGGCAGAAGACAATCTATAAGAGGGGGGAGTACTGGAAATCAAGACACATTGCTGAAGACCAACCAAATGTCCGTAATGATCTGGGCTTTCTTCAGTGCAGTTTCCGGAACCGAGTGCATCCTGTTTCTAAAAGTTGCAAGGATAGCATGTTAGAATTTACTGTAAGTAGTTCAGATGCTTTAGGGTTATTACATAATCTTAGTCCATTATGCCACAATCATCATCTTGATATTGAAGCACCCCTATATAAGATCCCACAGTGTTTGCACCATTTTGCAGTTGCATTCCATGCGGTGTCCTTCCCCTTCATTAATCTTTCCCAACTCCTTTTAGTCAGTTTTGGAAACAAAGAGAAATCCCAGAGATGAAAGAACTCTTTATTAGTCTCCTTACTTTCTACAGCACATCTTTCAGAGAAGGAAATCTCTTAATCTTCTCCTACAACTTCCTCTAAGGTCTAATCAGTTTTGTATCAGGAAACACTTGATATATAAGCTGATTCTGTCTTGCCATGAAAGAAAACCTTTACAAAGACCCCAAAAAGGTGCTACTGAATAAGGCATTTGGCAGTTCTTGACTTCCATGTCTCCACCATATCTCCCAGCACAATGTACACCATGTACTCCATAAATGTCCCTTTTATGAATCTGAGCTTTTGTATATATCCTTACCTCCAACAGGAATGCTCACCTATCCACCCGCTCACCCATTCCTCTGACACATCCTTACTTACCCTATAATACCTAATTCAAATATCCCCTTCTCCTGGAAACTTTCTTTGACCAATACCACCCTTCATACATGCATATACACACATGCACACACATGCATACAGAGTTAGATGCTCTTTAACTCAGCTCCCATAGCAAACTTTACTTCATTCCTACTTATTGCCACAGCACACTGTAATTGTTGGCTTATTTCCCCCTCCAAATTTAGATAATAACTCTCTTGTGGTCAGGGACTGTCTTATTCATGTCCATATCTCTGCCACCTAGCACAGTATTTGGACTACAGAAAGTAGTCAAGAAATATTCAGTAAATGAATAAATGTATCCATCTCAAGTACTGGTCCCTCCCACTACTTCTCTAAAGCAATCTTTTTTGCTTCCACATTAAAATTATGAAAATTTAACAAGTTCTTGACGACAATTTGGAAGCATCACTAGGACCTCTCAGACGGTATTTCTCTTGTGCTTCAAAATGTATCTGCTTTGCATGACAGTCCAGATGTCAGCCTTTCCACATTTTCCCAGAATTACCTTGAGCTGAATATGTGCCTCCCGTGTAGTTCCAAACCTTCTATCTGGGCAGGCAGCTCTGTTGTTAGCTAACTGTCGGCGTTACACTGCAGTATTCATAAAGGATTGTCAGCACGGTGCAGTATTACTATGCGAGATCATTTGCTCATGTAAAAGACACATTAAACCTAGCAGTTGCTTTGTCTCTTGTCAAGGGAATTGTGTGCTGTTACATTAGAGATGAGAGTTTGCAGTGTCAACCTGCTACTGCTGTTTTTGCTACCCACTTTGGAAGAAACAACAATTCGTGCGTTTCCTTGTTTTTCTTCTCTGTTAACAACTTAGCCACTATCCAAACAGGAATCTTATCAGTGCCAGGAAAATAAAATCCCTCGGGGCAAGGGTCATTTCATGCAAGTTTCTCTACCATGGGCTTGAGTCATGTTCTTTATCCTCAGGCCAGTGTCTGGGGCACTGCCACTCCCTACTAAGAGGCTTCCCACCATCTACCATATGAGTTTCCAAACTGGCATTCAGGATTTCCCATTGTCTCATTTTTACCAAGCTTCCAACAGGCTTCATACTGAATGCCCCCTCCAACACCAACTTCTTACTGGAATTACCACCTATTTGTTGCCTAAACTTTTGGAAACCTGCTCCACTGGCCAGGCTAACTCGTTACCTAAACATGCAGCAGAGTTCTCCTCCAGAACCGCACGTCCCCAACGGGCAGTCTAATTCCAAAGTCCTTTTCCTCCTAGTCTGCCCCATTCTACAGACATTAACTGTGCCATGTCTGCCCTATCCTGAAACACGACACATGATAGGATATGATATACAGGATATTTCCAGTTTAAAGAAGAAGGAGAAATGATTACTGAAAGAAAAAAATCCAACTTCCTGCCTCTGTTTCCCGCAAGATTTTCTTCCCTCCTTCATCCTTGTCTCCAAAATCCTAGCAGAAAATGAAATATCCAAACCAAGCAAAAAAAACAAGAAGAAAAAGCTTAAAGAACCAGAGGCTCTTGGGGAAAATTGGAGTCTTTGCAAGTAGGACAAGGTGTTAATGTTAGCTTCATCACTGGCCAGGACTACTTTTTTTGAGGCTCACTATGGTAACCTCTATTACTACTAGGAAACAGCACATTTTCAACACTACATCTTGCCTCAGCAGGCCCCTCTCAACACTATATTACGGCTCTGTTATAGACTCACCAAACTGCACTAACCACTTTCCTCAAGATGCAGGTTGTACTGGATAATACATTTTTAAGTTTCCTTTGCTGCAAGAGCTTTCTAGCAATGGAGTAGCCTGTAAAAAGCCAGCCCTTTCCATTCCGAGCCCAACAATGCAGTATATTCTCTTTTCCTTTAACCGTCTCCTGCTCTCTGGTGTATACCTCCCTAGTGCTTTCTGGTCATGTTCTTAATCTCAGGTTCCTTAAGGATTCAGCCAGTATAATAATCTGTCTGAGTAGCCATCTTTCTGAGTAGCCATAATCTGTCTGAGTAGCCATCATATTTTTTTTTTTTTTTTTTTTTGCGGTACGGGGGACTCTCACTGTTGTGGCCTCTCCCGTTGCGGAGCACAGGCTCCGGACGCGCAAGCTCAGTGGCCATGGCTCAAGGGCCAGCCGCTCCGCGGCATGTGGGATCTTCCCGGATCGGGGCACAAGCCTGTGCCCCCTGCATCAGCAGGCGGACCCTCAACCACTGCGCCACCAGGGAAGCCCTGGCTATCCATATTTTTAATGACTCAAATAAACAATGTGATATAATTATTTTATTCCTTTTTGGTTAAACTCATGGAAAGCCTGAATTTTACAAATACGAAACTTTTGCCTACACAAGGATATGGCTGACAGCAGGTAGCTTTCAAAAGCAAGATATGAAGTAGGAGCCTGTTTTTCTTAATGAAGTGAAATGGATCCTAACTTTGTCATTCCTCAAGAGTATGGTTCAACTCGAAAAATCTTAGGTAATATGTGTTCATTTCTAGAAATTAAAGTGTATATAAGTGATTCTATGCATCTCAATCTAACACTGAAGCACAAATTCACTTCAAATACCTATAGTCTATTAGTGTTGTGGTTTTAATGAAATTCTAGGTACAAGTTTATATTTTCTGAAGAATTTTTTAACTGTTTACATAACAAAATAAACAAATATTTTGAACATCTATTCTTTTAAAGTTATTTTTCTTAGTTTTTCCCTTGAGCCCTCTGCTCTCTTTTAAAGATACCATGTTCTTTTTTAAAAAGTAATTTCTTCACTTCCCAGAACTACCATGATTTTTATGAAAAAAGTCAACTTTAAATGATCTATTCTCATTTTTCTCTTGTCAGTTTCATTGCCAAGCCCTGTGACCTTAATTGATTATTAAATTTGAATAACTGGAGCTTGCAGGTAGCAGCCTGCAAAAGAATTCCGGGGGGAAACCTTCAAGATGGCAGAGGAATAAGACGTGAAGATCACATTTCTCCCCACAAATACATCAAACATACATCTACATGTGGAACAACTGCTACAGAACACCTACTGAATGCTGGCAGAAGACCTCAGACTTCCCAAAAGGCAAGAAAATCCCCATGTACCTGGGTAGGGCAAAAGAAAAAACAGAGAAAAAAGAATAGGGACAGGACCTGCATCTCTGGGAGGGAGCTGTGAAGGAGGAAAAGTCTCCACACACTAGGAAGCCCCTTCACTGGCAGAGACGGGGGGGAAGCTTCGGAGCCACGGAGGAGAGTTCAGCAACAGGGGTGCAGAGGGCAAAGCGCAGAGATTTCCGGACAGAGGATCGGTGACAACCAGCACTCACCAGCCTGAGAGGCTTGTCTGCTCACCCACTGGGGTAGGTGGGGGCTGAGAGCTGAGGCTCGGGCTTCGGAAGTCAGATCCCAGGGAGAGGACTGGGGTTGGGTGCGTGAACACAGCCTGAAGGGGACTAGTGTGCCACAGCTAGCCGGGAGGGAGTCCGGGAAAAAGTCTGTACCTGCCTAACAGCCAAGAGACCATTGTTTCGGGGTGCTCGAGGAGAGGGGATTCCTTCCCTGCCTGCCCACAGAAGGCAGAACACCACCTAAACAGGCCCCAGAGATAGGTGCGAGCCACAGCTACCAGCACAGACCCCAGAGATGGGCATGAAATGCTAAGGCTGTTGCTGCAGACACCAAGAGTCCTGTGTGCAAGCACAGGTCACTATCCACAACCCCCCGGGAGCCTGTGCAGCCCTCCACTCCCAGGGTCCTGTGATCCAGGGACAAGTTCCCCAGGAGAACACATGGCGCGCCTCAGGCTGTTGTAGTGTCACCCCAGCCTCTGCAGCCACAGGCTCACCCCACATTCCAATTATAACTACCGTATCCCCTCCGTCCCCCAAGCCTGAATGAGCAAGAGCCCACCAATCAGCCGCTGCTCTAACCCCTCCCGTCTGGGTGGGAACAAATATCTGAGGGCGACCTACACGCAGAGGCAGGGCCAAAAGCAAAGCTGAGCTCCAGGAGCTGTGTGAACAAACAAGAGACAGGGGAATTTCTCCGTGCAGCCTCAGGAGCAGCGGATTAAATCCCCACCATCAACATGATGTACCCTGCATCTGTGGAACACCTGAATAGACAACGAATCATCCCAAAATTGAGGTGGTAGACTTTGGGAGCAACTGTAGTCTTGGAGTTTGCTGTCTGAGACTGATTTGTTTCTGATTTTTATGTTTATCTTAGTTTAGTTTTTAGCACTTGGCATCATTGGTGAATTTGTTTATTGCTTTGGTTGCTCTCTCTTCTCTCCTTCCTTTTAATTTTTTACTTTAATAATTTATTTATTATTATTTTGTCTTTCTTTTTTTCTCCCTTTTCTTCTGAGCCGTGTGGCTGACAGGGTCTTGGTGCTCTAGGTGGGTGTTGGGCCTGAGCCTCTAAGGTGGGAGAGTCGAGTTCAGACATTGGACCACCAGAGACCTCCTGGCCCCACGTAATATCAATTGGAGAAAGCTCTCCCAGAGATCTCCACCTCAACGCTAAGACCCAGATCCACCCAACGGCCAGCAAGCTCCAGTGCTGGACGCCCCACGCCAAACAACTAGCAAGACAGGAACACAACCAAATCCATTAGCAGAGAGGCTGTCTAAAATCATACTAAGTTCACAGACACCCCAAAACACACCACTGGATGCGGCTCTGCCCACCAGAAAGACAAGATACAGCCCCACCCACCAGAACACAGGTACCAGTCCCCTCCAGCAGTAAGCCTACACAAGCCAATGAACAAACCTCACCCACTGGGGGCAGACACCAAAAACAATGGGAACTACGAACCTGCAGCCTGCAAAAAGCAGACCCCAAACACAGTAAGGTAAACAAAATGAGAGGATAGAGAAGTATGCAGCAGATGAAGGAGCAAGGTAATAACCCACCAGACCAAACAAATGAACAGGAAATAGGCAATCTACCTGAAAAAGAACTCAGAGTAATGATAGTAAAGATGATCCAAAATCTTGGAAATAGAATGGAGAAAATACAAGAAACGTTTAACAAGGACCTAGAAGAACTAAAGAGCAAACAAACAATGATGAGCAGCACAATAAATGAAATTAAAAATTCTCTAGAAGGAATCAAAGGCAGATTAACTGAGGCAGAGGAACAGATAAGTGACCTGGAAAATAAAATAGTGGAAATAACTACTGCAGAACAGAATAGAGAAAAAAGAATGAAAAGAACTGAGGACAGTCTCAGAGACCTCTGGGACATTAAATGCAACAACATTCGAATTATAGGGGTCCCAGAAGAAGAAGGGAAAAAGAAAGAGTCTGAGAAGATATTTGAAGAGATTACAGTTGAAAACTTCCCCAACATGGGAAAGGAAATAGTCAAGCAAGTCCAGGAAGCACAGAGAGTCCCATACAGGATAAATCCAAGGAGAAACACACCAAGACACGTATTAATCAAACTATTAAAAATTAACCACAAAAAAAATTATTAAGAGCAACAAGGGAAAAACAACAAATAACATACAAGGGAATCCCCATAAGGTTAACAGCTGATCTTTCAGCAGAAACTCTGCAAGCCAGAAGGGAGTGGCAAGACATATTTAAAATGATGAAAGGGAAAAGCCTACCACCAAGATTACTCTACCCAGCAAGGATCTCATTCAGATTCGATAGAGAAATTAAAACCTTTACAGACAAGCAAAAGCTAAGAGAATTCAGCACCACCAAACCAGCTTTCCAACAAATGCTAAAGGAACTTCTCTAGGCAGGAAACACAAGGGAAGGAAAAGACCTACAATAACAAACACAAAACAATTAAGAATATGGTAATAGGAACATACATATCCATAATTACCTTAAATATAAATGGATTAAATGCTCCAACTAAAAGACATAGACTGGCTGAATAGATACAGAAAACAAGACCCGTATATATGCTGTCTACAAGAGACCAACTTCAGACCTAGGGACACTTACAGACTGAAAGGGAGGGGATGGAAAAAGATATTCCATGAAAATGAAAATCAAAAGAAAGTTGGAGTAGCAATCCTCATATCGGACAAAATAGACTTTAAAATAAAGACTATTACAAGAGACAAAGAAGGACACTACATAATGATCAAGGGATCAATCCAAGAAGAAGATATAACAATTGTAAATATTTATGCACCCAACATAGGAGCACCTCAAAACATAAGGCAAATGCTAATATCCATAAAAGGGGAAATCGACAGTAACACAATAATAGTAGGGGAATTTAACACTCCACTTTCACCAATGGACAGATCATCCAAAATGAAAATAAATAAGGAAACACAAGCTTTAAATGACACATTAAACAAGATGGACTTCATTGATATTTATAGGACATTCAATACAAAAACAACAGAATACACTTTCTTCTCAAGTGCACATGGAACATTCTCCAGGATCGATCACATCTTGGGTCACAAATCAAGCCTGGTAACAAAATTGAAATAGTATCAAGTATCTTTTCCAACCACAATGCTATGAGACTAGATATCAATTACAGGGAAAAAACTGTAAAAAATACAAATACATGGAGGCTAAACAATTGCTACTAAATAACCAAGAGATCACTGAAGAAATCAAAGAGGAAATCAAAAAATACCTAGAAACAAATGATAGTGAAAACATGACAACGCAAAACCTATGCAACGCAGTAAAAGCAGTTCTAAGAGGGAAGTTTATAGCATACAATCCTACCTCAAGAAACAAGAAAAATCTCAAATAAACAACCTAACCTTACACCAAAAGCAATTAGAGAAAGAAGAACAACAACAAAAAAAAAACACCCAAAGTTAGCAGAAGGAAAGAAATCAGAAAGATCAGATCAGAAATAAGTGAAAAAGAAATGAAGGAAATGATAGCAAAGATCAATAAAACTAAAAGCTGGTTCTTTGAGAAGATAAACAAAATTGATAAACCATTAGCCAGACTCATCAAGAAAAAAAGGGAGAAGACTTAAATCAACAGAATTAGAAATGTAAAAGGCGAAGTAACAACTGACACTGCAGAAATACAAAGGATCATGAGAGATTACTACAAGCAACTATATGCCAATAAAATGGACAAACTGGAAGAAATGGAAAAATTCTTAGAAAAGCACAATTTTCCAAGACTGAACCAGGAAGAAATAGAAAATATAAAGAGACCAACTACAAGTGCTGAAATTGAAACTGTGATTAAAAATCTTCCAGCAAACAAAATCCCAGTACCAGATGGCTTCACAGGTGAATTCTATCAAACATTTAGGGACAAGCTAACACTTATCCTTCTCAAACTCTTCCAAAACATAGCAGAGGGAAGAACATTTCCAAACTCATTCCACGAGGCCACCATCACCGTGATACCAAAACCAGACAAAGATGTCACAAAAAGAGAAAACTACATTCCAATATCACTGATGAACACAGATGCAAAAATCCTCAGCAAAATACTAGCAAACAGAATCCAACAGCAGATTGAAAAGATCATACACCATGATCAAGTGGGGTTTATCCCAGGAATGCATGGATTCTTCAACATATGCAAATCAATCAATGTGATAAACCATATTAAAAACTTGAAGGAGAAAAACCATATGATAATCTCAATAGATGCAGAGAGAGCTTTTGACAAAATTCAACACCCATTTCTGATAAAAACTCTCCAGAAAGTAGGCAAAGAGGGAACTTACCTCAACATAATACAGGTCATATATGACAAACCCACAGCAAACATCATTCTCAATGGTGAAAAACTGAAACCATTCCCTCTAAGATCAAGAACAAAATAAGGTTGCCCACTCTCACCACTATTATTCAACATAGTTTTGGAAGTTCTAGCCACAGCAATCAGATTAGAAAAAGAAATAAAAGGAATACAAATCGGAAAAGAAGTAAACCTGTCACTGTGTGCAGATGACATGATACTATACAGACAGAATTCTGAAGATGCTACCAGAAAACTACTAGAGCTAATCAACGAATTTGGTAAACTAGCAGGATACAAAATTAATGCACAGAAATCTCTGGCATTCCTATACACTAATGATGAAAAATCTGATAAGAAATTAAGGAAACACTCCCATTTACCATTGCAACAAAAAGAGTAAAATACCTAGGAATAAACCTACCTAAGGAGACAAACGACCTGTATGCAGAAAATTATAAGACACTGATGAAAGAAATTACAGATGACGCAAACAGATGGAGAGATATACCACGTTCTTGGATTGGAGGAATCCGTAATGTGAAAATGACTATACTACCCAAAGCAGTCTACAGATTCAATGCAATCCCTATCACACTACCAATGGCATTTTTCACAGAACAAGAACAAAAAGTTTCACAATTTGTATGGAAACACAAAAGACCCCAAATAGCCAAAGCAATCTTGAGAAAGAAAAACGGAGCTGGAGGAATCAGGCTCCTGGACTTCAGACTATACTACAAACCTACAGTAATCCAGACAGTATGCTACTGGCACAAAAACAGAAATATAGATCAATAGAACAGGATAGAAAGCCCAGAGATAAACCCTCGCACATATGGTCACCCTATCTTTGATAAAGGAGGCAAGAATATACAGTGGAGAAAAGACAGCCTCATCAAAAGTGGTGCTGGGAAAACTGGACAGCTACATGCAAAAGAATGAAATTAGAACACTTCCTAACACCATGCACAAAAAGAAACTCAAGGTGGATTAAAGACTTAAATGTAAGGCCAGACACTATAAAACTCTTAGAGGAAATCATAGGCAAAACACTCTATGACATAAATCACAGCAAGATCCTTTTTGACCCACCTCCTAGAGAAAAGGAAAGTAAAGCAAAAATAAACAAATGGGACCTAATGAAACTTAAAAGCTTTTGCAGAGCAAAGGAAACCATAAACGAGATGAAAAGACAACCGTTAGAATGGGAGAAAATATTTGCTATCGACTCAACTGACAAAGGATTAATCTAAAAAATATACAAGCAACTCATGCAGCTCAATATCAAACACAAACAACCCAATCCAAAATGAGCAGAAGACCCTAATAGACATTTCTCCAAAGAGGATGTACAGATTTCCAACGGACATATGAAAGGATGCTCAACATCACTAATCATTAGAGAAATGCAAATGAAAACTACAATGAGGTACCACCTCACACTGGTCAGAATGGCCATCATCAAAAAATCTAGAAACAATAAATGCTGGAGAGGGTGTGGAGAAAAGGGGACCCTCTTGCACTCTTGGTGGGAATGTCAACTGATACAGTTACTATGGAGAACAGTATGGAGGTTCCTTAAAAAACTAAAAATAGAACTGCCATACGACCCAGCAATCCCACTACTGGGCATATACCCTGAGAAAACCATAATTCAAAAAGAGTCAATGACCACAATGTTCATTTTAGCACTATTTACAATAGCCAGGACATGGAAGCAACCTAAGTATCCATCGACAGATCAATGGATAAAGAAGATGTGGCACATATATACAATGGAATATTACTCAGCCATAAAAGGATATGAAATTGAGTTATTTGTAGTGAGGTGGATGGACATAGAGTCTGTCATACAGAGTGAAGTAAGTCAGAAAGAGAAAAATAGATACCGTATGCTAACACATATATATGGAACGTAAAAAAAAAAAAAGGGTTCTGATGAACCTAGGGGCAGGACAGGAATAAAGTCACAGACGTAGAGAATGGACTTGAGGACACAGGGAGGGGGAAGAGTAAGCTGGGACAAAGTGAGAGAGTGGCATGGACATATATACACTACCAAATGTAAAATAGATAGTTAGTGCGAAGCAGCCACATAGCACAGGGAGATCAGCTCAGTGCTTTGTGACCACCTAGAGGGGTGGGATAGGGAGGGTGGGAATATGGGGATATATGTATACATATAGCTGATTCACTTTGTGATACAGGAGAAACTAACACAACATTGTAAAGCAATTATACTCCAATAAAGACGCTAGGAAAAAGAATGACAGTCCTCCAAATAAAAAAGGATTTTTCCTGCTTGATTTCCTTCAAACTGGTACATCTGCATCTTGAGCCTTCCAGCCTTCAAGCAGCAACCACATCTTTAGGTCATCTGGTTCTCAGTCCTTTAGACTTCAGACCAATATATCTTATTGGTTCTATTTCTCTGGAGCAAACTGACAAGTACATCACACACTTCGAATCATACAACAAGTAACTTTTGGTGAATGGCTCCCTTAACTCAGCATAATGCCTTTGAGATTCAACCAAGTCATTGCATTATACCAATAGTCCATTCCTTTTTTTTCTAAGTGGTATCCCATTGTACAGAAGGACACTTGGGTTGTTTCAAGTTTTGGGCAAATACAAATAAAGCTGCTATAATCATTCAGCTTTTTTGTGTGTGAACTTATGCTTCTTGAAGCATAAGTCCAAGGTAGAGACTAATTACTGTGAATGTTTAGCTTATAAGAAACTGCCAAACTATTTTACAGAGGGGCTTTACCATTTTGCATTCCCACCAATAATGAATGAGGGTTCTAGTTACTCTGCATCCTTAGAGGCAAATGATATTAACAATTTCCTTTTAACCATTTTAATAAATGTGTAGTGGTATCTGATCATGGTTTTAATCAATGGCTGATAATATTGAACACCTTTTCATGTGTTTGTTTGCCATCCTTATATCCTCTTTGGTAAAGTGTTCAAGTTCTTTGTCCATTTTTAATTGGATTCTTTTTGTTGTTGAATTTTGACAGTTCTTTATATTTTATGTATAGATTTTCTTTGTTGGATATATATTTTGTAAAATTTTCTCCTATGCCAGCAATTTGTCTTTTCCTTTTTACTGTGTATCTTGCAAAGCAAAATTCGTAAGTTTTTTGAAATCCACATTATCAGTTTTTTCTTCCAGAGGTTGTGATTTTTGTGTCACAAAATTTTTCTCCTATGTTTTATTCTAAAAGATTTTAAATTTTATATATTACATTTAGTTCTACAGTCCATTTTGAATCAATTTTTATATAAAGTATGGAGTTTAGATTAACGTTCTCTGTTTTCAGCATTTGTTTAAAAGATCATACTTTCCCCATTGAATTTGTTTTGCAGCAATGTTAAAAAAATCATGTAATTTGAAGCTTTATTGTTAGATGTGTACACATGTAGGGTTGTTATATCTTCTTGTAGACTTGACTCATCATTTTGTAATGTCCCTCATTATTCCTGGTAATTTTCTATACGTTAAAATTTACTTTTTCTGGTATTAATATAACCACCTCACCCTTTTTTTGATGAATGTGTGTACAGTATATCTTTTCCTACCCTTTTAATTTTAATCTTTCTGTATTATATTTCAAGTGCATTTATTGTGGAGAGCATATAGTTGGGTCATATTTATTCATCCATCTGGTAATCTTGGTAATTTCATTGATTTGTTTAGATGATTTTAACTTAATGTAACTTTATATGTTTAGATTTAGTTTTACCATTTTATTATTTGTTTTCTCTTTGTCCCCCTTCCCTCTTTTCTTCCTCCTACTGGTTTATTTGAATACTTTCTTTAGTATTGAATTTTTACTTATCTGTGGTGTTTTCATCTAATCTCTTTGTATAGATTTTTAGTGGCTGTTTAAGTATTAAATACATATATATTACATATATAAAAAAAAAAGAATTCCAAAGGTACCAGGGATACATATACATATAAGAAGTTTGGATATATATGATGATAGAGAAAATAAATGATGTATTAAAATTTTAAAATGGAGAATTTTATGTAATTTTTCTAAAATTGAGAGATTATAGGCACATAAGCCATATTTCAACAGCTGATGACAAAAATGAGATTTAAATACATGGCTGTCCCTTGGTATCCACAAAGGATTGGTTTCAGGACACGCCATGGATACCAAAATCTGTGTAAGCTCAAGTCCCATAGTTGGCTCTCCATATCCATGGCATCTGAATCCAAAGATTCAACCAACTGCAGATCATGTATTAGGTCTGTGATAAGATTAAGGCTCCCAGATACAGAGGGCTGCCTCTATTTATTGAAAAAAATTTCCATATAAGTGGACCCTCACAGTCCAAATCCACGTTGTTCAAAAATCAACCATATACATTTTATTAATAAAGGAATGTAAATTGTTAAGGAAATGCAAATTTAAACAACAGTAAAATATAATTTTTTGACAGTAAAATTGGGGGAAAAAAGATGATACTACATAATGTTGGCAAAAGTATAGAGGAAATACTGCTCCTGTTTTCTGCAACTGGGAGTGCTAATTGACAAAACATTTTACAGGGCAATTTGAAAATACATGTATAATTCAAATATCATATATCCTTTGACTCAGAAATTTTATCTTTTTATTGAAGTATAATTGACATACAATGTTATATTAGTTTCAGGTGTACAACACAGTGATTTCTCATTTTTATATGAGATGATCACCATGATAAATTTGGTTACCATCTATCACAATTTAAATTTATTACAATATTATTGACTATATCCTCTATTCTGTGTATTACATCCCCGTGACTTATTTATTTTATAACTGGAAGTTTGTGCCTCTTAATTGCCTTCATCTATTTTTCCCAACAGCATCCCCCTACTCTCTGGAAACTACCAGTTTTTTCTCTGTATCTATGAGTCTCTGTTTTGTTTGCTTGTTTTGTTCATTAGATTCCACATGTAAGCAAAATCATAGTTTGTTTTTCTGTCTGCTTATTTCACCTATCATAATGCTCCATAAGTCCATCCAGGTTGTCACAAATGGCAAGATTTCATTCTTTTTTATGACTATTTCATTATTTATATATATATACATATATTATATATAGATAGATAGATTCTTGAGGTAGGCCTGTGTCACTATAAACTTGCCTCTTATAACTATTTTTGCTACATCCTATAGATTTCGGAAGGTTTTGTTTCCATTTCCATTTCTCTCAAGGTATTTTTTGATTTCCTCTCTGATTTCTTCATTGACCCACTGTTTGTTCAGTAGCATACTGTTTAGTCTGCAAGTGTTTGTTGTTTTTTCATTTTCTTCTAATAGTTGATTTGTAGTTTCGTATCATCATGGTTGGTAAAGATGTTTGGTATAATTTCAGTATTCTTAAATTTATTGAGACTTGTTTTGTGACCTAACATGATCTATTCTGGAGAATGTTCCATATGCACTTGAATGTGTATTCTGCTGGTTTTGGATGGAATATTCTGTATACGTCTATTAAGTCCATTTGCCTGTGTTGTTTTAGGTCAGTGTTTCCTTATTGATTTCCTCTCTGGATGATCTATCCATTGCTGTAAGAGGGATATTAAAGTCCCCTACTATTATGATATTACTGTCAATTTCTGTTTTTAATGTCTGTTAATATTTGCTTTATATTTTAGGTGCTCCCATATTGGGTGCATAAAGATTTACAAGTGTTACATCCTCTTGTTGAGGATGATTGATCCCTTTATCATTATGTAATGCCCTTCTTTGTGTCTTGTTACAGCCTTTAAGTCTATTTTGTCTGATGTAAGTATTGCTACCCCAGCTTTTTTTTTGGTTTAGATTTGAATGAAATATCTTGTCATTCCTTCACTTTCAGTCTGTCTTGAGATCTGAAGTGAATCTCTTGTAGGCAGCATATAGACAGGTTTTGTTTTTTTATATCCTTTCAGCCATCCTATGTCATTTGATTGAAGCACTTTATGTTTAATTATCAATAGGTGTGTGCTTATTGCCATTTTATTCATTGTTTTTGTAGTTCTTTTCTGTTTCCTTCTCTTGCTCTCTTCCTTTGTGCTTTGATGACTTTCTTTAGTGTTAGGTTTGGATTCCTTTCTCTTTGTTTTTCATGTATCCATTATAGGTTTTTGGTTTGTGGTTACCATGAGGTTCCTGTATAACAACCTATGTATATAGACGTCTATTTTAAGTTGATTGTCACCTAAGTTCAAATGCATTCTAAAAATACTACATTTTTACTCCCTCCACCCCAGTGTTTTACTTTATTGACATCATATTTTACATCTTTTAATTTTGTGTATCCCTCCACTAATTATTGTAATTATAGTTTATCTTATTACTTTTGTCTTTTAACCTTCATACTAGCTTTGTAAGTGGTTGATCCACTACTTTTACTATATGTTTGCTTTTACCAGTGTGACTTTTTTCTTTCATATATTTTCTTATTTCTAGTTATGGCCTCTTCTTTTCCCTTAAGGAAGTCCCTTTAACATTTCTTGTATAGCCAGTTTAGTGGTGAAGAACTCCTCTAGCTTTTGCTTATCTGGAAAACTCTTTCTCTCTCCTTCAATTTTAAATGATAATCTTGCTGAGTATTCTTGTAAGTGTTTTTTTCTCCTTTCAGCACTCTTGCTGAGTACAGTATTCTTGGAAGTTTTTTTTTTTTTTTTCTTTCAGCACTTTGACTATATTATGCCACTCTCGTCTGGCCTGTAAAGCTTCTGCTGAAAAATCAGCTGATAGCATTATGGGGATTCCTTTGTACATAACTTGTTGTTTTTTTCTTGCTGCCTTTAAGATTCTCTCTTTATCTTTAATTTTTGACATTTTAATTATAATGTGCTTTGTTGTGGGTCTCCTTGGGTTTATCTTGTTAGGATTCTCTGTGCTTCCTTGAGTTGAATGTCTGTTTCCTTTGCCAGATTAGGGAAGTTTTCAGCCACTATTTCTTCAAATAAGTTTTCTGTCCCTTTCTCTCTCTCTTCTCCTTCTGGGACTCCTATAATGCAAATGTTAGTACACTTGAAGTTGTCCCAGAGATCCCTTAAACTACCCTCATTTAAAAAATTTTTTTTACTTTCTGCTGTTACTATTGGGTGATTTCTACTACCTCATCTTTGAGATCACTGATCCATTCTTCTGCATCATCTAATCTGCTGCTGATTCCATCTTATGTATTTTTCATTTCTGTTATTGTATTCTTCAGCTCCGATTTGTTCTTTTTTACATTTTCCATCTTTTTGTTAAAGTTCTCCCTGTGTTCATCCATTTTTCTCCAAACTTCAGAGAGCATCTTTAGGACCATTATTTTGAACTCTGTATCAGGTAAATTACCTAGCTCTGTTTTGTTTAGTTCTTTTTCTGAGGTTTTGTCTTGTTTTGTTTGGAACATATACCTCTGTCTCATTTTGTCTAAATCTCTGTGTTTGTTTCTATGTATTAGGTGAATCAGCTATGTCTCCTGGTCTTAAAAGAGTGGCCTTATGTGGAAGGCTTCCTGATGGGCCCAAAAGAGCAATCCCCTCTGGTTACCAGAGCCAGGCACTTCAGAGGTATCCCATGTGTGGGCTGTGTGCACCCTCCTGTTGTGGCAGTACCATGGTTGCTGTGGGTGTGTTGGTGGGCTGGGCTGGCCCCCTGTGGTGGGAGCCACTTGGGAGTGGGTTACCAGCTGGTGCAGGGTGAGTGGTGCTAGCAAGGTAGATGGCAAATGTCAGAAATGGTGCCCTCCAGCACTGGGCCAGCTAAGTAGAGGGAGAATTTTTAAAATAGTGCCTACCAGTGCTTTGTTTCCCAGAGAAAGTT
The DNA here is from genome assembly GCF_005190385.1 of Monodon monoceros. NCBI lineage: Eukaryota > Metazoa > Chordata > Mammalia > Artiodactyla > Monodontidae > Monodon > Monodon monoceros. The sequence continues at coordinate 106,673,205 of NW_021703778.1, forward strand.
CCATCAGATCCCTGCCCCTTCAGCACTCACCCTAAAAGTAGTCAATGAATCTCCTTCATATATGATCCAGATGCTTTTCAAATTGCTGCCTCTATACTGGGACTCAGAGCAAGTGAGTTTGTGCACAAACCCTTTAAGAGCAGAGTCTCCTTTTCCTATAGCTCTCTGGCTCTTCCAGATGTAAACTCCACTGGTTTTCAAAGCCAACTCTTATAAGGGCTTTTCTTCCTGGTGCAGGTCCCCAAGGCTAGGCTGCCCAATATGGAACTCAGACCCTTCACTCCTTAGGGAGGACCTCCACTGTTCTGATAACACCTCCCACTTGTGGGTTGCCATGCCAGTGGTATAGGTCCTGACTAGACTGCATCTCTGCCCCTCCTACCCATCTCGATGTGTTTTTTACTTTATATTCTTAGTTGTAAAAGAGCTGTTCTACTAGTCTTCAAGTCATTCTCAGAGAGTTATCCTATATGTAGTTGTAGTTCTTGTGTGTCCATGGGAGGAGGTGAGTTCAAGATCTTCCTACTCCACCATCTTGATCCCCAGCAACTTTATCCTTATAAATGTATATGCACATATACTAACACAAATATACGTACAAAAATATTTTCTGACTGAGTGTTGAGCACTAGCCCTGGAATAAGACAGACCTGAGTTTTGGAATTGCAACTCCATTATTTCCTAGATATGTGACCTTGGACAAATTACTAAGGACATCTAGATTTCACTGTCCTCATCTGCAAGATTATTTTGAGAATTAAATGAAATGAGGCCTATTGAGCATGTAACAAACTGTCTGGCACTTCATAAGTACTTATGAGGTGTTTATTACTCTTCATAGTGATGATAATATTATTATAAATACTATGCAGCATCATTTATAGTAGCAAAACACCCAACTACCTGTCAATTGTGGAATCAGTTAAATAAACTTAGGTCCATTCAACAGAATAAAACATAGTTATTTAAAAATGAGATCATTATACATAGAAATAGAGCCAAGATATACTATGAAAAAAATCAAGTTTCAGTATTAAAAGTATTATTCTATATATGTGAAAAGACATAATAATACATTTTTACTAGGGCATAGAGAGAGAGAAGGAGAGAAAGACGGAGCACATGTGAGTAACAGATACAAGAATATGAACCAAAATATCAATAGTGATTATCTCTGGAAAATGGATTAATGGGGCATTTTAATTTTCTTCTCCATTATAAATCTCTATATTTTATTTTTTTAAATGAGAACATATTATTACTTCTGTAATTAATAAAAAGATTATTTTGAAAGAGTAAAAATGAATTCAATACATAATTCTTCATATTGAAACTTCAAATCAGAGAAAATAAGATGTGTATTCTTATCAACTCTTAGCAAATAGAGCTGTTTCAAGATGAAATGCTCAAGTATAAAGGGAGCTTTATTCTCTTTCCCCTACCTTAGCTTAGGCCTGCCTGTTTGTTTCAGTGTATTGAATATGTAGGGCATTGAAAGAAAAACTCAAGGATGATAGATACATATAAAACACACAGGAATATTTTTAAATGATTCAACATGAACAGAGAGATATAATTTATTAAACTAGCTGTTTTCTATTTTTCAATTATGTATATGAAGGATTATCTGGATCATTTTCATCCTCAGATTCCCAGAATCTACTTTATAGAAAGTGTTCAAATCTAACCCAATCTAACTCTTACTTCTATGAGAAAACTGAGTCTCAGAGAAGGTGAGTTGCCCCCCCGTGGTCAGATTGCTGGTTAGTGGCAGAGTCAGGTCTTAACCCAGGTCTTCCACTTGCAATTCAATTTCCCTTCCTACTCAAGTTGTTCCTTCCCCAAACAGTGTTACTAAGTAAATAAATTGGCCTAGATTCTTCCCTCCTTAAAGGCAGTGGTGATAAGAGGGAAAGCTCTAATAAAGCTATACAACTTTATAATTTTATTTCATCCTAAATTGTTTCCCCAGTGAGTATTTTAAATGTAAAATACTAGGCAACTGGAGTGTCTACTATTATTGTGTCCCTTTAAAGATTCTTCTGCCTTCCTAACTTTCTTCTGGTCACTTGATAAATCAAGGATGTCTGATATCTTTGTGTTAACTTTACCTAGGAAAAACTAAAAAAGGACAGAAGAAAACTTTCTCAAAATATAAACTAGATTGGAATACCATTATGAATTTGGAAGTGTGATCCCCTTCTTTGAATGGCTTTTTCCGTTTCTTCTGCCCATTCAAACAAATTTCTTCTTAGTCATGATTTAATGCACTTCCTCTGCCTTAGCTATGGCAGCACTTATCACAAAGGAGATTAAAACGTTAAAGCTAAAGAAAGGTAAATGAAAGGGAATGAAGGATCGAAGCACGAGGGATAAACAGGCAATGCCAACCAAGGAGAAAGTGAACTCTGAGCAGTGGTAGGAATTTTACTTAGCTGAATTTACTTAACATGGTGGCAAATGTGAGCGTGGCATAACACATAAGGTTTTTATGAGACCTGATATTTTTCCCCTAGATTCGAGTCCATCCGAATTTAAGCAGGCAGAAGAATGATTGATTCAACAGTATATCTTTTACTTAATTCAGCCCCAGTTAAGTTTTTCCCCCTATTACCATGTTACACAAGGGCAACCCCACACTGGCATTTGGTTGTTAATTACATTTGATGTGCAGTAACACAAGAGAGCTAATTAACTTGCATCAAAAAAGCTTTATTTACTGTGACAAATTAAATAAACTCATAAAGTGTTCAGCCACAATGGCTCTCAGTTATTATGCAGTCCAAGTAATGTAGTGCAAACATATTCCCAGGCCTCTCTCAGGTATCACTTCAGTCTCGCAGCCCTTCTGCACATGCACGATTATAAATGGATCTTTTTAATGAACAGAACTGAAAGTCAACTGCTCTTTGTTTTGCTTTGTTTTATGTATGTGTGTGCATGTGTGTGTTGAGTGTGTATGTGTTCTCTAAGGTACAGCTGGATACATTGGTCATATTCAATTTCTTAATCCTTGCTTACTTCACAGTTCAACAGATTTTTCCTGGACTTTAATCAGAGAACTGTCATAAAGCAAAAAGGGAAAAAATGTTTATTGTTCCAAAGCCCATACCCTGTGTTAAGCATGACTGCCTAAAACTGGTCATCTTCAGACTCTTCTTCTAGATAGTGTTGACTCTTTAACAGAACATCACTACTCTATGATGACTCAAAAACAGTGCCTTTATCTTTTCGTAGAGTAAAAGGATAAGATTAGCTTCCTCAGCCAACAGAAAACAACAGAAGAACTGAGTGTCTTTGGAGCAAGTTTTCTTGCTTTGGAAAAACTAGTTATAACTTCCACCATTCTTTGCAAAACAGGGTTTAAACTTCATTACCTGTGGTACTTATTTAAGAAAATACATTCTCCTTCTATTTAGTTCATTGGTAAGGTAATTATTTGAGGTTGGTAGCCCAGCAAAGTGGAAAAAACCACTGAACTTGAAACCAGAGGATAATAGTAACTAGCTCATGCAGCTAAATAAGTGGCAGAACCAGGACTAACTCAGAAGCTTGCTATCAACTATTATCAGCAAAGCGACTTTGGGCAAGTTATTCAACTCGCATTTCCTTTTCTGCAAAATGTAGACAGCATTTAAGAATGCTTATAAATGGGAATTACAATAAATGAAACTGTAAATTGTTGATGTCATTATGAACATTTGTTGATTGGCTTCACCAAAAACATTCATAATGAAAGTCTCTTAATTGCCATCTTTCAATAGTAGAGTTCTATATCTATAGGCCGAGAAATGACTAGGGAAAAGGACTTTCTTGAAGAACAAAATGTTTCCTTATCTACACGCCAACTCAGAATAGCAGTATCTCTTGAAGAGACTACTGTTCTGTGTACTTTGAGTAAAGAGGAGAAGAACTGAGAAACCGAAGCAAGGTCTAGGGAAACTGCTGGCTCTCTGATAACCTCCCCAGGCATTTCTGAAAGTGAGCCATCCCTGAGTCCCTCGTAGAACCCTCCAAGAGAAATAAAGGCAAAAGATTGCCTTGGAATTGATCTTCCTTTAAAACTGAACTGAGTGGCCTCTACAAATTTAGCCCAGGAGCCATGTTTGGTCATTTCCCATTAAACCTCAATCCAAAAGGAAGTCATGCTTCCCAGAGATGGATGGGAAGGCACCCTCAGGACAGGATGTCTTTTTCGAATAAGCTGTAGTTTGTAGCTGAGGTCCAGAGTCACTCTGTTCCTGAAGGACTTCTATCCTCCTTCTACCTAATCAGTGTTTTTGTCTTTTGGACAGACATCAAGTTCAGGTAAAAAAGGCTCACCAATAATGCACTGTATCTGGTAATAGGTCACAGCAGGCTCTGGTAAAGAAGTCACAGTAGGAAATGCAGCTGAGTGTGGGCATAACAAAATGTCCTTTATTTACAAGAGCATAACCTGTAATACAGTTTCAACATTGAGGTACACCATAGTGAGTCTAAAAGACTGCTGATTCTCTAATGAAAACTTTGAGTGATTCCAAAGGTCTAGGGCCTTGTACACTGGGTGATTATTATACACTAACAAGGCAATGTGATTATTTTACCTCGGAATATTCATAAAAACAATGGCACACTTCTACCCCTGCCAACATTTCCTTTCCAGGGCACTACAGTTCACAACTGTCACATAGGTCTTCTAATTGAAAAGATGACAAAAGACTGAACAATTTTGTTTTTCACTAACTGGCTTCTTCATAAACTACATCTCACTTAAGTGGCTCCCAAAGACCTATACTTCATAAGCAGAACAATTTGCCTCCCCCTCCCTCAGGAAAATTATGAGATAAAATGAAAACAAAGACTCAAAACAGAAATAAAGCCTGAAATAAATCATCTGTGCAAATGGAGAGATACAACTAGTAATACTGAAAATCTTATAGCCTAGTCTACAAGGAACAATCTTATAGTTCTCTATCCCATCAGGAAAGATAGGCACATAAGAGGCTGACCAATTTACTATAAACAGCCCTTTTTATGCTAGACTGATTGCAGAGATGTTACTATAATGGAGAATTCTGAAGAGGACATTAAAATACAACTACAATGCCAAATGGAGTAGTTGATTTTTAGAGCTTTATTCAGACTGAACGTGACACTACCTTCTGCGTATGGAAGTGTCCATGGGTGGCCATTAAATCAAACTGAGCATCTTACAAGCCTATTCATATTTACCAGAGTATGGTGGCTCATTTAACCAATTCTGCAAGTGCATATTGCAGGGACCTAGAGGGGATGTAAAGACCCTTCTAACACTGTTCAGAGCTCTCTTTGATTACAATGCTCCCTGTGGGACTACAGGAGTTACTCCCCACTCCCCACTCCCCATTTTGAATGTTAAGAAATTGTGAACCAAGCAAGTGACAGTGCATTCCTTTCTGCTTGAATCATTTCAGTGAGATTCAAAGAAGTCAGTCAAATCAATGCCAGTTTGTAATTCCCCCCTTGTATTTTAGGGGAGAAAATTGGAAGGAGACCCACAAATCTCTCTGATTCTGCCCTGCTTCTGGGCACAAAACTTGCTGTGACTCTATTGTGAAGATGTGCCTTGAGCTGCAGTGGATATCCCAACTTCTCAGGGTCAGGGACTTGAAAAGAACGACATGACTTTGGCTTTTTTTGACCATAGGAGTCTGTGAGACTTTACACTGTTGAAGCAGGAGATGTCAATATTCTTTCCCTTTCAAAATACCAAATTAGGGTGATTCTCCTAATCTGAAACATCCTTGAGGATCAGAATAGGGCTCTTACCTCTCTCATTTTCTCATCTTAATGGGCCATGTTGTATCAGTCGACAATTACAATTCTAATTGTATTTCAGGTAAAGTTTATGGAGTAGACAAGGAAAAGGAATAGCTTGTTTACCTTTAGGACATCCTAGAACTTAAGAGGTTTAATGGAGTATTGGAATACAGTCTCCATCAAAGAACCACAGTGAGAGAATACAAGCTCACTCCATGCCTGCTGTCACTATTGAATTCATTTTGCGAAATGCCTTTGAATATTTTCAGTGATAGCCAAGTTTTCCTACTTAGAGGATGGACTTTTAAAAACAGTTTAAATACACTGATTATCAATTTCAATGAATTAGGTAATGAATTAACTGTCCTAGAGAATATTATTTTTATTTGGAAAAAAAGAAATGGGACTATAATAATCTAATGCTAATCTTCTTATGAGGTTCTAGAATTGATTCTGAAAGCAGTATGAAAACTTGCTTGTGAAAAAAATGTTACGCTCCATGTAAAATGTCTGCTTCTTTGAAAAATACTCAGAGTCCTACATACCTATTAAAAATTGGCCAAGGACCAGATTGCAAAATATTTTACAACAAACAGCCACTTGTTCATGCAAGAGATACTGACTGAGCACCTACTACATAGGAGCCAGGCACTGTGTTAGGCTGGGGATCCAAAGATGATCAATAAATATCCTCAAGAGGACTATAATATAGTGAGGAAAAAGCCATGAAAACAAACAATATTATAATGTGGTTGTTATGAGAGAGAGTTGTACAAAGTGTAGGGGCAGCATAGGAAAGGGAGTGCTTAATAATAATAGCTAACACACAGTGCCTTTTATGTGCCAGGTTCATACTAAATAAATTAACTCATTTACTCCTCATGTCAACCTTATTATAAGGTCAGCACTACGTATCTGAAAGAGGCAAAGGTTATCTGAGGAGTAACATTCAAGCTGAGGCATGGTAACCTGAGACAGTGGGACGTAATTGAGATTACAAGTAGTGCATCATGAATGGTGAGTGAAGTACTGGGTAGAGATGGAAAGGGAGCCAGAATGAGACTGTACATAAATATACATACATATGAAAGGCCCAATTCATTGAGGGCCTTAGGTGACAACCAAAGGAGGTTAGGATTATCCTGTAGATGATGGGGAACTCTTAGAGAATTCTGAACACTTACTTGCACTAAATCCCACCCCATATAGCCAGTCAACTATAGGGGAGGCTTACAAAGACAAAGGTAAGAATTAAGTGCTGAAAACGTCCTTCACGGCATCAGCAAAATGGCGTAAGCTGCAAGGTCTCTGAACACAAGGGATCTGCTGAGCAAGGCATGATGAATATCCAAAGCCTTGGCTCTCTTGATAACCTGAGATAGTCGCCTGACGCTCCTAAGAGGGCCAGGCAAAGTGGCCTTTGACTCGGCCTTAGCACTCCACTGAGGGCCCTTGGCCTAACCATGGGAACTAATTCCAGTCAGAACCAAAGCTCGTTTGTACAGTTAAATGAATAAATGTGTTTAAACCTAGGCTCTGACTTCTTACCAGTCTGTGTGGCTAAAATACCAGAGTAATTATAATAGGAGTTCTAGTTAACGTTTTTCTGTCCGCTATAGCATTTAACTTAGACTAAATTCAGCTGTTTGAGTGCCCTCTGACAATATTTTTTCTCTTAGCTCCATGACTGTTTTATCACTACACACACACTTGACCTAATCGGCACCATTCTGCACTCTAAAATGTTTATACCGTTAAATGAATTTTTAATCTAACTTTTACAGCATTCAATTTCAGTTTCATCAGCCATCCACAGTGTAATATCCAATGTTTTAAAATAATCTAGACAGCTTAAAAAAAAAGCAGGGGGAGGGGGAAGAATCACCATGTTATGAAGCAAATGATTAATTAAAGCAAATTAGATTCTGGCAGCTCTTGCTATCGTTAGCATGTGTTCCCTGACTAGACTAATAAATCTTTGTTGAGAATGTATGCTTTCACAAGGTTCAAGAGTCACCTGGGAAAGGACATTATTGACTAATATTTTTGTGTTGCTGTTAGTTTTATATTCTATTACCCTATGGAATAACAACTAATATTTTTCAAACATTTAAGAGTGCATTCAGGAGTCTGACTTTGCTCACTGTTTAGAGGTAGACTTGGGGGCGGTGGAACCCAGCAATTTCTCTGTATGCTTGAATAAATTACAATTAGCCGATACAGCTAATATGTCGGCAAATGCTAGAAAATCTAAAATACGCAACACTGTGAGCGCCTGTCGCATAATAACGTCCTTGCTGTGGCACAGCCCCGGGATCTCAGCAGCTGCAAACGTTCTCTACACCACACCACACAGCACAGCGACAACAGCATGGCTCTCCTCTCTTCCAGAGGTTTGCCTTCTTTCCTTTCCTGGTACCTGGCACTTCCACATTGAGTAAAGTAACAATGCTGGGGCAAACAGCTCTCTGAATCCAACCAAACGCTGCTGCCGTGCAAACTAAACAGTCTTTGCATTGTTCCTGAGGGCACAGAAGGGAGATGTTGACAACTATTTCAAGAAAGGGGCCACATATTTGCGTTTATTTAGACTCTTCCAAGTGTTATTACCCCAATCAACCTTTAATCATTTTTTTCTAAATTGTTGCATTTTTCAAACTCATACTGTTTATTGCCTAATTCTTAGGTTTGAAAGTATATTTCCTACAACATCCCCATTTGCTTTACCTTAGGCTTAGCCAGCTGTGTCCTTTTTGCCCGAATCCAGGCAAATGCCAGTGTAAACTGCAAGCTCGGTTGTCTGCAGTCTCTAGTCATCATATGTCACATTGTCTTAAAACTTATCAGGAGAAAGCATACATTTATTTGAAGTCTGTGACACTGTGACAGGAAAAAAAAAAAAATTATAACAATAATATAGGTACCAGGAATAAATTATCTTGGGGTTTGTTAAATAAGGGGGAGGGAAGGAACATAATCCCCAAAAGTGAAATTTTGATTATAATAAATAATTACATGCTATTAAATATTTGTACTGGTTTTGAAATAGTATGGCCCATAAAACGCTGAGACATGGTCAGATGAATTAATGTTCCTCCTCACAATTCTATATGTGTTTAACCTCTACCCCCTGCCAGAGCTCTGTTCATTTTCATTTCTAAGTGAGCTGGGTAGGACTACCAAAAACTAACCCTACATTTAAATATGTACATTATAGGTATTCCCTTTTTGTTCCTTTCAGCTGAAGGCTCTGAAGTGAGCTGTGATTACCCACCAAAGTAATTTCCTCTACCCACTCCCCCTACCATCCTTCCACCCTCCACATTTGACCACGTTTCTCTTTTCCTTGGGGCTCCTTTTCATCCTTGGGCAGCACAGCTTCCTGGTGCCTCAGCAGACAGGACGACAGCCTACGGTGCTGCTCAGTATGGCAGCACAGCCCCACGGCCTGGGTGTTTTTTCAGACAGTTTTACAATGATCCGGTATTGCATGAGTTAAAAAAAAATTCCCCCTGGAAAAGCTAATTATTGCATGCAGATACTTCTTTGTGTGATCAAGGAGGGGACAATTTAATAGGCTCTGTAATACAACCAAGAACAAAATTGCTTTAAAGGAAGTCTCTTGTTGAGTGACAACTCTGTTGCCTGAGCCAATTAGGTCCCAATAAAGAGTGTTGAATTGGCTCCTGCTTTCTCATTAATTATGTTCTGTCACAGACATGGGGCTTGATTTAGCAATTTTGTATTACATTAAGATACTGAAAGGCCGGGAACAAATGGCTCACTCTGATAATAGCCATTCTCTACACGGTGTGACATTTACTATCCAGCTGTCCGTAAGGCAGCCTAGCACTTCAGTTCAGGGGTTTATTTGTCATTGCTTCAAAGGGACACTCAGCTTTTCACAAAAAAAGAAACAGAGAGGCTAATAGATAGGACAAAATGTACTGCTGATATGCTTTATTAGAGATAGGATGCTAGGGTTTTGCTAACAAGCTCATCCGTTGGGACTCAGCCGAGTTTGCTGCCAATCATCCTACACACAAAGGCACACTAGTTAACAAGGAGAAATGAATTACAGACACTTATTCTGCCGGTGGGATCACAAATACACCAATCTGTGAAAGAGGCACAAACTCCAGAGACAAACTACATATTTGTCAATAACCTCCTAGAAAGAACCCGAGTAATTCTTTGAAGACCTTTGATTTAGCTTCCCTCTAAAATACATGTATAGGAAATGTTTTCGTTACCATGACATTCCTTCTTTGTTATTTGTACAAATTTTCATCACATTAAAAACAGAAAACTGAGGAGGTCTGCAAATGTTTTAGTAGGTATCTACACACTACTTTTCATATCCCGCCACAGGGAGCTGCCGCTTTGGTTATTTCATTAAGAACAACAGAAAATTAAATCTTTAAACTTTCAGGTTTGAGCTATAATCTACCAATGCAATAGGAAATAATCTATAACTCAGAATCTATCATGTATACCAGTTAAATGAATAGGTTAGGGACCAAATGAAAACCAAATCCCTCTAGTTAAAGAATCAGATGACTTTTTAGCATAAATAGGTATACATGTACCACTATAAATGTACACACATATTTATAAAATCTTTACATACATATTTATACATACATATGTGATTTTATAACATATAAACATGAACCTAAATCAATGTTTCTCTGGATTAAGTAGAAACATTTTACACATTCTATTTATGAAACTGAGACAAATCTCTGGGCATGGCATCGATCAACATTTTTGCCTCTTCTATTATTTAAACATTCTCCTGCAAACACATCATAGAGAAGGGCTTATTGTTGATTATAAAAAATGATAACCTTCAACTCAAGCTTACCTACTGACCACATGAGATTAATCAAATCTGAATATGTCATTTGCAGGTTAATTACAAAACGGCTCTCCAAAATACTGTCCTAGAGACAGTACACTGTTCCTCTGATTGCGGTCTGCATCAATTGGTTTAATTATCCTTCCCACCATCTTGGATTATGGGATAAAAAAGATAAAAGGAAATTTACCAGATTCCCTTTTCTCAGGCAGAAGCTCAAAGAATATAAAGGTCTGTTGGGTTCAGTTTCAACCTCAGGGAGAACAGTCCAGCCCTCCATCTCTGCTGCTTTTACCCTTTCATGAGACTCAAAGCATTCTCTACCAATCCGTAAAGGCGTCAAGAGAGTGGCTTTTTAGGAAAAGCTTCCTTCATCTTTTCCTAAACAATTCCCCACATAGATACCCTGGCCTCCTCTATTCACCCCTACTCTCTTTAATTCCCCTGGATCTGAGATCCTAAATAATTCTTTATCTTTGTTGACCTACTAATAGTTCTATGGAAAGGAGGCCATGAAGCAGAGATGTAGGATGGCTATATGCTTCAGTTGTATGTGTGATACATCCCTTTCTTCTTTTAGCCCTCATCAGCAGCAAGGGATGGGTAAAAATAATTTGTTTGGAGAAACAGGCCTTACCGAATGTAACCCCTAACCATTTTTCCCCCCAATTTCTAAGTACTAAAAAATCATTCTTGAGAAGGCACACTCCAAATCATCTCCTTCATTTTAAGATAATGCCTTAAAAATGGTAGAGGAGGCAAAAAAAGAAAATTATACAGTGTCAATGTTTCTTCCTTCTCCCCACTTCCCCAAGAAAACATCATATGCAAGAAAGCACTTGCACATTATTTCTTAACACCAATAATACCCATGAATTATATATATTTTTAAAAGCACGTATTGAACACAGACCTGGTTGAAAGAGCTTACAAACTAAAGAGAACCATGAAATACTTTTCTTCCTCTCTAAAATTTGCCATGTTTCTATTTTAGAAATGCCTTTGCAATAAATAATATATAAAATAGAGGCAAGAATCATTTTATTCTCACTAAGCTTCATCTTTGCTATTCAGGTACTCCATAAGGCTGAAATCTTTCAAGAAGCCTGAGCCCCCCTCAGGCTGTAGCGAAGGTATTTATATAGACATTAAGTATTTATGCAGCAATTTATATTTTCAAAATCCTTTGTAACCATTCGTTAGTTCATCCAAATAACTTCCTTCTGAAGTATCTGAGCGCTTTGTTTCCCAAGCACAGAGAGTTGGGTTCAGGGAGGTGACTGACACATGGCACGAAGGACTTGGATCACACATAAAGAACAACTGTATCTCAGAAGGGATTTCCTAAGGGTTTTGTGGAAGCTTCTCTTCTTCAAGTCTTTAAATATAGGTTGGATCCCTATTGAAAAGCTTTATTTATGACTTTGTTGTGGTTTATCTGCAGGCAGAGGAACTGAGTAAGTGATTCTGGTGCTTGCAGTCCTAGCTTTATATGCCCTTGGGATATTTATGTCCACAGGACAGCTCAGGAGCAGGCTGCAAATCAGAGGACACAACTACTATCTCCACTTAAGGGATCGTGGCTTGCCAATATGAAATATTATGAAAGGATAGTTGGGAGAGCTGTGTCTTTAAAAAGGTTCTCTTGAAAATCTACTCCCACTGCTACGCCAAGGCAGATGTAGAGAACAGACCCCATATGCAAGACTGTGTTCAGCTCGAAAGACCCTACTTTGTCACACCCATTGGTTTCCTACTAATGTGCTGATTCTACCCCTCTTCCTACCTTAACACTGTTGTATCTTTGGAATCACAAAGATGGCCCCCATAATTCCTGTCTTCCACCTACACTCAGGTGGTCTGTAGAATTTGAGATGCTACGACTGCTTTGACCACTAGATATGGAATAAGTGATACGGTGCCAGTTGTAGACCTATCCTGTAGAAGAACTGGTAACTTCTCCTCTCTCTTGGAATGTTCACTCTTAGGGCACTCCCTTTTGGAGCCCTGAGCCTCTATGTAAGAAGTCCAGGCTCCTCTGCTAGAGAGAAAAACCACATGCAAAAGCACAGAGGCTCCAGATACATGAGTAAAGAAACCACTTTGGATGTTCAGCTCTGTCAAAGCCTTCAAATGACTCCATCCCCAGCCACCATCTTATGGTAATCACACGGGAGAGACACCCAAGCTAGATCCCAGCTGAGCCTCATCAATTCCCAGAACGATGAGACCATAGTAAATTGTAATTGTAAGCCACTAAGTTTTGGAGTGATTGGAAACATATAAGCAGAATAACCACTATTAATGTTGCTTTCTCCATTTCCCTGTGTCCTCACAGAGCTATGAGAAAGCTAGAGGCAGGGCTGAGCTAGACTAAGCTAGAAGGATAGGGCTCTTAAGAATTGGCAGCATGGTATAGAGGACTAGAGTCAGTCTTGTGAAACCTTGGGCAAGTTATTTAACTTCTCTGAGTATCAATCTCCTCATCTATAAAATGGGACTAATGACATGACCTCAAAGCATTAGGACGATTTAATGAGCTAAAGGATGTTAAGCACCTAACAGAGTGCAGAGACAGGCAGGTCCTCAATAACTCGAACTATTATCATTATTGTTATCATTAGTAACATTGCCTAAGCATACTAGACTTCCTTTCCAATATCTGCTAAATCCACAAGCCATTGCCTTTTCCCAAACTGCCCTCAGCCTCATTAAAGGGGGCATCCAGAAGACATTTATGTATGATCTCACCCCAAGATCATAGCTAATTGGACTTAAAGAAGACAGCTGACCTGAGATAGACCAGTCAGATTCCTGATCATTTCAAATTGGAAATGAGACTGAGAGAAGCCAGTTCATTTCTGTGTATAGCTGCAATGAGAATGGGTAAGGAAGCTTAAAGATGCCCAAATTCTACCCTGTGGACTGAGAACAGAGAATATCATTCCAGAGAGAAAGAGAAATAGACAGAGCGAGAGCAAGAGAGGGAGAGAAAGAAGAAAGGGCATTTCCTAGAACCCTGATGGCTATCCGAGCTCTGTTTCTTGGTTTTTTCTGAGACTCAATGGTAATCCTTCTCTAGAATATTATAAGCGGCACCTATATCCTTATAACAGTGCCCTCTTTTCTCTTGATTAAGCTGGTTTCTGTCAGGCATTCAAAGAATTCAGAAAATCCAAACAGAAGACAAGGAACTAAAAGAGGAAGCTTCAGATAGGACACAGTCAGTAACCTCCCTATGCCAAAAAGCAGTTAGGATCAATAATGGATCCACTGAAGCAGTGTTTAAGCCTTGCATATCTCCTTTTCTATATCACTAAGGTTCTGTTTATCATTGCTAGAATGGTCCGATGTCCTCTTTTTTTTAGTAACAGCTTTATTAAGATATAACTTACAAAACATACAGTTTAAAGTGTACATTTCAGTGCTTTTAATACATTACCCCTAGAAAAGAATCCATACCCATTAGTAGTCATTTTCCATTTTTCTCCCACCACTAATCTCAGTCTTATGCAACCACTAATTTACTGTCTATAGATTTGCCTATCCTGGATATTTCATATAAATGGAATTATACAATATGTGGCCTTTTGTGACTGGTTTCTTTCACTTAGCATAATGTTTTCAAGGTTCATCTATTCTATTCTATGTATCAGTACCTCATTCATTTTTATTGATGAATAATATTCCACTGTATAAATACACCTCATTTTATTTATCCATTCATCAGCTGATGAACATCTGGTTTATTTCTGCTTTTTGGCTATTTTGAAAAACAATGCTGCGAACATTCATGTACAAGTTTTTGTGTGGATATATGTCTTCATTTCTCTCCAGTATGTATCTAGGGATAGAATTGTTGGGTCATATGGTAACTCTATGTTTAACAGCCAGACTGTTTTCCAAAGTAAAGGCACCATTTTATATTCCTTCCAGCAGCATATTGAAAGCGTTCCAATTTCTCCACATCCTTATCAACATTTGCTATTCTTTGTTTGTTTGTTTAATTATAACAATCCCAGTGTATGTGAAGTGGTATCTCACTGAGTTTTATTTGCATTTCCCTGATGATCAGTGATGTTGAAAATCTTCTCATGTGCGTATTGGTCATATGTATATCTTGTTTGGAGAAATATCTATTCAGATCCTTTGCCTATTTTTTAATTGGGATGTTTGTCTTTTTGTTGTTGAGTTGTAAGACTTCCTTACATATTGTACCTACAAATCCCTTAGATATATGATTTGTAAATACTTTCTCCAAATCCCTGGGTTGTCTTTTCACTTTCTTGATAATGACCTTTGAAGCAAAAATGTTTTTAACTTTGATGAAGTCCAACTTATCTTTTTTTTGGTTGCTTGTGCTTTTTATGTCATATCTAAGAAACCACTGCCAAAACCGAAGTCACAAGGATTTACCCCTGTTTTCTTTTAACATTTTATAGTTTTAGTTATAAAACCTTAGGTCTTTGATCCATTTTGAATTAACTATTTTATATGGAGGTAGGTATCCTACTTCATTCTTTTTGCATGTGAACATCCACTTGCCCCAACACCACTTGTTGAAAAGACTATTCTTTTTTATGTTCAACTGAATTGGCACCCTTGTCAAAACTCAACGGACCATAAATGTGTGTTTATTTCTGGTTTCTTTTTCTTTTCTTTTTTTCTTTTTGGCCGCACCATGCAGCTTGCGGAATCTCACTTCCCAGAACAGGGATTGAACCAGGGCCATGGCAGTGAAAGCCCAGAATCCTAACCACTAGGCCACCAGAGAACTCCCTGTTTCTGTATTCTTAATTCTCTTCCATTGATTTATAAGTCTATCCTATGCTAGTATCACACTATCTTGCTTACTGTAGCTTTGTATTATAGTAAGTTTGTTTTGTTCTGTTTTGTTTTGTTTTGTTGCGGTACGCAGGCCTCTCACTGCTATGGTCTCTCCCGTTGCGGAGCACAGGCTCCGGATGCGCAGGCTCAGCGGCCATGGCTCACTGGCCCAGCCGCTCCGTGGCACGTGGGATCCTCCCGGACCGGGGCACGAACCTGTGTCCCCTGCATAGGCAGGCGGACTCTCAACCACTGCGCGCCCAGGGAAGCCCCCAATATAGTAAGTTTTGAAATCGAAAAGTGTGAGTAGTGCAACATTAATCTTTTTCAAGAGTGTGTGGCTCTTCCAGGTTTGCTGAATTTTCACAGGAATTTTAAGATCGGTTTGTCAATTCCTGCAAGGAAGTTAACTGGAATTTTTATAGGCACTGTGCTGAATCTGTAAATCAATTGACAGAGTATTGGCATCTTAACAATATTAGATCTTCCAATCTGTGAACATGGAACGTCTTACCATTTATTCAGGTCTTCTTTAATTTCTGTCAGCAATGTTTTGTGGATTTCAGAATTTAGTTCTGCATTTGTTTTGTTAAATTTATTTCTAAGTATTTATTTATTCTTTTCTGATGCTGTTGTACATGGAATTAGTTTCTTCATTTTCAGATTATTTATTACAAGCGTACAGAAATATTAATACAATTGATTTTTGCATATTGATCTTGTATACTGCAACCGTGTTTGCCAGTTCTAATAGTTTTCAGTGAATTCCTCAGGATTTGGATTTTCCATATACAAGATCATATCCTCTACAAATAGAGGTAGTTTTACATTTTCCTTTCCAATCTGGATGCCTTTTATTTCATTTTTCCCTCCTAAGCGCCCTGGCTAGAACCTCCAGTACAATGTAGAATGGAAGTAGTAAGAGCAGTAGTCTTTGCCTTGTTCTTGATCTTGGGGGAAAGCATTCAGCCTTTCACAGCCAAATATGCTGTTAGCTGTTAGTTTCCAAGGTCTTCTTGGTCACTAAATATTTTGTTCACATTTTTGAGATATTTATATCAAATCTTCATGTTTTTGTATGACCAGACATTGTTCACTTTTTATAGAGTCTTAAAGTTAACATCCCATATTCCACCATACTCATACAGATATAACAGCATCAGTTTACACTGGGTTGTGCGAACAAGTATACTGGGTGAATCTTATAATAGAGTCCTGGATGTGCCCTTAACTCTTGCCCCTATTCTGAACCTCACCCTTCTGCCAATTGACGAAAGCAGCCCTGGCTCCTACCACCTCTCTTTGAGAATCACGTGAGCGAAGGATGAGAAGTACTTTAGAAAATGCAACACTTCATGCAAAGAGATAATCCTTTATTCCTCCTAAAATATATAAAGATTTTTCTCAGGTATATGTACCAAATGTTGTTGAAGACATCAACTCCTTTCCTCCCTTATTTGTATAATTGATGATTCTGTTGCAGCAGGCAGGTAGCTAGATAAGAGCAGAGAAAGGGGGCAGGGGCCAGGGGGCAGGAAATCACACATCTTGTGAACAGCGGGGTTCCATGGGCAGACAAGGAAAAGCAGAAACCTCCAGACTGACAGGAAACTACACATTTGGGGTGATAAGTGTCCTGGAGGCACACAAAGAAAGGTGGGGAAAGGCGGGAATCTCCTGCGTCCAAATTTAACCTGTTGCTCATTATGCCATCATTACAATAAAAGTAGTCGCGCACATAAGAAGTACCTATCATGCCCTGATGCCATGACACTTCCGATCAAAGATAAAAAAGGACAAAAATCTCTCCTTCTCTCGGGAAGGTGGGGCTGGAATGAAAATCAAGGAATACACCCCCCCAAACCTCTCCTTCCCCAGTGAATATCCCACCCCTTCATTTGTATGCCCCTCATAACCGGCTTGCCAAAGAAACCCAGGGAGGCAGCTACTTACTTGCCTGCCCGCTCTCCCTCTGAGAGTGTATTCTTGCTTAAATAAATCCTCACTTTACTTTCTTGATGCCCCCCTGCCTCGTCTCTGAATTCTTTCTGTGACGAGGCAAGAACCCTAAATTCACCGGGAACAATTCTGCATCATGATTAATGTAGAAAGTTTTTTTAATTTCCAAACTACATAAAACAATTTTTTAAAAAACTAACTCCATTTATTTGTTAGTTTATTTATTTATTTGTTTGTTTAGGTATAGTTGGTTTACAATATTAGTTTCAGATGTACAACATAGTGATTTAAAATTTTTATAGATTACATTCCACTTAAAGTCTTTATAAAGTATTGGGTATATTCTTTGTGCTGTATGATATATCCTGTACCTTATTTATTTTATACATAGTAGTTTATACCTCTTAATCCCCGATTCCTATGTTGCTCCTCCCACTTCCCTCTCCCCACTGGTAACCACTAGTTTGTTCTCTATATCTGTGAGTCTGTTTCTGTTTTGTTATATTCATTTGTTTATTTTTTTATATCTCACATATAAGTGATAACACATAGTATTTGTCCTTCTCTGTCTAAATTCTTTATTTTTAATGCAGAACCAGAATTCAGACTCAACCTCTAAAGGTTTTTCTGTATATATTAAAAGGTGAAGTTTTTACCTAAATTGGGGATATATTTTTAAATGACTCACCAATTATCTTTTCCTGAAATATTTTTAGACTTGTGTTATTGCTAGAAACATGGCAATTAAAATCTTTGCCCCTCAGTTTCATTATTTGTAAATGGAGGGGATTAAAGAACATAATAATAAAATCCCTTCCAATGATAAAATTCATAACTTTCAGATTCCATGAAGAAGTCCACCTAAGGTTGTTAAGATAATGTGAAACTTTTCTAAGGACTAATTCAAGTAGCTGTCTGCTTTATCTTATTGCCTTTTTAGTTCAAATATGTTTTGATTCTTTGCTAAACAGTGTTTTTTAATTTTTTCAGAAATCAGCACAATTTTTTCCTTTGATATTAAACAGATTACTTGCTTTCCAACAATTAATTATTTCTATCATAAAAAAACTTTTCACTTAGTGGAATTATTTAAACACTGTTACATTAATGGAAAACATTATTCTCAGGATTAATTTCTTTGATATGTACTTACTTACATTTACCATAATGCACACTACTGTCTTAGAGCACCACGATTTACAGAGCAATTAACAAAATGTGGATTTAAGTTGAACATTTGCATAAGTTAAGAAATGACATCACTTTCTCTGAGAGGCCTTCCCTGATTCATCAGCCTAGATCTGATCCCTCTGACACATATTTACACAGCTATATACTTTTCCTTCACAGTATTAAGTATCTAATGTCATATTTCTCTGGGTAGTAATTATTAATATTTGTCTACCCACCAGAGTAAGCTCCTCAATGATAGAGGTTAGATCTTTTTTCTCTTTAGGACAAACATAGTGCCTGGCATTTAAGGATTAACTGAAGAGAATGAAAGGAAGGGAGGAGGGAGACATAGCTGTAGCTGAAAAGTCTGTGTCATTGCCATGGGGCAGGGTCAGCCAGGGAGTCCTGAACCACTGACACAAAAGGGTTCACCTGGCTTCCAGATTCAGCAACAGTTTTCACTTCTAGCTCGGTCCTCCTTCCTTGCTTCTGTCTTGATTTCTAGGATCCAGCCTACCTTTCCCCAGACTCTGGTTCCCCTCACCTCTCTACTTTTGGCCCTTCAGTGTCATTAATCAGCCACCTTTCCATAGAAGGTTTCCCAAGCCTGGTTACCACCAGAGAAATCCACCCACTCAAACCTAGCCATTCCGATTTGGTTCAAGATAGAGTTAATGCTTCCAACTTGTTTGCAGGTATGAAAATCATATTTAACTCAAATTCTACATGTTATTTTTAAAGTCAGTTTAAGCTGAATAATAAGGATTAGAAAGAGGTCCATTGTAACTTTGAGCCCACTGAATAGTCTAGATTTGCAAGGCAACCACCAAAGATATTATTTCCTCCTGAGACTATTCTTCCAATCCAGGTAATGGCATGCGGGAGATAGTCAAATAAGATAATGTATATCCATTGATGGATTTATGTGTGTCATCCTAACTAGAGTCATAAAAATTAAAATGCACACTTCAATTGTGAACACATTTTATTTATCTGGGGAAAAAAGTTATTTATAAAATAATAGAATTCATATTATTGGAACTCAAATTGCACATGTTGTACATTATCATTTAAAGTAAATCAAGAAATCACAATTAACAGTAGTTCATCTGGGGAGAAATGATTATGGCTGGGGAAAAGGAAGTAGGGAAAGGCTGTCACTTTTTATTTTGTGCCCTCCTAATCATTCTGAAATTTCTAAAGATATACAACTTTTATTTTTCTTAAATATCAGCAGGAACTATCTAGGTAGAGGGATTATGGAGAATATTTTCAATATCTTCTTTATATTTTTATATTAAGAAACTATTAAAATTCCTTTTAATAAAAAAGGCACAGTTTTTTTTAATCAAGAAGGTGACATTTAAAGGAACAGTGAAGTAATAAAACTACCTAGGTATATAGATCAGGTATGTCCTGATCAATTTAAAGTGTGTTTATTCACTGCCTAATGATCTAACATTGAAGACCTAGCTCATACGTCTCCCATCAAAATCCTGCAAAGCAGTCCCAGGCTTCAATCAGCACAGAGGTCTCACTGAGAGGGACATGGCTCCTCTTGCTTCAGGGAAACAGTTGTGTACGCAGAAGTAAGCACTGGGCCAGGGGTTTCTTATGTGCTATTTATACAAATATGACTCGGTTGTAGTTCTTGCCTCCCAGTTACACAGTCTAGTAGAGGAGTAAGATATAGTAAAACAAATAACTAAAACATTCTAGGACAATTCTATATCGTTCTATACAATTAAAATATTCTAGGTACAACATGCCACGGGTGCACAGAAGAAGGAAGAAGACAGAAGACGTTTCATTGAAAAGATGCTCAACATCTTATGATAAGGCTGGAAATCAAACTACTTAATCAGGAAACAGTTCAAAATGTGCTAACATAAGAGCATGACCCTCAAAATCTTCCCCACACTAGCCCCAAGCTCTGTTGCCAACTTCATCTCCTACTGGATGTGCCCATAATTACTATGTTCCTGCCACACATAAAACCAAGGGTCACCCAACATGCCACGCACTTTCACGGGATTCTTCCACTGGTGCTCTTTCCTATAGGTTGAATGTCCTTATTTTTCCAGTCTGTCAAAATCTTAATTATCCTTTAATTATTTTCATCTAAATGCCACCCTACCTGATGCTGCTGATTCGTTTCTCCCTTCTTCCTCTAATATTTACTATATTTACTACATGCTAGGCATTGTTCTAAAACCTTTACATGTATTGATGGATTTAATTCTCAAGACAACAATTTTAGAAAAGCATCGATATTGGTCCCATTCACAGACGAAGTAACTGACACACAGCAAGTAAAATAACTTGTTCAAGGTCATACAACAATAATGGCTAGTTTGTTGAGAATCAACTGCTCTACAGAGGTGGTTCGTTAATACCCATAACAATTCTGTGAAAGTGTTACTCTACTCAATATTCTGTGATAACCTATATGGGAAGAGAATCTGAAAAAGAATAGATACATGTGTAAGTGAATCACTTTGCTGTATACCTGAAACTAATACAACATTGGAAATGAACTCTACTCCAATAAAAAATGAAAATTTAAGAAAAATTTTTTCTAAAAAAGAGTTACTGCATTCTCCTATTAGAGGTGAGGGACTGGAGGGTTAAAGAGGTTACTAACAAGCCCCCACTGCAATAAGTGTGTGGAGCCAGGATTCAAACCCAGTCAGTTTAACCATCTTGACTGCAACACCCACCTCAGTCCCACCACTACCACAACACTCTCTTTGTACTCCACTTCCTAATTTGGTTCAAAGACCTCTTGGAACAGTGACCCCCCTCATCTCATTATATGAATGTGGAAACTGAGGCCCAGAGAATTACTCAGGTCTCAATCACAGACCATGTTCTTGTCATCATATCGCTCTGCCTCCCTCAAAAACCTAGGAGGGAGCTGATAATGAGCCACTCTAATTGCTGACCTCCCGTGGTTACCTTCCTGTCCTGGGTGACTGGGCTCTGGCAAGACAGAGCTACAAGAAGAAGGTAGCAGACTCTGTGGGGGGATGGCAAGAGTCTAAGACCTGTTATTTATACGTGCTCAAACGAGTGCACAGACATGTACCAAGTTAATCTGTGGGCTACCAGGATAATTAATTTAATGTATGAATAAAATGACATACAGATGTATAGTAGAAATGAGTAAAGATGGCTATTGCTAAGCCAAAGCAAAATGGAGAATATGCCCAACACAATGAAAGAGATAAGTTATCATCTGTGTGTGCCGCCGTTTCACGTGAGTTAAGTTGCAAATCTTACCGATTCTGTCATCCTGTACAAATCATTTTAACTTTTTACCTCTCCTTCGTCTAACATAATGCCTAATTTTACAAACGGACAGTCTTTAATTGATTTCCAAAAAAAAAAAGGATACTTCATTTAATGTCATTTTTATACAGGTGAACAGCTAAAAGGAATACCAGTGTTATTAAACTCTCAGAAGTTCTTTAAACCTCTTTTCATCAGACTTTGCATGGATTTACTGCACGTTATGATGCACAGGAGTGGTATTTTACTATTTGTCGGGGGTATTGCCTGACACCTTAATATGAACTCGTTTTAAAATGAACATATGATAAAGTGAGAATGGTTGAATCTTAGCTCCTCAAATACTATCTAATAACATATTCTAGTTACACAAATAATATGAATGTGTGGTTAGGAGAATAATGTAAAAATTTTATAGCATCTTAATTTTGCGGAGCATTTCACAGTTTATGAAATACTTTCATAAACATTATTTCAATTTGATCATTACAACAACCCTATAAGATAGAGAGAACAGGATTCATATTCCAATATTACATTATGTGCGTGTATGTGTGTGTGTGTTTGTATGATGATTCCCTAGATTAACACAGCTAATAGGGCAGCAAAGCCAGTTGAAATTGCTTTAAGTCAAGTCTGTTTCCAGGCTCTGTTTATCTTTCTAATGGCCATGATGATTTTTAGAAATCATCTACTCTAATTCCCACAAGTCGTAGATGAAGAAACAGCCCCAAAGAAGTACAGTAATCCAAGGCTATTGACCAGTGAGTGGTAAAGTCCCAGAAATCAAAGCCTCCTGCCTTGAACATTTTTTCACTAAACTGAATTAACTCAAGCTGAGGGCATCCTATTATGAGAGAAAGTAGACAGTGCTGCTAATTCAGTCATGCATTGCCTCAGAGTTCTGCCCCAGGGACAAGTCTCGGTGTGACTACATTTTACAATGTCTTGTTGGGCTTCTCCTAATGAGGCTAAAGATGCAACTATATTAAGAAAGAAATATTACTGAACCAGCATCCCCTACCCCCCACCACCACCATGATAAAATTCTAGGCGCTAGCAGCACCTCTACAGCCCTACATTAATGCAGAGGGAGCCACAACTTAAAGAGGTATGGCAAGAAGAAGAGATAAGGCAAGCCTGGAAGGAGGCTAAAAAAGAAGGCAATCGTCTTGGTTGTGCTTACAGAGATCTCATGTCTCCATACAAAGCTAAATGCCCACAGTGAGCCCGCTCTTCAGCAAATGTGCCTGGGCTCACCACTCCCACCACACTCCGCTGCTCCCCAGTTAAATTTACACTCGTGTCCAGCACTGTGGGAATGAGACCGCAGCCTGTCCTATCCGACCAGGTGGGTTGAGAGTCTCTGTCAACACCAACACTATTTTGTACCGCTGACTGAAATACTTTCAACATTATTCTTAGTAATTTTTTTATTATAGAAGTAAAGCTCTGAAAACTTAATAAACTGTTTCTTCAAAGTTACTGGCCTTTTAAAAAGAGTCTTAACCACTATTTGGGGGGGAGTAGCAGTCAAGAGAATGTGCTTTGTAATTTGAAAACCTTTGTAAATTGACAACAATTTAGGTTTAAGTCCTAAACCTTCCATTTATCTGCTATGGGATCTCAGACAAGTTACTGGACTTTGCTAAACTTTATCAACTGTAAAATAACTTCTGCTTTCAGGGTTGTTACGAAGATTAAAGAAGATTATATATTTAAAGCTATTAGCACAGTGCCTGACGTTGGATGAACACCAAATAAATGATAACTCTTGTCTTTATTTTTCCATAAAAAGTATCAGGGTTCACAAAGATATAATGATTTTTGATCTTACAAATGACTGAGGCTAAATATGCCCACTGGGTGGTTAATTGACACTTATTCACTCTTCCATTTGGCAAACACTTCTTGAGAACCTGCCATGTACCAAATGTTATATTTGCTATAATGATGACTAAAACTCCCTCCACTGTCAAGGTGTTCAGAGACAAATGGATATTCAATTCAATTATATACATTGCTAACAAATTCCTTATGCATCATCAAACATTTGTAAGTGTCTGTCTCCTCCCCTACTGAAAGCTGCTGATGGCACAGACTACATCTTACTTGCTCAGCATCACAATACCTACTTAATACACTATCTGGCACTTAGTCAGGACTTAACAAGTACGTGCTCAATAAATAAATTGACTTGAATGAAATGAAATCACTGTTTCTAGGAAGCACTTGTTTTTATGATTTAAGTATTTAGTTAATATTTTGGATCCATATAACTTATTTTAAGATTCACCACCTTCTTATGTTACTTCATTTATTCAAATAAATATCTCTTTAGGAAAAATGGGAGTTGATATTATTATATACTATATATATCTATGTAAAATTAACTAATAAAGTTAAATTAGTAAAGAAACTGACACTTTTAATTTGGTAATACAGAAAGATATGAAACTTCATTGTAGGGTATTGGCGTGTTCCAATATTGTAATGGTATAGTGACCATCAACCAAATGACATTCCAAACTGGGTATGGCATCTGTCACCTATTGATGATCTAATTTGATTCTACTGACCTAACTGGCCAAGAAGAGCCCTTTACCCAAAATTACATGAACATCACACTGCAATCTATGGACTCCATTGTAAAGGATGACTTCCCCAGACAGGTGGATTATTCAACAAAGAACTATTCCTGACCATAAACTTACCCCTCAATTCTCTCTCTTACAGGTCTTGATCTTTAACGGACTCTTCCTCTTCTTCTCCCAATACCAGAGTTTAATGCAATTTCAGCCAAAAAAACTCTGTAGCTGAGAGACTATAAGATAATCTTCAGTTTTAAAGCTGTGGGTCAATAACACAACTTCTAGGAAAGGGGCTCACCCTCTATTATAAATGTTGCCTGGTTCACTACAGGCAGAGTTCACATACACACTTTACTATGCAAAGAAATTTTTAAAAATTAGAAATGAAAATCCATTGATAAAAGAATATAATTCCACTAGACACCCAGAGCCTCTAGCAATTGATTTCAAGTAGATGCTGCCTGATTGCTACTCACCTTACTTAAATGCAGAAATCTCAACTTCAGCTTGTGTTAATGGCAATCTTACTAGCACGACTGTATGTCCTACATTAGTGACTGTCTTTTCTGCTCATTGTGCATGTAAGGCTAACTTCATGATCCACACAGTGGAGCATGGGACTGAGGAAATGGTCCCACTGATTCTGGGAACATCTCAAATATTTGCCACTTTCATGTAGATTTTGTGACAAACAGACATATACACATTCTGACTACCTGAGAAAACAGTTCCAGGAAGAAAATCCACAGCTGAATATTAATTTTTTAATAAGAGAAATGGGGAGACAGAATGAAGATCTGATTGGAGCAAATCCCACAAACTGAAGGCATACCCTTTGGGAGATTAGGCATTCTCTTCTGAAAAACTGATTCCTGGTTCTCTGCCATTTTCTATCTTTGTCCCAGACTGAGGGCTTAAACGGAACCTGAAGACTAGAGGCCCAGACTGGTAATGGATTTCTAGGAGTTCATTAATGGTGATACCTGAAGTAGAAAAATGAATTTAAAAACCTTTGTGTTTATTCTACATTATATCCACATAACTGTAAGTACTTGTTGCACTGAATTCCTCTTTTAAAAAGTGTGTTTCAAGGGACTAGAAGATATGAACCAGACTGTGGGTAAGCATTTGTAAAGCAAAGGAATGGAATACCTGAAGCAAAGAAGAAGTCAAATGCTTAATCCATCCTAGAGTTTTTCCTGGAAGGGTTCCCAGGGTGCTTTATTTGAAGTTTATGTGAAGGCGTGAAGTTTAGCAACGTTTAGCAAAAACCACAATAAATCCCCCTTGTTATCTTATTTATAATTTTGAACTGCTGAATAATTCTGGTATGGAAATAAAAACCAAAACATGCATTGATGTTCAATATAAAGTAATGCTAAAAGGCTGTCTTGAATACACAGCAACTATACTCTATTACAAATAATTTTGAATTTCTTAAAAGTGCATATTCAACATTTTAGTTCATCCGACTTGATTTTGGGGCTTACGATGAGTCTTCTACTGATTTCAGTTACATGAGTTAATTCCAATGAACATTAATTAAATACTGGACATTTCTTTGCCAGATGCTTCAAGGCCTGTGAACTCCTTGAGAGTAAGAACAGGGCCTTATTTATTTAGTTGAAGAATAAAAATAGAGAAACTAAATTACCATTCATGGTATATACAGTGGGAGAAACGTAGAAAACAAATTGCTATGCTGTTCAAAGCATGGGAAGATCACCACTGTTCGTGAAAACCAAAATAGGCATCATTGGAGAAGCAGCATTTATATGGGCCCTGATGGATGGTGAAGCTTTTGATGGGCCCAGAGGCACAGTTAGGAATGTGACAAAACAAGCAAAAGAAGAGCATGGGCTCTGCCCAGATTCCAATTCAGATTCTACTATCAAACAGCTGTGTGGATTA
The DNA here is from genome assembly GCF_005190385.1 of Monodon monoceros. NCBI lineage: Eukaryota > Metazoa > Chordata > Mammalia > Artiodactyla > Monodontidae > Monodon > Monodon monoceros. The sequence goes on from NW_021703778.1 coordinate 106,699,599, forward strand.
GGACAAGTCATTTAAACTCTCTTACCTTGATTTCCTTATGAAAAAAATGGAGCTAGTAATAATACTTACCTCTTAGGATAGTTGTAATAATTAAATAAATTATTAGAGGGATGGACTGGGAGTTTGGAGTTAGTAGATGCAAACTATTACATTTAGAATGGATAAACAGCAAGGTCCTACTGTATAGCACAGGGAACTGAATCCAATCTCCTGGGATAAACCATAATGGAAAAGAATATAAAAAAAGAATGTATATATGTGTATAACTGAGTCACTTTGCTGTACAGCAGAAATTAGCACAACATTGTAAATCAGCTAAAGTCAATTAAATAAACAAACAAACACAAAGTGCTTAGAGTCTGGAACATACTAAGTCCTGTAAAAGAGTTACCTATTAACATTCTGTGTAGAGCAAAGGCATGGTTAAAAGAAAATGTGTACAGAATGATGAATAACTGGCTGGAGCGAAGGGCAAAAACAGGGGAGTAGTAAAAGATAAAACTAGCAGGATAAATTCTATTGTAGAGTGCATCAAATACCCGAGAGCTTATTCTAAATCACGTAGGAAGTAGGGAGCCAATGGAGATTTGTTGCTGTTTTCGCTTTTTGTTCTTGCCTTTAACTGAGGTACCAGGTTAAATCAGAGTTGCACTTTAGGAGAATTAATCTGGCCCTGGTGCAAAGGATGGATTAATGATGGGATAGACAAGATGTGAGGAAAAGCTAATGCAAAAAGCAGACCAGAAATAATAAGAGACTTAGCTAAGGTTGCAACAGTAGAAATGGAAAAGAGAAGACAGCTTCTCTCATCTGTTCATGATAAAAATTAAATAACTTAGATATCAGGGAGAATTTTAAAAGGTTACCAATGACTCTGGTTGAAGTCTAGGAGACTTTGATGTCAATAAATAAAATAGGAGAGTCAAGATAAGCAATTCTCACGCAGTGACGATGAACAGCTTGCCTTTGGATAGGCTGAGTTTAAGGTATCTAGAGGACAACCCACTGGCAATTAAAACTATGTATCTAGAGATGACAATATGAAATTATCTGTATAGAGATAACAGATGAAGAAACAAGAACAGATAAGACTTCTGGGAAAGAGCAGGAGAGAAAGAGAAATATTGGGTTGGCCAAAAAATTCGTTCAATTTTTTCCGTAAGATGGCTCTAGTAGCACTTAGTTGTCTTTAACTTCATTCGAAACAAGTTAGATTGTATTGTGACAGCTGTCATATCAGCGTGAGTTAAAAAAAAACTTATCAAATTGGTGAATTTTTGTGTAGTCATATTAATATTGAAGATGGAAGGAAAAAAGCAACATTTTTGGCATGTTATGCTTTATTACTTCAAGAAAGCTAAAAACACAACTGAAATGCAAAAAAAGATGTGTACAGTGTATCTTTTGTGACTGATCGAACAAAAGATCAGTGACAGATCAAACGTGTCAAAAGCAGATTGCAAAGTTTCGTGCTGGAGATCTATCGCTGGACGATGCTCCACAGTTGGGTAGGCCAGTTGAAGTTGAGAGCGAACAAATCAAGACATTGAGAACAATCAAGGTTGTACCATGCGGGAGATAGCCGACATACTCAAAATATCCAAATCAAACATCGAAAATCATTTGCACCAGCTTGGTTATGTTAATCACTTTGATGTTTGGGTTCCACATAAGTTAAGCGAAAGAAAACTTCCTGACTGTATTTCCCCATGTGATTCTCTACTGAAACATAACAAAAACGTTACGTTTTTAAAACAAATTGTAATGGGTGATGAAAAGTGGATACTGTACAATAGTGTAGAATGGAAGAGATCATGAGGCAAGTGAAATAAACCACCACCAAGCACACCAAAGGCCGGTCTTCATCCAAAGAAGGTGATGTTGTATATATGGTGGGATTGGAAGGTAGTCCTCTATTATGAGCTCCTTCCAGAAAACCAAACAATTAATTCCAACAAGTATTGTTCCCAGTTAGACCAACTGAAAGCGGCACTCGACAAAAAGCATTTGGAATTAGTCAACAGAAAACGCATCATCTTCCATCAGGATAACGCAAGACCGCATGTTTCTTTGATGACCAGGCAAAAACTGTTACAACTTGGCTGGCAAGCTCTGATTCAACCGCCATATTCACCAGACATTGCATCTTCGGATTTCCATTTATTTCGGTCTTTACAAAATTCTCTTAAGGGAAAAAATTTCAATTCCCTGGAAGACTGTAAAAGGCACCTGGAACAGTTCTTTTCTCAAAAAGATAAAATGTTTTGGGAAGATGGAATTATGAAGTTGCCTGGAAAATGGCAGAAGGTAGGGGAACAAAAGGGTGAATACATTGTTCAATAAAGTTCTTGGTGAAAATGAAAAATGTGTTTTTTATTTTTAATTAAAAACCAAAGGAACCTTTGGCCAACCCAATAACTCCAAGAATAAGACAGGAAATCCCATTGTATAAGGAGCACAAACAACTAGAAAGTAGGCAGGGACCAATAGCAATGGAAGTGGACAGAGATCACGTGGGAGTCACCCAGGCCTGACAGTTGCATCAGTTATTTATCACCATCGTGTTTGCTGTGGAAGTGATCCCACACCTAACTGAAACTCCATAGCTTTAAGAGAAAAATTAATTCTTCCTTAAGTTGTTATGCTTTTTATTACTTTTTCCTCACTGTGAAGAAATCATAAAAATCCCCTCTGAATGTGAGACTTAACTTGGTCTTAAGTTCACACTCCAAACCTATGAAAATTAAATTATAGAAGCATCTCTTGCATTTATGCTTAAGGACATAGAGACTGCTCCCTCTGCTCTTACTTAAGTTTATTATAAGTAATGATGATGGTGATGATGATGGTATCTAGAGAGATAACTATTTATGCCTTGCATATATCTCTTTGTACAGTCACTGCATATTAACCCTTCAAGAAGAAAATATTTCCTACACCTTAATCTTCTGACTCTTTAATAAGAGGAAGGTTCTCATATCCCCAAAGTAGAGCCTGTAGAATTAAGGGAACTTGAAATTGATATAAAAAATCATTTTCTTCAATGAATTCAAGTTGTTATGTGTCAACTTCAATTTGGCATTGGTAACCCCTGCATTCTCTCTATCTCCCTCCTTCTATAAATTCAACTTTTTTTCTTGACACCAAACTGATCCCATTACCTAGGCTTCCTATTAACCTCTCTCCATATCCCATCTATGCTTATCTGCCATCCCAGGCCACTTGTTTTCATTGCCTCATTACCTCTAGCATCTCTGAAGCATTCAGCCCATAAAATTTATGCTGAAATAATCATAACCCATGTCTTTTTCTCTTCCTCTTTCTCCTTTTACCATCAGAAAAAGACTTTCCATTATAAATGTGTCCTTTGGATCATTTTATAAACTGAATCCTTGCTAAATCCCCAGAGCCTTTGATCAATTCCTATTTGTGTGATTTTTAAATCTACTTTTGTTTACTCTTTCATTTTTATTCAACTAGAATTTACCAAGCATCTATAGTAGTAGACATTTATTGATTTTACATCTATTTCTTCACTTTGGGGCCCCCTAATTTTACTTCTTCATTCCCACTCTTAAGAAAGACAGTTTGGAGTGGGTCCCAGGGGTGGAATGAGACCTGGGCATGAGGAACTCATAGCATTTCATAACCTGGAACCATAATCATTGGTACAGCGATGAGAAAATGAACCAATTTAGGCCAATGAGAATGGATCCAAAAACTTCTGCAGGAGCTAGAAAGAGAGTCTCTCTCTTCTAAGAGGCTGAATGCTGTGATGATAGGAGCCTGAAGTTTCCTGGGGTCACCTCTGAGATTTTCAGGTAAATCAACCAATATATTCCTTTAAAAAAAAAATGAATCTAGTTTGAGTTGCTTTTCTGTCACAACCATTCCCACTTCTGCATCTACTATGGGTCAAGCACTATCTTAGGTCCTAGAGAAATAGAAAAAAAATAAGACATATTTCTGCCCTGAAAGAACTCACATCTAGTAGATAAGATAGATGTATGTAAAGATCACGAATCACAAAAAAGCAAGGACTAGAAGGTGCCTTGCACTCCAAGATTTAAAGAACTGGTTGAACTACTTTGTTTTCCAGCTGAAGAGAATGGAGTATATACACATGCAAGAGAGTTTTTCTAATTAGTACCATTCCATCATAAATGAATGAATGAATGAATGAATATCCAAACTGAACAGGAGAATGAATAAACTAATACAGTCATAAAAGGGACTATCAGCAAAGAATTCATAACTATGTGAATAATACTGAATGAAAAGTAGATCACAGAAGAATGCATGGAGTATGACATCATTTATAACAAAGTTCAAAAACAAGCAAACTCTAAAAATAAGGAAGTTATGGATAAATACATATGTATTAAAATTATTTTTTAAGCACAATTCAGTATAGTGGTTACTGGAGTAACACTATAGCAGCAGGGGTTTGCAATGAACAAGGGATCTAAAGAAAGCCTCAATAACATTGGTAATATTCTACTGCTCAAATGTAATTGAGGCCTCTTGAGTGTCTAGTTTATAATTATATTTTCTAACTTACACATTTTATATAGTACTTTTTAAAACTATGCTTTTAAAAACTATCTCCCAAATATGCTGCCTTTCTCATATTTACTTTCCATGTTTATAGTTTTAAAAACCTATCACTAAACATGTTGACCCATAAACCACTAGGGTTTCAATAAGTCTTACTATGATTAATTATCTGAATCCCTCTTCTAGATTTATACAACAATAGTAGAGGATGACTTTAAGTTCAAATTAACATATTTTCTTCTTGGTTCCATATTTCTATAATGTGATTTATATTTTCAGGGTCATTCAATTTTGAATAATGAAAAGGAGATTCAGAAAATGAAATTTACATCATTAATCCAAATATACATACAAACATCCCCAAAACACTTGTCTGTAAGTTGCAAAATCCCTCCAATATAAACAATAGAGGAATGATTTGATGACAGCCACAGGTACAGTTCTGTTGAACTCCTGGGTTTGCTGCATTTGAGTTTAATTATTTCTAATGAAACTTCTCCCTCTGTTTGGCCCTAACTAAGGTGTAGGATCACTTAAGCTGTGCCGGCAGGTCTCAACTTGTAAGCACGAGTGGCCTCTTTAGCCCACAGGCGGGCTGCCTTACACCTTGTACAGGCAGATAGAGAGAGATTAGGGTCTGTGAGGGTAACTCAGTTGTGTCTGTCAACATCAGTCAATGGCAAGCTGTGGGGACAATTGTCAAAAATGTAGGATCGGGTCCTGCTCATGAATTAGCTTTTCATCCCATTCAATCATGTTACTAAGTACCTACCACATGCAAGGCACTCAACCAGGTGTTTGGTGTAATTAAAAGGATGAGACCTAGTTTCCGCTTTGAGGAATTATTCCCAAGGTATACGTTAGAGCAGTGGTTCTCAAACTTTAGCTTGCATCGGAATCACCTAGAGGGTTTGTTAAAACACAGTTTCCTGGGCCCCACCATCAGAGTTTCTGATTCAGTAGATCTGGGATGGAGCTGAAGAATTTGCATTTCTCATGTGTTCCCAAGTGATACTGATGCAGCAGGTCCAGGGGACCACATCTTCAGAACCAATGTGATAAACTGTTTCAGAGGTCCAGGAAGCCTCTCAAGTTGTTGGCATACCTGATTAAATAGTCATTGAAAAAAATGACTTGAAAGAATTTTTCTTCCAAGTGTACAGCAAATATATTTTTTAATATTATTTGTACTATTAATTTTTAAATTAATAATTATTGCTGACATATAGGGAGTCTTTATTACATGCCAGTCAGGGCTAGCTGCTTTACATGCATTGCTTCAATGGATTGTCACAGAAACTCAATTAGGTTGGTATTATCATCTCCATTTTACAGATGAGGAAACTAAGGATTAGAGATGTTAAGGAACTTGCCCTAAAGCAAGGTTTCTCAATCTAAACACTTGACATCTGGGCCTGGATAATTCTTTGGGCAGGGGGCTGTCCTGTGCATTGTAGGATGTTTAGCAGCATTTCTGGCCTATATCCATTAGATGCCAGTAGCATTCCCCCTCAGTGTGACAACCAAAAATGTTTCCAGACATTATCAACTGTCCCTGCCTCTGGTTGAGAACTATTGCCCCAAACAGTTTAGGAAATGCCTAACCATTTAGCATCCTCATCTATCAGGAGGTCATATGTATTTTCACTGCAGAAGCACAGAAATTTAAAGCTGGAAAGAAAGTTAGAGATTATTTGAATGAATCTGCTCACATTCAGAGAAGGAACCCATGGTCCATAGAGGTATTACAGCATTCTGCCAGGAATCAGGGGGAATTCAGATCAATACCAACTTCTTCAACAACGTATAAACCTTTCTTCATTTGGCTGCCCCATTTATTCTCAAGAAATATCCCAAGCCCACGTGCACACATAACAAGTATGTTTTACTCTGTGCCAGCAAATGTTCAAAAGGCAAATGGCCTGGCTCCTTCTCATGCATGCCTCAGAATGGATGAGAAAATGTATTGGGATCCCTGGGGAAGTTTTGTAAAAGGGCAGGTCCAAACAGAATAAATTGATGGGAGCTGAAGACACTCATGTAAACTCATGTAAACCTGCCTGGGTTTGCCTTTCAAAAAGACAGCTCTGTCAGTGAAAATACAGAGTTTGCCCAATATGAAGAAATCTGGTAATCATATACAATTACAAAACCTCTAAATGTTAGCAAGTTGAATCAATCATCCAAGTAGTTTTCCTTGTCCAGAGTCCAAATTGCAATAATTGGATGAAGACATCTGCACTATTTTAACCTGTCATGTTAAATATCTGTATTTTGTAACTCATCTTGATAGCTAATTTTCATGGAAGTATGTGTTAATTGAGAAAAAAGACATCTTTAAGATGGTTATCATAAGATAATCACACCCTAGGGCACTGTGAGGCAAGAGGTTCTGCTCTGGATCTGTGATTCTCCAAGGATATGATTATCACATGAGAGCTGCCACACCTCCTGAAGAGCTACCTCTCTGCGCCGTCTCCATCTGACTCAGGTGGCTGGTGTTGAGTCCCTCCATTTTTCACAGCATCACATTCATCTCTTCCCTGGAGGCTGTGTGGTTTCTCAAAAATAATACCTTGAGGCAAGGTACAGTCAAGAAAACAGTGCTCTTCAGAAGATGACCACAGGGAAAGTTAAACTTGGTTTTTTGGAAAACACACACACACACACACACACACACACACACACACACACTCATAGATTTAGATCCTATTTCAGTGACCATTCTTTCCAAATCCCAAATGGACACTCTTACTCTATATATCTTCATTCTTCCCTAGTTTTTACCAGGTCATTGCCACCCCACCACCACTCTGTTTATACAATATATTCCTTTTTTAATGAAAAATCTGTTTATTTTTATCTAGCCATGCATTGCCCATGTAACTAGTCAAGTATCAGGATTTTATTTCCCCCCGAAGACTCTTGCTTAATACAGTGTATTTCTCCTGTTCTAATAACATGATGCAAAAGACAATCTAATGAATTAAATCAAATATATCAATTTGCAGTGTTGAAAATGACCCTTATTCAGTTATGACAATTAACTCCTACAACTAGCCAATTTGTATGCCGAAAGATTTCAAAGTGTTAGCAGGTTATGGGGTTATATATACTCTGACAAGCAACAGCAGAAGATCTGTTCCACTGATACTAACATTAGCCTTAGGAGTTCTAAAATTAACATATAAGCTATAGCAATATTTGTTAAAGGTGCTGCTACAGAAGTCAATACGGAATAAAAGCATTTTCTTTATTTAAGCCTTTCACTTTTTAAAATGAAGAGTTGTTATTTTGTAATGTTTACTTTTGAATATATAAACTGTGAAATAATGGTGAAAACACTTGAAAAGTAGCCAAAAGATAAGAGAAAAAAACTCCCTATCGACTGTATCCTAGATTTAAAAAAACATGTGAAGTTCTTTAAGGCTGTTCTTTAAAACTCCAGTTAGAGAAAGGAAGGAGACTGTCAATCTGCAGTAGCGTGTAAAGATTTGAGGTGCTGATACATTTTCCTGCTTTGAGTGCATGAAGTCGTCCTTGTTTCGGGTTTCCTTGGCAACCCTTCTCAAAGTATGTACAGGAAGAGCAGGTCCTAACTGGAGTCTGGTCTGAAGAGGGGCCATAAAAAAAAAGTCTAAGTTCCATATTTTTATTTTTTCAGAAGTGCATGTGTGTAATGAAGGATGGACAAGAAAGGAGAACACATCATTTTTCAGTCATGGCTACCCATGTGAGAGTGAGATAACAATGATTTTTGAAAGCCTGTGTTGTTTTCCTGGATATGAGACATGCAAGGAGACACGGACTTCCTAGAAAGTTTCTTTCAAAGACCATTTTCATCTCAGAGCTGCCTCAATAGCCAAAGATGAGTAGAAGCTATTTGCTTTTTTTTTTTTTTTAATATATCTTTACCGGAGTATAACTGCTTCACAATACTGCACTAGCCTCTGTCGCACAACAAAGTGAATAGGCCGTGTGCATACATACATCCCCGTATCCCCTCCCTCTTGAGCCTCCCTCCCACCCTCCCTATCCCACCCTTCTAGGTCCTCGCAAAGCACTGAGCTGATCCCCCTGCGCTATGCTGCTGCTTCCCACGGGCTAACTATTTTACATTTGTTAGTGTATATATGTTGATGCTACCCTCACTTTGCCCCAGCTTCCCCCTCCCACCGTGTCCTCAAGTCCATTCTCTATGTCTACGTCTTTATTCCTGCCGTGCCACTAGGTTCATCAGTACCATTTTTTTTTTTTTTTAGATTCCATACATATGTGTTAGCATACAGTATTTGTTTTTCTCTTTCTGACTTACTTCACTCTGTATGACAGACTCTAGGTCCATGCACCTCACTACAAAAAATTCAATTTCGTTTCTTTTTATGGCTGACTAATATTCCATTGTATATATGTGCCACATCTTCTTTATCCATTCATCTGTCAATGGACATTCCACCCTGAACACACCAGATCTCATGTGATCTCAGAAGCTAAGCAGGGTCGGGCCTGGTTAGTAATTGGATGGGAACTATTTGCTTTTGGTGATGCCCTAAGTCTAAGTGATTTCTCTTCATAGAAAATTTTCATGAAGTCATCCCCATGGACAAAAGCTTATTGAAATTGTTAACAACTGACTTCCTCATTTATAAAAGCAGTACTGTGCTTAATCATTGTCTTTTATCAGTGGTCTCTCCTTCCTAACCACCCACTTAGACTCTACCTCTACTACATGACTGCAACTGGTACCACAGCTTGCCCAGCACAAGACCCCATGAACTCTGCTCAGACTGTACGGTATGTTACCTCTGTTGATGCCCTTCTTAAAACTTTCCTCTTACTCGGCTTTGTGACTCTGCTGTTTTCTCTTCTTCCATTTTCTTATTTTCCCTGGCAGGGCTGGGACCAGGGTAAGGCAAGTAAGACACTAGCCTTGGACACAAAATTTAGGGTTGTACCATAAAACTCGGTAATCAAAATAAATGATATTTTAATGCAGTATTTTTTTTAAAAAAATAATTATATGCAAACAATTAATGATGAACAAATGTCAAAATTATAAATAAAACAGGATCCATGTTGATTAGATCAAATCAGTATTCATTAGAATACTTTTACTTCCCTCATTCCCCACTCTACTATGACACATCCCATTCCTAAAGTTTGCATCATTAGTCATACTACTTCTATTTCAAGAATCTTTATTTAGCAGTTATGTTCCCATCATGCTACAATAATACACACACACGTTTACACATATACATTCATCATCTGTTCTCATTCAATTTTTTTGGTTGGAGGTTTTCTTGAATATTCTCCCCAGATATGGCACGTAGATAATACATTCTCAGGATTATTATGCATCCTCAGGTGTTTTTATCTGCAAACAAGTAAGGGGTATCTTGGCTGGATGCAGAATTCTCATATTGCCTTCTTTTTCTCTTGGTAGTGTTTGGATTTCACTCTACTGACTTCTATTTTCCAGTGTTGTAGACAAGAGGTCTGACTACCAGTTTGATTCTTACCTATTTTTAAAACAGTTTGTTCCTTCTCTGGGAGTCTATACAATTTGCCTTTTATCCTTTGAGCTCAGAGAGATTCTTGGGCTAGGACTGGGTTGTTTTTTTTCTTGACAATAATGCCAGGAACTCAGTGAGCCCTTTGAATCTCTGGCTCAAATTTTCCTTTAATACAGAAAAATTGTCTTCTATTATTTGTCTAATTATTGCCTCTTCTCCATTGATTCCTACATCTCCTATGGAACTCCTATTTGTATCTTGAGTACCTGTTCTCCAAAACCACTATCTTTTCCCTCCTGATTTCTCTATCTTCCCACTTCTGTTCTGCGGTGTTCTTTTTTTTTTTCCCCCACTTAATTTCCCAGGCCCCTAATTCAGAATTCAATGGCGACTATCTTTTCCTCCAATTCATATATTGATTTTTTTAATTCAAAAATTATGAGTTTTTTTAGTTCCAAGACTGTGAGAGATTTTATACTGTATTTGAACCTCAAGTTCTATTATTAATTTTTGTTCAAATTGTCTTCAGTTCTATTTCCTTTAGGAGCTACATATTCTGGATGCTGTTCTTCTCCTATCACTGCTGATCCCCTAGTTTTCTTTTCCAATTTCTAACTCATTCTCAGACCTCATATCCAGAGTTTGGGGTGCCCTAAAGAGAAGCACGCTGCTTCCACAGACCATCTCCAGTAGTCAGTTTATCAGTTTGCTACCAGGGAATTGTAAGGAAGCCCCTCATCTCCCCACTCTCCCCTGTAGTCAAGGCTAGGGTTCCTCCAGCCTCCAGAGTAAGGTGCCTACATTCATCTGATCCACTTCCCCTCACCTCTTGGGAGTCAGTAAGGCCACTTCCTTGGGGGTGCTGCTCTTCCTCAGGAGGTGGGCAAAGGGAACCCAAGCCGAGCCCTCTGCAGGGTGCATGGCATTCTGGTCCTCACTCCTGAGTGTTCTGCTGCAGTCTGTAGGCTTCTCTTCAGGCCCAGAGAGCACAAGGCTTTGTGCTTGCTCCCCCTCCAGCCCTGGTAGAGGCCTTGCTCACACCTTCCATACCCTGCACACAGCCAAGCAACTTCCTCAGTGTGGCAGAGGTGACTGGGACTTAGGAGCAGAGCTGGACAAGGAACAAAGTACCTACTGATTCAAGCTCTGTCTTTCCAGAATCAGGTAGGTATTCAATTTTTCAACCCCTTAAATTACCCTTTCCTTCTTTCCTTATTTCAGTTAATGTCATTGGGATCTCATACTACACTGATATAAAATATCAGTCATTTTTGAGAACTCATTTTCCTTATCATTTTCCTTTCAACTAACCTACAAATAGTTTTTAATTGTAAACCCTACATTATATCTTGAATCCATTTCCTCCTTTACTTTTCCAGCTGCCATACATTTTTTTCAGGCCTTTATTTTATTACCTCCAGCCTAAATGTATGCATTAACTTCATCACTTACTTCTCTCCCTCTATTCGGTATACTGTTGGCAGGTACTATACGAAAACATAGTTGTGACTGAGTGATTCTTGTTATTTACTGAAATCAAATCATCCAAGGTTTTCTCCCATAAATCTTTGTGAACTTATCACACACACACACACACTCATTCATGCGCATGCACACATGCGTGTGTACACACACACACACACACACACACACACACACACACACACACGCCGCCTCCTCCTCAGACACATAGCCTAGCATTTTCCCAAGTCCCGGTTAGGCTTATCTTGTCTTTTCTCCTCTTTCCCAGTCCATCTCCTCTCAAGTCCTATTTATCCTCCAGGGCTCGGCTCTCAGATGTCTCTACCATGAAGGCTTCCCCTGTTCTCTGTCTAATGTAATACATACCAGTTTCATTCCCCTGCAACATTTTCTTTAAATCTTTATTATAATTTGCATTTCACTCACGAGAACCTGTAAACTCCTTGAATGCAATGATTATGTGTGTGGTTTACCTTTGCTTCTTCCCCACTACCTGGAAAATTGTAAGTACTTCTACAGTAGTGAATTGAATAAAACTATTCAGATCAACATTTATTTGGCCTCTCCAATGTGCCAGGCAGTGAGCTAATGCTTGGGATGAAACAAGCATAGACCCTGTCCTTGGAGATTCAACTGCCAAGTTTTATATTGCAATATTGCAATTACATGATCTGATATGTATCCATGTGTATATGTATTAGATTATATATAGTTGAGGGATTTCTTTTTTGTCTTAACCTCACAAACCCTACTACAGAGTGTGGTCCAACACTAGCCTGCACCTTGCTGTCCAGCACACACATCCAGGCAATGATCAATGTTTCTTTCTGTCTCTTTAGACTGAGAAATTGAGGATGTTCTGGGTTAATTGCCAATTTCCCCATGAGTTCCCAGCTACTACCCTGATTGACAACCTTTTGTTCTAGCTCTATGCCTGGTACCCAGGTGCACAGGATGCAACTCTCTGTGGATCATCATTGCTCTAGGTTGGCAGGCTCACTGAGGGTCTATATTGGTTCCTGATTCTGGCCGCATACTGCTAGCCAGACAAAACCATGCATATACGGAGATGGACAGGCCAACACACATTTAGTTTCTGAGATCTCAGATGAAAACCAGGACGTTAAAGAAAGTAGGAGTTGGGACAAACTACTCTCTCCCTGATATTGTCAGAGACAAACTACAGGCCTGGATAATACTTAGGTCTGACCCAATAAAGAGTTATATTAGGGTTTCTCCAAAAAGTAATGGTGCGGTTCCAGGTGTCCGCTCCTCTGGTGAGACAGGGCCGGGAGACGCTCTCCCCAGCACCTTGCCTGGGTGAGCAAGTCAGGCTCTAGGGCCGGCAGAAATCCTCGTTGGAGGGTCCCACCGAGTTCCCCAGTCAGAGTGCTGCAGCTGAGCGGAGTGGCTGCTTGGGACTACTGCTCAGGCGCTGCAGAAAGCCTTCTTGGAATCTGACATGTTATCACTTTGGGACCATTGGCCAGCTGCTCCTGACTTGGCCACATGAAGGCTCAGACTGTCCCAGTCTCTGAACTGAAGAGAACCAAGACTATTAGCATATCTCTCACCACCATGAATGCAAGGTATTTCAATGAAGAGTATCAGGAGGACAACTACAAATCCCACACTGGCATGTGCAAGTTCTGAGGAATGGTGGAATAACCCCATGTATCTAGGTGACCTTTGGAGACAGCTGAGTCAGAGTTACAACAGGGCAGTGGCTGACAGCCAACTCATAGCCCATCTTCTCCAGCCATGTGGCTGACAGGAGCTTGTGCTCCAGCCAGCTGTCAGGCCTGAGCCTCTGAGGTGGGAGAGCCAAATTCAGGACATTGGTCCACCAGAGACCTCCCGGCCCAATGTAATATCAATCAGTGAGAGCTCTCCCAGAGATCTCCGTCTCAACGCTAAGACCCAGCTCCACTCAACGACCATCAAGGCCCAGTGCTGGACACCCCATGCCAAACGACTAGCAAGACAGGAACACAACCAAACCCATTAGCACAGAGGCTGCCTAAAATCATACTAAGTTCACAGACACCCCAAAACACAACACCGAACGTGGTCCTGCCCGCCAGAAAGACAAGAAACAGACTCATCCACCATAACACAGGCACCAGTCCCCTCCACCAGGAAGCATACACAAGCCACTAAACCAACCTTACCCACTGGGGGCACACACCAAAACCAAAGGGAACTATGAACCTGCAGCCTGAAAAAAAGAGACTCCAAACACAGTAAGCGAAGCAAAATTAGGAGACAGAGAAATACACAGCAGATGAAGGAACAAGGTAAAAAACAGACCAAACAAATGAAGAGGACATAGGCAGTCTACCTGAAAAAGAATTCAGACTAAAGATAGTAAAGATGATCCAAAATCTTACAAATACATTGGAGAAAATACAAGAAACATTTAACAAGGACCTAGAAGAATTAAGAGCAAACAAACAATGATGAGCAACACAATAAATGAAATTAAAAATTCTCTAGAAGAAGTCAATAGCAGAATACCTGAGTCAGAAGAACGGATAAGTGACCTGAAAGATAAAAGAGTGGAAATAATTACTGCAGAGCAGAATAAAGAAAAAAGAATGAAAAGAATCGAGGACAGTTTCAGAGACCTCTGGGACAACATTAAAAGCAACAACATTCGAATTATAGGGGTCCCAGAAGAAGAAGAGAAAAAGAAAGAGTCTGAAAAAATATTTGAAAAATTATAGTTGAAAACTTACCTATTATGGTAAAGGAAATAGTCAATCAAGTCCAGGAAGCACAGAGAGTCCCATATAGGATAAATCCAAGGAGAAACATGCCAAGACACATTAATCAAACTATCGAAAATTAAAAATACAGAAAAAATATTAAAAGCAGCAAGGGAAAAGCAACAAATAACATACAAGGGAATCACCATAAGGTTAACAGCTGATCTTTCAACAGAAACTCTGCAAGCCAGAAGCAGTGGCAGGACATATTTAAAGTGATGAAAGGGAAGAACCTACAACAAAGATTACTCTACCAAGCAAGGATCTCATTCAGATTCGACCGAGAAATTAAACCTTTACAGACAAGGAAAAGCTAAGAGAATTCAGCACCACCAAACCAGCTTTCCAACAAATGCTAAAGGAACTTCTCTAGGCAGGAAACACAAGAGGAGGAAAAGACCTACAATAACAAACACAAAACAATTAAGAAAATGGGAATAGGAACATACATATCGATAATTACCTTAAATGTAAATGGATTAAATGCTCCAACTAAAAGACATATACTGGCTGAATAGATACAAAAAACAGGACCCGTATATATGCTGTCTACAAGAGACCCACCTCAGACTTAGGGACAAATATAGACTGAAAGTGAGGGGATGGAAAAAGATATTCCATGAAAATGGAAATCAAAAGAAAGCTGGAGTAGCAACTCTCATATCAGAAAAAATACACTTTAAAATAAAGACTATTATAAGGGACAAAGAAAGACACTACATAATGATCAAGGGATCAGTCTAAGAAAAAGATATAACAATTGTAAACATCTATGCACCCAACATAGGAGCACCTCAATACATAAGGCAAATGCTAATAGCCATAAAAGGAGAAATCAACAGTAACACAACAGTAGGGGATTTTAACACCCCACTTTCACCAATGGACAGAAAATCTGAAATGAAAATAAATAAGGAATCACAAGCTTTAAATGACACATTAAACAAGATGGACTTAATTGATATTTATAGGACATTCCATCAAAAAACAATACACTTTCTTCTCAAGTGCTCATGGAACATTCTCCTGGATAGATCAAATCTTGGGTCACAAATCAAGCCTTGGTAAATTTAAGAAAATTGAAAATGTATGAAGTATCTTTTCCAACCACAACGCTATGAGACTAGATATCAATTACATGGAAAAAACTGTTAAAAATACAAACACAGGGAGGCTAAACAATACACTACTAAATAACCAAGAGATCACTGAAGAAATCAAAGAGGAAATCAAAAAATACCCAGAAATAAATGACAATGAAAACATGATGACCCCAAACCTATGCAATGCAGCAAAAGCAGTTCTAAGAGGGAAGTTTTAGCAATAAAATCTGACCTCAAGAAACAAGAAACATCTCAAATAAACAACCTAACCTTACACCTAAAGCAATTAGAGAAAGAACAAAAAAAACCCAGTTAGCAGAACAAAAGAAATCATAAAGATCAGATCAGAAATAAGTGAAAAAGAAATGAAGGAAATGATAGCAAAGATCAATAAAACTAAAAGCTGGTTCTTTGAGAAGATAAACAAAATTGACAAACCATTAGCCAGTCTCACCAAGAAAAAAAGGGGAGAAGACTCAAATCAATAGAATTAGAAATGAAAAAGGAGAAGTAACAACTGACACTGCAGAAATACAAAGGATCATGAGAGATTACTACAAGCAAGTATATGCCAATAAAATGGACAACCTGGAAGAAATGGACAAATTCTTAGAAGAGCACAACCTTCCAAGATTGAACCAGGAAGAAATAGAAAATATAAAGAGACCAACCACAAGTGCTGAAATTGAAACTGTGATTAAAAATCTTCCAACATACAAAAGCCCAGAATCAGAACAATTCACAGGCAAATTCTATCAAACACTTAGAGAAGAGCTAACAGCTATCCTCTCAAACTTTTCCAAAATATAGCAGAGGGAGGAACACTCCCAAACTCATTCTATGAGGCCACCATCACCCTGATACCAAAACCAGACAAAGATGTCACAAAAAGAGAAAACTACAGGCCAATATCACTGATGAACACAGATGCAAAAATCCTCAACAAAATACTAGTAAACAGAATCCAACAGCACATTAAAAGGATCATATACCATGATCGTGTGGGGTTTATCCCAGGAATGCAAGGATTCTTCAATATATGCAAATCAATCAATGTGATAAACCATATTAAAAACTTGAAGGAGAAAAACCATATGATCATCTCAATAGATGCAGAGAAAGCTTTTGACAAAATTAAGCACACATTTATGATAAAAACTCTCCAGAAGGTAGGCATAGAGGGAACCTACCTCAACATAAGAAAGGCCATATATGACAAACCCACAGCCAACATCATCCTCAATGGTGAAAAACTGAAACCGTTTCCTCTAAGATCAGGAACAAGCCAAGGTTGCCCACTCTCACCACTATTATTCAACATAGTTTTGGAAGTTCTAGCCACAGCAATCGGATTAGAAAAAGAAATAAAAGGAATACAAATCGGAAAAGAAGAAGTAAAACTGTCACTGTTTGCAGATGACATGATACTATACATAGAGAATCCTAAAGATGCTACCAGAAAACTACTAGAGCTAATCAATGAATCTGGTAAAGTAGCAGGAAACAAAATTAATGCACAGAAATCTATGGCATTCCTATACACTAATGATGACAAATCTGATAAGAAATTAAGGAAACATTCCCATTTACCACTGCAACAAAAAGAATAAAATACCTAGGAATAAACCTACCTAAGGAGACAAAAGACCTGTATGCAGAAAATTATAAGACACTGATGAAAGAAATTAAAGACAATACAAACAGGTGGAGGGATACGCCACGTTCTTGGATTGGAAAAATCAACATTGTGAAAATGACTATACTACCCAAAGCAATCTACAGATTCAGTGCAATCCCTATCACACTACCCATGACATTTTTCACAGAACTAGAACAAAAAATTTCACAATTTGTATGGAAACACAAAAGACCCCGAATAGCCAAAGCAATCTTGAGAAAGAAAAACGGAGCTGGAGTAATCAAGCTTCCTGACTTCAGACTATACCACAAAGCTAGAGTAATCAAGACAGTATGGTACTGGCACAAAAAAAGAAATATAGATCAATGGAACAGGATAGAAAGCCCAGAGATAAACCCTCACACATATGGTCACTTTATCTTTGATAAAGGGGGCAAGGATATACAATGGAGAAAAGACAGCCCCTTCAATAAGTGGTGTCAGGAAAACTGGACAGCTACATGTAAAAGACTGAAATTAGAACACTTCCTAACACCATACACAAAAATAAAATCAAAATGGATTAAAGACCTAAAGTAAGGCCAGACACTATAAAACTCTTAGAGGAAAACACAGGCAGAACACTCTATGACATAAATCACAGCAAGATCCTTTTTGACCCACCTCCTAGAGAAAGGGAAATAAAAACAAAAATAAACAAATGGGACCTAATGAAACTTAAAAGCTTTTGCACAGCAAAGGGAACCATAAACAAGATGAAAAGACAACCCTCAGAACGGGAGAAAATATTTGCAAACAAAGCAACTGAGAAATGATTAATCTCCAAAATATACAAGCAGCTCATGCAGCTCAATATCAAAAAAACAAACAACTCAATCCAAAAATGGGCAGAAGACCTAAATAGACATTTCTCCAAAGAAGATATACAGATTGCCAACAAACACATGAAAGGATGTTCAACATCACTAATCATTAGAGAAATGCAAATGAAAACTACAGTGAGGTATCACCTCACACCAGTCAGAATGGCCATCATCTAGAAGTCTACAAACAATAAATGCTGGAGAGGGTGTGGAGAAAAGGGAACCCTCTTGCACTGTTGGTGGGAATGTAAATTGATACAGCCACTATGGAGAACAGTATGGAGGTTCCTTAAAAAACTAAAAATAGATCTACCATACAACCCAGCAATCCCACTGCTGGGCATATATGCTGAGAAGACCATAATTCAAAAAGAGTCATGTACCACAGTGTTCATTGCAGCTCTATTTACAATAGCCAGGATGTGGAAGCAACCTAAGTGTCCCCAGACAGATGAATGGATAAAGAAGATGTGACACATATATACAATGGAATATTACTCAGCCATAAAAAGAAACGAAATTGAGTTATTTGTAGTGAGGTGGATGGACCTAGAGTCTGTCATACAGAGTGAAGTAAGTCAGAAAGAGAAAAACAAATACCGTATGCTAACACATATATATGGAATAAAAAAAAAATGGTTCTGAGGAACCTAGGGGCATGACAGGAATAAAGACACAGACGTGGAGAATGGACTTGACGACATGGGGAAGGGAAGGGGTGGGCTGGGACGAGGTGAGAGAGTGGCATGGTCATATATACACTACCAAATGTAGAATGGATGGCTCTTGGGAAGCAGCTGCATAGCACAGGGAGATCAGCTACGTGCTTTGTGACCACCTAAAGGGGTGGGATAGGGAGGGTGGGAGGGAAAGGCAAGGGGGGGGGATATGGGGATATGTGTATACGTATGGCTGATTCACTTTGTTATACAGCAGAAGCTAACACACCATTGTAGAGCAATTATACTTCAATAAAGATGTTGGAAAAAAAAAAGTAATGGCGTGGAAATTCGTAAATTCCTGCTTGAGAGGACTTAATGATGTGCTGAGTTCTACATTACATAGTATGACTTAAAATCACTTCCTACTAAGCCCTCTGATTTGGGTCAAAATATTTAACCTCTCTGGTTTCGGTTTCCCATTTGGTAAGATGGAAGACTAGAACTACTGACTTTTTGGCTATATAGAGCGATAGACTGTGGGTTTATAATATGTTCTGAAATTAGAAATTACTAGCTAAACATGAATCTGCTGAAGACAAAAGAAGGGAAGGACAAAGTCAAAATTCCATGTCAGAGATCTGGGAGGAACTCAATTGTGAGACGCCTTGTTAATCACTAGTCAGTCACAGGAGACAGAATTCTGGAGTCTTTTATTACCATCCACTGCGTAGTGCACCTGGCTGTTTTGTTGAACATACATTGATTAATCCTCTAAATTCACTCAAGTAGACATGATTGAGGATGATTCCAAAAGTACCATGACTGTATTTGTCAAGAAATAAATGGGTTAATGTCAAAAAGCCACTGACTCTTGAATTCCAGTATCTAAATGGCTACTGTTCCTCTCAGCATAGAATTTTCTGGAAGACAGAACACATACTAAAGCTCCAAAAAAGAAAATATCCATTAAAAATACAAAGAGACTGGGGCTCCACTAAGGTAATATGAAAATTCAACTTGCAAGTAAGATGCCAGAGTTGAACTGATTGCTGTGTATAACAGTGACACAAATATAAAGACTCCCTAAGGCTAAATTGGGCTCCTGCTTTGAAATTCTAATTAGAAATATGAGTGCCCCAACTCTGCAAAAGTACATGTGTGTTTAATTATTCTCCTTTTTCACCTTATCTCTTCCATTATTTTATACCCTTTTCCCTCCTCCTTTCTTGCTGTTCTCAAGCAACCCATGCTCCTCACTTAATCTAAGTGTAGGGCCTTTCTTTAAGTTGGCATTAATTGACAAGCAGTGTTTAATTATTATTTTTTATGTCTGAAGAGGGCTAATATTAACTCTCCATGGGCTTGAAGGCGAGCCCGGCCCCCTTGTTTCTGGTGGCATTGCTCTGCCTTCACCACCTGCGTTTCTTGAGTCAGGCAGACATGCCACATATTCTTCATCTTAATGGTATGTACGTTCATTTATGCTAATTGAGGCTGCTGGGCACCTCACTTGTCTTCTACCATTGCAATTGGCACTTTGGACACCTGAAGATTAAGTCATCTTTACACGATCTAAGAGGTGTATGGAAAAAACACAGCCTTGAGGACTCTGAACCTGGAGTCTTCTTAATGCCAGGAGTGTGCCTTGTCAAAACGGCATCCTCAGTTGGCACCCAGCACCTAATATTGCTCCATATTTGACTGACCAATAATTAATATCTCAAAGGACCTGTAAACCATATGCTTATGCACTGGTGCTCTGGATTGAGAGTGGGGACCTCACATATTGTCATAATCGTGATGATCTGACTTTTCCCTAAATTCATCAATCACACCAGAAATCTATCTAGTTCACTGGCATAATGGTCAACCTTCTGAATCAAAGCTGGAGAAACCCCTGTTGACATTAAGCATGAGGTAATCTGCTTTTCAAGAAGAGACATTTTATTCAGTTTTCCTTATCACTCTATGTTGAGCTTGAACCTCTTGGGTTAAGACAGGACCTGAACCACCAGACAGAAAGGGCAAATGAAAGTTACCCCAGTGAGCTACAAGTCAAATCCAATAAGGACAGCTGAAGTAGAAAAGAAAATCCAGGATTAGGTATAAATGAACAAGTAGGAACTCTAGGTCTAAGATCAACAGGCGCTAAGCCAGGAAATTAGGGTAAGAAGAGTGAAAAAACAGACTTAGGTTCATGGGTTGAGGCTTTCAGGCACAGTCACATGTCCCTAGAGTCTCAAGGTCCTAGGTGACACTTAGGAATACCATGGCAAGTGGAAATGGCACAGGACCTAGAGTCAAAGAACCTGGATTCCAACCCTGACTCCAACATATACTGATTGTATGAAAATAGGCAGAACACATCTTTAAATTTATTATAATTTAAATCTTTCTTACAGAATTTTTGTGAGGATTAAATGAGATAATATATATGAAAGCAGTTTGGACATCTTAAGTTGCTTTATAAATTTTAATTATTATTAACTTGAGACATATTTCCTTAGAAGTAGTGGAAAACAAGAATTCAACTGGTACTGTGGTTCAGCCGCATATGGATTTAATAGGCATTATTGTCTTCTAGTTAGTTCGGCCATCTGTGGATCATTCAAAAAGAAACAACAAACTTTGGAAAACAAGCCATTCATAAACCAGGAACTGCCCATATATGCCTTGTGATTGAAAGCTTTTGACCTATTAATGCCCATAAAGAGCAGAACTTGGAAGGAATCCTGTGTTGAATGTTTTCCTTTCAATCTAGATTTATCAATGTACTAGTACTAGTCATCAAGTAAATAAATCACAAACTCAATTTATCTCTGCCAGGCTCCACAAACACCAACTTGTGTGCTAATAACATAAAAGAAAACAGTAACTGTGTTTCAAACACACACACACACACACACACACCAACCATCAGTAGTTCTCAGAGTGTGGTCCCAAAGCTGCAACAGCAACAGTCTAACAAACCTGGAAACTTGTTAGAAACAGCAAATTCTTGAGCCCCATGATCTCTGAGGATAGGGTCCAGTAATCTATGTTTTAACAAGCCCTCCAAGTGATGCTGACACTCTCTGGAAATTTGAGAGCCACTACATTGCACTGAGAACAGAAGTAGCAACATAAGCACGATTTGGGCTTCCCTGGTGGCGCAGTGGTTGAGAGTCTGCCTGCCGATACAGGTGGCACGGGTTCGTGTCCTGGTCCGGGAAGATCCCACATGCCGCAGAGCAGCTGGGCCCGTGAGCCATGGCCGCTGAGCCTGCGCGTCCGGAGCTTGTGCTCCGCGACGGGAGAGGCCACAACAGTGAGAGGCCCGCGTACCGCAAAAAAAAAAAAAAAAGCACGATTTTATTTGTAGATTACTGTGGGACCTTAACTAGTTTTTAAACCTTAACATGTTTTAAAATGGCTGAAGTTTCAATACAACATGTGCAACTAAATGTCACAACTATAAAGGAATGACCAGGACAATATAGATTTTAATTTGTATTTACAGGTTTATTATTTAATGAAGTTCATTTTTCCAACCTTAGTCTGAATAGATGAATGTCTTGGTCAAGTCTAATTTCCTGTGATACTTGAGCAATTCAAACATTCACAAAAAAACTGAGCATATTTTTATTTACTAAGGGCTCTAATCAAGGTGTAAGCTCTTACAATTACTCTTGGTAATAGAAATGTAAATTAAACTCAGTTCATTCATTTTAGCAGTATCTCTCCTTGTTTGGCTTTTAATAGTATATAAGTCTAGCTATTATGTTAATACCTTGTTATTTAAAGTTTATAATATACTTTAATAATATAGACAATAAAATTACTATTTAATATGGTAGGGTAAGAACAAAATAGATTTTTAAGAAAAATAGAGGCTAGGATTTTTTTCTATATAATTATTAAAAGAAAAATCTTATTTGACTAATGATTGGAGGTGCAAGGTCAATTTTTCTCCTCTTATTCATTTTAACAAACTAAGCTACACAAGTATCAATAAGAGTATAAAAATCTCCAATGAATCAGTCAACCATTTCTTCTTTCATAAATACTATAATTTAAAAATATTATGTAAAAATAAAGTTTTATTGCACATATTACAGCAACTTTATTTTCATCATGTTTAGGCCTGAGGGTTAGGACCCAGAACTCTCTGCCCTAGAATTCCATCAGCCTCCGTTACACTTCTGGGTCACTGGAAATGATGCCCATGTAGTTCCTGAGGAAGCACGGTACAAGTATTTGTGAATGACTTGGCTTTTCCTGAAAGTACCTCATCAACAATTACCAACACTAAATGCAATCTTCCTACCACAAACCACAGTTTGTGACATTAAAAAGAAAAGCAGACAAGCAATCACACCTTTAACTTACTCTGACCAGCCCTTCTGGTGATATCTGGAACTAGCATCAGGGCTTCCTTCTGTTTCTCATTCCTCAGTGTCCCACAGCATCCTCCTGGGAAAACCCACCCACACCCTCCAGCCTGACCATCATTTTGGCTCCAGTGAAACCGCAGAAGAATTTCTAACCCTTTCCTACTCCCCCTTATTTAAAACATTGCTCCACACAGTTTGGCATGACACTTCTTGCTTACGAGGAAGTTCTGTTTCTTCCCAAATGAAAACTGAAAACTACAGAATAAGATTTCTAGCCTTAGAGAGTCTACTGATGAGAAAAATGGAGATCTAGGATTTAACATGAAAATCCTGGAATTATGGGAATGAAAAAAGGGGAGAGAGCTGCTGAATTTATGAGAACACCACATATCATGAATCATGTAGGTATAAAACTTACCATATCTAAATATTTTTAAATAACCCTTCATAATAGCATTTTATAATTACAGTGGGGCCCTCTGGTGTGTGAATTATGGTATATTCATGTTTAGCTGCATTAACTGCACTCAGCTTTTAGCTATGTGCCTAGCAACACACTGGGTATGAATTAATGCGCAATAATTCATGGCCTGTTGTGTCTTATTAAATATAGCATTGATTCAATTTTAGAACTGCAACATAATGACTCAAATATTTTTCAGAATGCTAAGTGCCCCACACGATTTTCACTTGAGAGCCTGTTTTCACATTTGCAACCCTCACTTACAATAGTAGTATTTTTCTACTGCAGAGAAAAAAAATGCAATTGCCCACCCAAAAAAATAAAATACCAAGAGGAATTACCTACTGAATAGTCCTGTTTACCCTAGTAAATATGAGTCTCTAAAAATCTGCTTTAAACGGGGGAAAAAAAAGTTTTCTGTCTTTCAGGCCATTTTAAAAACTACTTTAAAAGACTCAGTTTCTTTGTTCTCCATTATTCTGTGATTCAAAGCAAAATAATAATATGTCACATTTAGAGGGGAAAGTGCCCAGCAAGAGAGCTGTGGTCCAGTTCTGATTCTGCTCATTTACTGTGTAATTACCAATAAGTCACAATCACTCTGGACCTCAGTTTCCTCATCTGTAAAACAGGTTTGATGCTGCCTCTTTTCCCATGGCAGGTGGTGTTATGAAAAGAAAAACAACATAAATCTGTGAAGATGCTACATAAATCAGTACAGGCAATGTGCCTAGCTAGCTCCATACTAAGCATACTTCGTGCTAAAGAGCTACCATGTCCATTATCTCATTGTAAACTCCCAACAATGCTGTGGGTGGATAGGTACTATTATTCCCATTTCACAGCTGAGCTTTGGTCATAGGATGTTCTTCCCTTCAGTGGCAGATGCACATGAAGCAGTGAAAGACCTAACCTGAATAAACCACGATTTCCAAAGTCACAGTTAGAGTGCCCTAACATCTACCGGACAGAGGAAGAAACAGAGACGAACTGACAAGTGTAACTTAGTGGCAAAGTTACAACCCAAATCCTGGTCTAGAGACTTTCAGGCAGACCAGAGACTACCCTTATGATGAAAAGGATGAGCAACTACCTGACCTCATAATTTTCACTTGAGCCAGTGAGAAGCCTCTCACCACAACCTTAGACAACACTGGACACAACTAAATCACAGTTTTATAAGTGATAGTGAGTGTTCTGTCAGCCCAAATCTCATACTGCAATACTTTTCCAGTGGACATCCTTCCATGTCTTCATGTTCAGAATTACATTTTGAAATGACTTTTGATTTGTTTTAAGCAAAATATAAGATCTATATTTTATTAATTGAAGGAGGTTACAGAACTTTCCTTTTGTTACTAGCTACCACAGTGCTTGCTATATGCCCTAATTCTCCCAGAAGTCTGATGTTCTCTGCAAGGATGAGCTATAAAAAAAAAAAAACAATAACCAAAACCAGTATTATAATGGAGAAGAATAAACCTGAGTCCATATTGGATCTATTCCCTCAGCTCTAATCCTTGTCCTCTTTTGCCTGTGCTTAGTCATGCTGGCTCTGCACCTTTGTAAAAGAATGTTGGCTGTAACCTGAAATATATATGATAGCACATTCTTGAGGCTCTACCTTTTAAAGGTATAACACTTTTCCATTCATATAGAGATAAAAAGTTTCATAACAGAAAATGAAAACTGTTTTGTTGGAGGTTTAAAGGAACATTGTGACCACACCTACATGGACAGCTACAAGAACAAAGGATTCCATCACCAAGAAATATGCAACCACCAGCCACATCCCCCCTCCTTTTAGTATAAAAGAAGCCTGAATTTTAATTCGGGTAAGATGGTTCTTTGGGACACTAGTCTGCTGTATTTCTGAATAAGGTAGTGACTTGTCCCAACACCTGTCTCCCAATTTACTGGCCTGTAGTGGGGCAAGCAGTACAAGCTTGAACTCAGTAACAGTATCTCATGCCCAGCTCATGTTCATGCATCTGACAGTGCCACTTGAGCATAAAAGCACCCCTGGCACCAATACTGCAAAAAAACTTTTAATTTTGGCCCAAGATAATTTATTTCTTTTGTGATATGAGGAAACCTGAGGAAAAGTAGTAGGTTGGGGCCACGACCAACCTTACTGGGACAGAATGTACACTAGGGATACACTAGGGATCAGTGTATCTTGGTACATCCATGCCATATACACAGACATGGAACAAAGCAACATGGAGTTCTTTTAGAGTAAGTCAAACCCAGTTTCTAACTCTAGCTTCCTCATTACTAGTATGTGACCCTGCAGACTGATTTAATCTCTCTCAGCATGTTATTTAATTGTAAATGGAGCAAATAACAGTTGCTATCTCACAGAGTATGAGAATTCAATGGAATATTCCATATACACCATGGAGGACAGAGCCTGACACATAATAAGCACTCAAAAGTGCTAACTAACATTACGTTACAGAAATTATTGTGGGTCCATGTTCTAGATAAGATATGGATCAACTGCTAGTTATTATAGGTCAAACATGTCTAAGCCTTTCCATTCTATAGGTCCCTCATCACAGAATTTTATTAAATGTATGAATGCTCCTAGCATTCTCTTACATTATCACGACACAAAATTTTCATTGCACTCAGCATGTACCTACGTTACAGTTCATTCTGCCTTATGGCAGAATTACTTGTGCCTTTGTCTCCTTCCCGACACAGTAAGCATGGGAGAGCAGGAAGCACAACTGACTGTCCTGTTCAAGGACTAAGACAGTGCGGTGCATCTATCCAGCTGGAGTCCAATAAAAGTCAGTTGAATTATACTGAAGATGCCACCACAGAGTAAGGCATCCACTTGCTCATCATATCAAAGCAGATGCTGTTGGGTAACACAATTATTGCTTTCTGTTAGGAGTTGTACCATAGGCTCAAGTGAAGACTCTATGAACAGAAGAAACATGGGGGAAATTAGATGGCTAGCCCAGTTCACCGCAAGTGAATGTTATTTTGGGTCAGGCTTTTTAGAATTCCAAAAGATTCTTCTGCACGCTGGAAGACAAAGGGTTATGATTCTGAAACACCAGTGGCTTTTTCACTCTTCAATGCAAAATAAAAGCCCACTTAGACTTTCTTTTGCAATTATCACCTATTTGAATTCTGGTAATGCTTATTTAGTTAGCAATCTAGCTCTTTTCCCCGTTTAAAAGAAATAAATAGCTGAGCGGATTTTTTCTTTCATACGTTGATATGAGGAGACCAGGATTTTGGTCTTCTTTGATATGACCACAGAGACTTGTTTAGTGGCAACAAGTCTTCCGAGGCCTGATCTCCTCTCCTCCACAAGCTGAGTGAGCAGAAGAGAATACAAGGGAAGCAGACCTCTTGGCGCCAGGACTGAAGTAGCAGGACCTGTTTCTGAGAGCTCAGGTAGTAGGTGGACTCTACTCTTCCTGCCCAGCCAGAATGAGAGAGAATAACGGGGCAGACAACTGCAGGAGGGGTGATGCCAATCCCTGAACAAGTAGGTGCCCCTGGTTTCTCCTTTTTTTTGTTGTTTTTTTGTTTTTTTGTTTTTTTGTTTTTTTGTTTTTGCGGTATGCGGGCCTCTCACTGTTGTGGCCTCTCCCGTTGCGGAGCACAGGCTCCGGACGCGCAGGCTCAGCGGCCATGGCTCACAGGCCCAGCCGCTCCGCGGCATGTGGGATCCTCCCGGACCAGGGCACGAACCCGTGTCCCCTGCATCGGCAGGCGGACTCTCAATCACTGCGCCACCAGGGAAGCCCCTGGTTTCTCCTTTATGTGGAATTCCCTATTATTCTTCTCGTCCTCTTTCTTACCAATCTTATCAACCTGCTGGTTTGGAAATTACATCAAAATAGGACCACACAGATTTTTTTTTTGTGGACCATGCTTAGAAATTTTCAGAAGCAAGCAAGATGGACCAAGCTGTATTATCCCTGTCTCAGAGAAACCCTTATGCATGTCACATGGAAATTCAGCTGTCATCACCCTGCCTCCTTCAAGACGTCTGTACCCTATTCTTCAAAGCACTGGAGCACATATTAGGCAGAACAGCTAGTGCATTACTAAAATACCCTGACAGGTGTGGATAGACTTTACTGCTTCTCCCACACCACACACACACACACACACACACACACACACACCATTTACCACTTCAGAGATCTCTATTCACTGAAAAGATTTTCCAGTCTTCTCTGTCATCAAATCTGGACAAGATCTTGCTTCTACCTCCACTGCAGCTGTCACTGTTCTCCTGACCTTCGACTGGACCCCCAAGCCAATAAAATTTCATGCTTCTTTTGAAGGTTGTCCCATGGGGTTACCAGAGGCAACGGAACATAATGGTTATGCAAGTGGACTCTGGAGCCAGACAGCTAGATCCTAATCTTGGCTTAATCCCTTATAAGCTATTTGTTTGGGGACAAGGTTCTTAATCTGTCAATGCTACAGTTTCCTCATTTGGGATGATAGTAATTGTGCCTATGTCAGGTTATTGTAAATATTAAATAAATTACTATATGCTAAGTATTTAGAAAGTACCTGGAACTTAGTAAGTACTTAATAAATGTTCACTCCTAACAATGTTCTATCCCCCATCATCCTCATATTCTACTTGATATGATTTTGTTCTTGGTTTATTACTAATCTTAATTTAAAACTCTGAACTCGGGACTTCTCTGGTAGCCTAGTGGTAAAGAATCTGCCTTCCAATGAAGGGGACATGGGTTCGATCCCTGGTCGGGGAACTAAGATCCCACATGCCGCAGGGCAACTAAGCCCACGCGCCACAACTACTGAGCTCGCGCACCTCAGTGAGAGAGCCCGTGCGCCCTGGAGCCCACGCGCCAACTGGAGAGAGAAAACCCACACACCACTAGAGAGAAGCCTGTGCGTCAACGAAAGATCCCACACACCTCAACGAAGACCCTGCGTGCCGCAACTAAGACCTGATGCAGCCAAAAAAATAAAGAAAATAAATAAATATTAAAACTTTGAACTTCAGATTTCTTTCCCTCGGATGATATTTTTCTAAGAGGATGTTCTCTTTTTTCTTTTCAGTTCAAGGTACTTAAGTTGCATAGACTTCTTATGATGGAATACGAGACAGAGAAACAAGTAAAACTGCCCTGAAAGCTTGATTTTCAGACCTAACTCATATAATTATTATTTTGGGGGGTTAAATAGTGCCTGACACAACTGGCTTTCAATAAATTCAAAAATAAACAAATACACTTGCTCTCTTTTCTCATTGAGCACAAGGTGGCTAATCCCAGAAGGGGGGAAAAGTCTCTTCCTTCTGCCCTACTTCCCCCAGCCAATTTCTCCACCATAACTTTCAAGGAACATTCTAAATATGCTCTGGGTGACTTATCTCCCCAAATGGGTTCAGGGACACATATCACATCTTATAACCCTTTGGGTCATTTGAGTGCTTCATAGACTGTGAGGGCTAATTCATTCGTTCAGCTGCAGACAGAGATGATCTCTTCCTATTTCTTAGAACACTTTTTCCCCTGGGCTTCTAGCCACCAAAATCTCCTGCTATTCTTCCTACTTTCAGCCATTCTTTTTCTGTCTCTTTTTCAGATCTTCGTCCTCTATTCAAACCCTGAATGATGATGTGCCCAAGAGCTTGGTCCTTGGCACTCTTACCTTCATATCTCTGCCTGCTTCCTGCACAATCATCTCCCATCCCAGGGCTCCAAAGAGTCTACGCCTCTGGGACAGGCCTCTTCCTTGAGATCCGGACTTCCGCATTCAACCTCCCTCTCACCTGCTCCAGTCATTTATCAAACACACACCTCAAGCTCAACACAGCCGAAGCACAAGTCTTGATTTCTAACTCAAACCTACTCCTCCCCCAAGCTTTGCACTTAGTACATGGAAACACCATTGTCACGGTCACTTGGACCCAAAACTTAGGCCTCACTGCTGATTTCTCCCTCACACGTACTCCACAGCCAGGTCAATTGCAAGTTCTGTTACCTCCATGTTCAGTGTGTGTCCCAAACCTAGACTCCCCTCACTGCCCCCTCTTCTACCAGCCTGGTCCAAGCCACTGCCATACCGCACCTAACTGACGCAGTGGGCTGCCTAACTGGTCTTCACTGCCATCTGCCCTCCCACCCTAACAGTCCATTCAACACAGCAGCCAGCCATATCTCTGAAACAAAACCAGAGTCAATCATATCCCCGTTACAACACATCAACTTTCAGATTTCCCTACTTGAATAGAAGCTCCAAGAAGGCAAAGATTTTGCCTGTCTTGTTCCTTGCTTATGCCTAGCAACTAGAGCAGCACCTGGCACATGACAGTACTTCAATATTTGTTGAATGAATAATGACTTCATTAAATATTCAATGAGAGTCTACTTTGTGTTTGGTCATGTGCTGAATTCTGGGAGCATATCAAAAACATAACAAATATGGTCCATGTCCTTATGCCTAGTGAGGAATGCAAACATTCACATAGGTAAACACTAACAGATATGACAGTGTTACATGAGTGTGATGGTTAATTTTTTTTTTCAGTACGCGGGCCTCTCCCATTGCGGAGCACAGGCTCCAGATGCACAGGCTCAGCAGCCATGGCTCACGGGCCCAGCAGCTCCGCGGCATGTGGGATCCTCTCGGACCGGGGCACAAACCCGTGTCCCCTGCATCGGCAGGCGGACTCTCAACCGCTGCGCCACCAGGGAAGCCCCGATGGTTAATTTTATGTGTCAACCTGGCTGGGCCACAGTACCCAGATATTTGGTCAAACATTATTTTGGATGTTTCTGTGGGGATGTTTTTTGGTAAGATTAACATTTAAATTGGTGGACTTTTAGCAAAGCAGACTACACTCCATAGTTTAGATGGGCCTCATCCAATCAGTTGAAAGCCTTCATAGAACCAAGATTGACCTTCCCCAACAAGAAGTAATTCTGCCAACAGACAGCCTTTGGACTTGAACTGCAACAATGGCTCTTCCTTGGGTCATCAACCTGCCAGCCCATCCCATCAGATTTTGGATTCTCTAGGCCTCCAGAATCGTGTAAGCCAACTACTTAAAACCAATTAATCGGTCAACCTCTCTCTCTCTCTCCCCTCCCACCCCCATCTAACTATCTATCTAACTACACACACACACACACACACACACACACACACACACATCCTGTTGGTCCTATTTCTCTGGAGAACCCTGATTATTACAATGGGGAAATGAAGGGTGATGTAGGGGCATATATTAAAGGGTCCTCCTAACATAGTTTGAGAAATCAGTGAAGGCCTCCTAAAGGAACAACATTTACACCAAGATTTACATCATGGGTAGATGTCAGACACGACCAGTGTAAAGGGGAAGCCAAAACTATTCCAGGCAAAGGAAACAGCATTTTCAGTGGCCCTACTGTAAAAGAAGTGCTTTCCAGGCACTAAGAAGTACAGCCTTGGCTGGTTGATTGTCCTCATATGAGAGGTGCAACCTAGATGCTTCATTTGGCAGTCCTCACACTAAGAAAGTCAAGCACACTGTCACACAATCCCTCTCAGCAGAGGTCGCAGTCAGCCTGATCTGAAGAAAAACACCATACATATTCATCCCTCCTGTTGGCAAAGTTCATGCCCTCCCTCTCTGCACAGGGATATAATCAGTGAAGTCTGACATGACTCCAGGCTGCAGACACCCAAGAAAACAGCAAAGTCCTTATGAGGAGAGACCTAATTCAGCCTCGGAGCAGTCCAGTCAGCAGTCACTCCATTCTGAAACCTGTCAGACTGCAATGCTGTTCAAGGCTGTTGTTTTGACATTAGCTTGACACGTTCACATGTCACCCTCATTGTGTGAACTCCTACTCAGTGTTTTGTAATAACAGCAAAGGCATCAATATTTAAAAACAATCAAATATATGTTTGGTTTAAATAGGCAGTTGAGCCACAATCACTTACCAAAAATCTTCTATGTGTATTTGCCTGTTACATATATTTTAACTTAACCTTTCATATGGGAAGTCTCTTATCTGAATTAATTAACTACAAAGGGTCCATAATTTAACAGATCCAGGGTTCTACTCGTCTCTCTAAAATATCATAAACTAAGTTACTTCCACACTTTATATGCTTCTTTCATCACCACTCTAAAGATGACATAAGATTCTGTAGGTATATACCAATAGATGAATGTCCTAAAAACTGCTCATAAGGTATAAATACCTTAACAGACATCTCCCTGATGGAGGCAAACTGCTGAACTCATTCACTTTGTTTTCACTCTTCCATTTGGCAGGTGTAGATGAGAACTGACACCAGATGCCTATGGAAGTGGCTAAAGTGACACTCATGTCCCCCCACATATTTCCCCAGGGCCCTACATTTTACTACAATGGTATATTTCTTCTTGCTAAGAGATTGATGAATAAGGACTTGCCTGGAAGTTGTCACATAAGCTGAATTTGCCCACACGGCTCACTAACATTGAATAGAACCAGTTTAATACAATATTCTCTCTGTGGTGTCAAGGCTGAAAACATAAATGGGACAATTGGAAAGACAGTCAGCTAAACAACCTACCCTGTATGTTGCTTGAAAATAGCCATCGGCTCTTCGGACAAAATTTTTGAACCAGAACATACCTGAGGAGTAGGTGTACCCCCTATCATTCATCCTAAAATGTTGGCTGAATTCCAAAAGCCCCATAGTCTCCAAAGGCATGATGTGGCTCTCCATATATCAATCCTGGTAGATCCCAGAAAGTTTTTCCATACTGCTCTCCTAAATTTTGATGTTTTTCAAAGATTGAGTAAAGGGAGTTATAGGTATCTGTGAATTATATTTAGTATTTTGAAAATCTAATGGAAAACATACATAACTAAAATAAACATAAATATACATACTAGGCTTTCTTTCATTTTGTTTTATCTAATTTTTATGGCGTTACATCAAATCAATAACACTGGTTATCATATGTCAGTCCAAAACTCTGATTGGCAGTTATCCCTAGTTTATCTTAATAAACAAGGAAAACAAAGCAATTATTACTTGATAAATACTATTTGGTAAATAAAATTGTTAAAGTGTGAAGTCCCTGAGGGGAAAGAAAGCAATTTTTAAAAAGGCCTTAGTGATGACAAAGGGTTGGAACCCTGGCCCTGACTGTACTTATGTCTCCAACCATCTGCACAACTTCCCTGGATTCACTCCATTGGAGAAGATGCAGAGTTAGGTCAAGAGACTCTGAGTGAGGCACATGCCAGGCTTGAACAAGTCCTTCCTGGACCCCACATGCCTCCTCCCCACCACCTCCTACAAAGGCCAAGTCTAGAGCAGAAGTGACCTGGACATCAGACAACAGATTTCAGAGAATGACCACAGGTTCTCCTCAGGGTCAAGATTATAGGAATCCTTTGCAGCTCTCCTCTGAAACATACCTTCAGACAAGAACTGTGGCATCAGAGGTTGAAATGTATGGCTCTTCTTTGACAGGACACTGCTCATAATCAGCAAATGAGGGGGAATCAGTCTCTAAGGATTTCCATCTCAATTTTTCAGAGGAGGTTTTGATTCAGACTCAGTGTTAGAAGCGCCATATACCAGCAGTCCCCAACCTTTCTGGCACCAGGGACCGGTTTCGTGGAAGACAATTTTTCCATGGACGGGGCGGGGGTCGGGGGATGGTTCAGGCAGTACTGTGAGCCATGGTGGGGGTGGGATGGGAAGTGAGAGACAGATGAAGCTTTGCTTTCTCACCCACTGTTCACCTCCTGCTGTGCAGTCCCAGCCCACAGCCCAGGGGTCAGAGACCCCTGCCATATACCAAAGCAGAACACACACAGTGGCTGACGCAAGTGAAAATACTCGAACCTAATTTTCCTTTTGGTATTTGGTCTTCTTTAGCTACAGTTACCCACCTCATTCCTGACTTGTCTTAAATTTTGCTACTAGTGAGAGCGAGTAAGGCCATCTGAAAGTACAACTGCAAAGTCGTCAAACCTGGATTTAGTACTCTCATTGTTTTGCCCCTCCACTCCTATCTTTTCCAATATTCTCCAGCTGTTCTCCTATCCAGGTGTGCTCCTAGAAAAATATCTTAAAAACTCATACATGTGAAGGTGTAAATGATAGATATGACTTAATCAGTTTTTTAACCTAGGGGTGCTCTTCTCTGGACTGGAGCCAGGATCCAGATGCTTTTGGTGAATGGGGCTGGATGATCTTCATGCTGGCAGTGTTTAAGTGCACGAGTACTATTCACGGGGACTACATGAGGTCGATGCAGGGAATGGCATGGTCTCTATCTTCACCTGCCTTCCTGCCCCATACACATAAAACCCAGCCTGATAGCCTGATTTTGAGCTTCTATAAGAAGAGAGGCTACTGCAAGAAAATGGGAGATCTACATTTATGAAAGACCGTGTGATGGAGAACTACCATCCTAGCTCTGCTGCAGACCACAGCCTGAGTGGTCAAGATAGCCTCCCAGGGAAAAGGGATTGTACTGGCAGGAAGCATTCTTACAGAGGCAACCAGGTCAGAGTCAATGTCCAGGTTCTTCGACAAGGAGACCAAAACATCTGAGGTAGCTTATTCTAGGGCACATATGAGACACCACCTGTCCTGAGGACTCAAAAAATAACTAAAGAGTTTGGGGATGAGGGTAGGGTGAGGGTTGAAGCCTACTGAAGCTTAATTAAAATTGCAGCTAATGAAATTTCCCCCATAATTATATAAGTTAGGAGAAGTATTTGAGAGCCACTGACCCATCTTGCAGCTTATGTTCAACCCTTGTAGGCCAATACCTTTTCAGAAAATATCCCTTCACTAACTGTGCCTTCCAAATAAAGTATGTTATTAGTAACATCATTAGTTAGCATTTATAGTTTCATCTTATTTTTCATATCTTCTTTCTATCTTTCAGCTACTAGATGGTGTGGCAATAAATACCTTTGAAATTGGCATGTCACTTTCCTTCCACAGGAACTTAGTTGCCTGGTACCAAAGCTTGAATTTAAATAAAATAACTATGACTGTACATTGGCCCTGCCCGTTAATGCCAAATGAATGCACTGCTGTATCAGTAAATAGCAAATTCATTATGGAGTGTTACTCGAGCTCTTACAAATGAGCCACTTGAGTCAGACGGTTCCTCAATCTCTGTGCCTGCCTTTGCGTGTCATCTACCTAGGAAGGTGATGCTTTGAAATCGTGTTAAGAATTTTAATCACGGATATTCTCTGCACATTGCGTAAGATAGGAAAAAAGGTGGGCTCCTGCTTCCCCAGACTCCTGTTCAACCCCTGAAGTTTTCCTCACCTTGAATGATGTATTCAAGACTTTGATTCATTTTTCCGTATTATAAACATCTCTTTCACAGCTGGGGTGAAGGGAAGGAGTGAGAGTGTTAGACAGCTATAGGGAAGGTCATAATTTAAGGGTCAGAAACCTTTTAAAAGTGGTGTACTGAAGTTTGGGGTTCTATTCCTCTACTGTGTCCAAGAGAGCAACCCCTTCGGTCCATCATGCCGTGTAAAATCTGGCCATGTGCTAGCACAGCTTGGCTAAAATTGAGCTGCTCACTATGGTCTTATAACTATCATTACTCATTCAAAAATTATTGAGTACTAATAGGAATTATTTCATTTAATTCTTTCAGTAGCACTAAGAAAATCAGGCACTATTATTAGTCCCCACTTTATACAGAAGAAAATGGGAGCTTGGAGAGCATAAATAACCTCATCTGTTGTTGCACTGGCAATAAGCAGGAGACTTTCAAACCCGAGTCTGTTTGCCTCCAAGCCTGAGTGCTAAACCCTGTGTTGCTCAGCTACCCAGCAGCTCTTGCAAGAGGAATGAAATCCAGGACCCTCCTAATCACTGGAGCATCATGCTGATTGACTGTGCTGCAGGTATGACTCTCCCCCAAAACTGGGGGCCTGTTTGGGGTATCTTCAGTTCACAGTTTTAAAGTAGCAGTCCCAGGACTTGTACTTGGCTGATGGATTGGCTCCCAAAACTTGAAACTTCATCTGGTGTTCCAGAGACCTACCATTCCTCAGTCTCTCAAGAGAGGTTGATTTGAACCATTCCTTCTCTCTCCTCCAATGTACTCTTTATGAAAACTTCTGTGTTATGGCTTAATACAAATAGAGATTTTCTGGTGGTAAAATGCTTTTCCAAGGGTTAAACCCATAGGAAATATAAAAATTATGACAATGGAGATCAAATATATGTACTATTCCATTTAGCCTCATAATACCCCCATATAAGATGAGTACCATTAGTGTCTGTACCAATGATACTCAATGTCTAGTCTACAAACTGTTAACGATGTCAGCCCACAAATTGTTACTGATTTGCAATAAAATACTATAGAAATGGAGAGTACATATTTAGAAACTTTAAAAGCAATCTGACAGAGTAACTTTATGTCTTTTGAATTTAAGAATAAAAAATTTAAGTATTTCTAGGAATTCATTTTTATTGCATATTACCAAAAGTATCAGTCTATAGATGGATTGGAAATTTTTTTTTAAACCTGGTTCTTCAGCACAGACAGTTTGAGAAACACTGGAGTTTACTGTACAGCTATGAGAACCAAGGTTTAATTAGAGAGGTTAAGTTAATTGCCCAAATATACACAGCCTCAGGAAAGCAGTGATAGTCTGGACTTGAATTGTGGAACTCTGCCGTGGATTTCTCTCTTTGGGTGCCCCATTAGAGGCCTATGATATAAACCTCTAGGTTTTTGATTAGCACAGAGCCAGGAGGTGAAGAACCAGCAGTTCAGCTCATTATTTACGTCAGCATCTTGTCTGCCATCCCCTCCGTCAATGAGGTCCCGTGCACTCAGATCGGTTTGGCGCATCAGTTCCAAGCAATTTCCATCTACCTTGGGGTCTGGGGTCCTCATGCTATACAGTACTTCCAGTTGTACCCTGTGAGTGACATGATTTCTGGCAGTTGGATTCTAAAATCCAGATGTCAATTAAAAGACACCTAAGAGGATCTCTGCACAAGCCACATCAACACTTTACAGGGCATGGTGACATTTCCCCATCCCCAGGCTCACCAAGGGCAAAACAATCTTTCCTAACCAGATGGAATATGCTGCAGAGAGTCTGTGTTCTTTCTAAGAGTACTCAGGTTCTCACCCCACCCACCGTACTTTGACAAAGTACCAACATGGCACATGTTATCTACATCAGTAGAGCTACTTTTTAAGACTGTGGTACCTGTCCTCTTGATCTGAAAGCCATTAAAGAAAATCTGCCAAGTCAACCAGGAGAAACTTCACCACCAACAGAAATCAAACTTGCAGACAGACTTGTCTATCTTCGGAACCCCAGCTCCCAAACACTGGGCAAAGCAGAGATAACGGAGCTGTCAGAGTATAAACATGTCTGTCTCCTGCCTACTCAAGCTGACAGGATTATGCATGAAAGACTGCCTTTTTATTTTTTTTAAAGGGCCAATAGATGAAACCAAAGGAATAGCTATACCAGGGGATCCCAAATTATGCTTCTGGGAACCCCGGGGATTCTGGGAAGGTATCATATGATCATAGGAGATAGAGGAGGGGAGGAAGGAGAAGTTAGGGAGGTGAAGGGTAGGCCTCTCTCTTCCTTCTTTAACTCGAGTAGCCTTACTTCTGTTTCCCATTTTAGACTTCTCTGTGGGATTCAATTTGAAGAAAAGATTCCACTCCTCTAAATTTTTTATTTAACTACAATTTTGTTTCTCAACATTTTGATTTGATTTAAATCAACAAGTTTTAAGCCTATTTCAGAACTGAACTGGATTTTTTTTTTTTGTAACTCCAAACTTTTATTTCAGAAATATTTGGCTGTAGAAATGAGTCAGACATCTCATTTTAACTAAGACATTTTTGCCAAATTGAAAAGAAAATATGAATATTCTCTCCTCTTGAAAGAGAGATGCTGCTACAGGGTCTGATTTTCCTTTGTTATAAGAATTTCTTGAAGACTTCTTAGTGGAAATTCAATGCTGAAAATGGGTAAGAGAGTAATGCCCTATCTCTATTAAATATTTTATTTGCATTTTAAAAGATGCATTTAAATATTTCACAACTGAAGCTATTCTCTAAGGTCTTGTTCTGTAGTTAAGGAAAAACTTCTAACCATGGAAGTGATATTCCATTGGGCTCTGTGGTTAACCAAGGCCTTAGGCTGATTAACATTTGGAATACTATGAAATCCATTCGGAGATACAAGTGCAACAAACTAACCTATGATAATCTAGGTGTGCACCTAGAAACTAACAAATCCAGGTGTAAGACCCATGCCCAAAGATATCTGCCATCTTGAAAAATTCCCAAGATGCAGTTTAAAATTTTGTCAGTTTTAAAAATGCAGGTGTTAGTACACATTAAACTTATTATCATCTTTGTAGAACAATCTGGACCTCATTAAAAGGTTATTATCCTAAGATTCCTTTTCCCAATAATCATAATTATTGCTCTAAATTCTTTATGTATATTGTCTTTAATATTCATGGTAATCTGGGAAGAGAAGTATTATTATACCCACTTTACAAAGAAGGATTCAGGACTATACACATTAAATGACTTGCCTAGGACCATTATAGCCAAATACATGGTAGAACATGGCTCCAATTCCTTCTAATACCTCACACTGCATCCCATGAAATTAGAATCCATAAAGCTACCTTGAGGGTATAAAGGAGGGTATGTATGAGTTGGCATCACTTTTATTGGGTGCTTACTACATGCCAGGCACTGGGCAAGACTCTTTACATACACTACCCTCTTTAATCCTCACAATGCCACCAGGTAAATATTATTATCTCCATTTTACAGATAAGAAAACTGAGGCTTAACATGGTTAAGTAGCCCAGATCACACATTTGAAATATATATGAAGCCAGATCTAAAGTCCAGGTCTGTCTGATATCAAAACACAAACAAACAAGACCAAATTTATACTTACAAATGAAGAATTCCTCTCAAGGGCATACATATCTAGTCTCTGATGCTTCTATTGTTTACAAGTTTTCTCAAGCTCATCTCTTGAAATTGCCTTCTTAGAATCAGTTTGTAAACCACTAAGAAAAAACTGCCCCCTTAAACCCACTTTATGGCAACACCACATTCCAGAAGACTTTTGGATTTTTCAAAAATTCAAATTTTCTCTCAAACAAAGGTTTGATATCACTGAGAATTTCCCCCAAAACCGTGCCCCTGATTTCAAAGTAACTCCAAGAATGTTTTGAATAATTATAGCACCATTGGATTAAGCTTATGGTTTCCCTGGGTACCTATTGTGAAGGGGCAATGTGAACTTAGGGACATAATTTCTATATGTTCTTTACTTTTTTTAATTAATTAATTTATCTATTTTTGGCTGCATTGGGTCTTCATTGTGGTGCGCGGGCTTCTCATTGTGGTGGCTTCTCTTGTTGCGGAGCATGGGCTCTAGGTGCGCAGACTTCAGTAGTTGTGCCACGTGGGCTCAGAAATTGTGGCTCATGGACTCTAGAGCACAGGCTCAGTAGCTGTGGAACACGGGCTTAGTTGCTCCGCAGCATGTGGGATCTGCCCACACCAGGGATCGAACCTGTGTCCCCTGAATTGGCAGGTGGATTCTTAACCACTGCACTACCAGGGAAGTCCCTCTACATGTTCTTTAAAAAAAAAAAAAAAATCAGTATCCCACAACTCATGATTATCTCTCAGTCCCATTGTTCAACCAGCCTTCAGCACTACTTCTGCACTGTGTCTATCCCCAGACATATTTTCTATACCTCCCCTCACAAAATGATTCATTGAAGAAAGTCAAGCAGCCCTATATGAAAGGGGCATCAACCTACGGAAAGGAATCAGGAGCAGCGATACTTGAGGAGAATTCCTAATCACCCAGAATTCTCTCCATGACAACTCAGAACCTTTCCCTTCCTTTTCCCATAGATGAAAAGTCTAACCTGGCAAAATGGTCCCACATTCCCTTGGAAATGATAGATCTTTCAATATTTGCCTCCACTTTGTGGAAACCTTCTCAAAGGGGCAGATAAAGCCTGTATACCTGTACCCATTGAGTATTTTTATTATAATCAGCTTAACTTTGATATTCAAATCACTCATAGAATATCACTTTTGAGCTAAAATCCTACTAAGTTGGAAGGAGATTGGCATTTAAACAGATGTCACCAGTGTTTTGGGAAATGTAAATTGAGGTACAGATGGTGACTGCTAGGGAGTTAAGAGCATCTGTGTTCTATGAAAAAAAACTATATTTGTGAAAAAATTTTAAATAATAACTGAAACTCCCAACTTGATTTTGAAAGAAGACAAGAAAATATCCTCGTTGGATGGCACTGTTTGATAATTTCTTACCATGTCAAAGATGACTCAAATTTCTGGATATTAATAAGATTCAAGATGGGGGATTTTACCCTATGTCTTCGTAAGCCAAAATTAGAACTTCTATCCAAAAGAACAAGTGCATAATCTTGGGAAAGATTGCTGATTCTTCTATTTCAGCCAGTTTTGTATCTTAATGTAAGTTCTAAGGAAAATATCAGTTATCTGCCATACAGTGGTAAAGGGCAAGGGGTCTGGAGTCAGACCACCTGAGCTCAAAATCTGGCACTTCTGCTTTGTAGCTGTGTGACCTTAGGACACATTACTTAACTTCTCCAAGCCTCAGTTTCCTCATTTGTAAAATAAAGACAAAAATAATAGTACCTGCCCTTATGGGATTGTTGTGCTTACAGCCTATCATAAACATCAATAAATGTTAGCTCTTATTATTACAGGCTTTCTTCCTAATCCTGGGAGATCTATACAGGCCTGGGTATCAGGGACTTACTATTTCCCAAGTCCTACATCCCCACACCCCTGTCTTGACCTAGCATAAACAATGACCTAGAAATTTGGATCTCATGAACTAGTAAATCCACAGTTCATGCAGATTATCAATGGTCTAACAAAGGACCTTTGTTATGCTTTCTAAACATTTCCCATCAAAGAATCAGTCACTCCAATACAAACACTTGCAGTTTTTAGGTTAGGCCCTTTTGCGAGATGCAGAAAGCTTTTCAGGTGGCCAGGATAATTCGGAAAGTTAACATTCCCAAGAATGTGATAAACGTTCTAAAACCCCGAGTGTGCTACAACAGTTTTGCACTAAAAACCCAATTTAGAACCAGGAAGAGACTGACTCGCCATTTCTCTATCCTGTGTATTTGTTTACTTGTTTGTGTGCCTTTAAGGATCCTTATGCTCAGTGGCTTGCATTAATCCAGTTTTTCAATGAGTTTTCTCCCTCAGGGAAAATCAAGAAACCAAAAGGTAATCAATTCAATCATATTAAGAAACCATGTAGGAATCATACAGGAATCCAGACTCTAAGGTTAGAGTTTAATGTGCTATACACCCTACCTGATTGGAATGAGTTTATGAATTAGATCCCATACACAATTGGATACATTTAGCTTCGTTCACAGCACATCCGCAAACTCATTTACCAGATCCATAAGCACTTGTAAACATTGCTAATGGAGTTTGCTAAATGAGTATTATAAACGTAATCCAAATGAGCTCTCCATGGAAATTGCAAATCATATGAAAAATATAGTGCATTCGGTTGTAGCACATTTCAGGAACGGTATATTTTAGTTAATTGTGTTAGTATATCATACATGGCTAAATGTCAGTACTAGCACCCAGAAAAAAAATTAGCTCTTTCTGCTGGCTTAAAATCATTCAATCTAGGATACTGAATACTATAAAATCCATCAATCAAAGGTTCTTTATTGCTAAAGCAGATCGTCCTGGTTCACACTGTATCCCTCAGAGAAAGCTAGGGCACTTAAGGTGTGTAAGCTTCTTTGGCCTGTGAGAATATCAATAGGATGCCTGAAACAGCTTCCAATATGGCACCCTGCGGCCCGAAATTGTTACTGCAACTTTCAAGACAGCCTTATTCACGCTGGGACTTAACTCAAAAGTTATGCTCTTTAATTAATAAAATAAAAGGACAGAGGAAGTTTTAAACATATGGTAGTCTTTTTTCTTTATCTTTCTCATACAGCCATATTCTCAACTTGAATTCGCTAATTTAGAGTTACCTTATTTGAATGAAATTTCTGTACTCATGTCACTTCTTGCCCAAAATACAAGCAAGGCATAATCTGAGACTTCCAAAGGTTTTCTTATCTTGGTGATGATTTATTTCAGGCATTAGAAAACTAAAGACGCTATTCAAAAATGGAAGTCATGCTTTCAAGAGTTCAGTGCTCTCAAAATGTGAACTTCATTTCTTGTTTGATGGAGTGAGAGACTGAATATACAAATGGACAATGGCCAGACCATATATAAAAATAGAACTCTGACCCACAACTTGAAGCAACTTGCCCAGGAAACCAACTCATTATCTATAATAGCTGGCCTCCTGCAAGTCAGACTTGCAGAGAGTCAGGCTGTTATCTCTAGTAACAACCTGGGGAACCAAACAATAAGCCTTGTAACAGTCAGCCCAAACATGCAGACCTTAATAACTGACAGCTTCTCTAATTCTAATCCCTGCTGCCATCTTAGAATCAACCAGAGAAAAATATGTACCCCTAACTAATCACATACGATATCCCACATCTAGTTAGTCCGTCTACAGCTTCCCCGTGCCAACAGCCTCCAATCAGAGCACATCTGAAGCCTTCCCTTTTTTCCACCATGAAGCCTTCCCATTCCTCCGCATGCTTTTAAATCTTTGCCAAAACACAAATGACAGAAGTCACTGAATCTCTCGCCATAGCAAGGTCTGAACAGATGGCCTTTGCTTGTTCTTATTTGGTTGGTCTTCGTTATACCTACAAGAGCAACCCAGATGATGTTTTAGAGACAGAAACAAATGTTGAAATAACTTCCACCTAGTTTATGGAAAGGCCTGCTGGAGTTTATACCCTGGTAGAGATTATCCTTTGAGGCATTAAAGAGTCTAGGTCATTCTGGAAGAAACCATTCCCAAGACGCCATTTATCATATAAATAGACTCCCCAGGAAAAGAAAGTATGAGCCAAGCTAGTGTAGACAATCACAACATTTCTTAAATTAGCCTAACTTGATTATTACTCTCACTACCAAGTACTAGATTCTTCTCTTTTTGAGCTCATCTTGCACATTATCTCTCAGTCCCTCCTTCAAAGCAAATTCTAACAGTCAGGGGCTGTGTGTGTACGTACAAAGATAATAATGGAGATAGAAACCCTCATTGCTCCACCTCCACCCACCCCCACTCGGTTCTCAAGTCCCCAGGCAACAAGAGAAAAGAACATCAAGTGCCTGACCCTTCCCTTTTTTAGTATCATGTGTTGTTTTATCTTTATCTCATTTTT
The DNA here is from genome assembly GCF_005190385.1 of Monodon monoceros. NCBI lineage: Eukaryota > Metazoa > Chordata > Mammalia > Artiodactyla > Monodontidae > Monodon > Monodon monoceros. Next base: position 106,742,387 of record NW_021703778.1, read on the forward strand.
ACAGTTAACCTGAATGAAATTCTCAGGCTAAATAGAGACTGGAAAACAATGATAATAACTTATCTTTGGTGGCCAAGGATTGGAATGTACTGAGTAACTAAATATTATGGTTAGTAAATTAGTATACTGACCAAAAATCAATGCCCAAGTTTTAGAAAAATAGGTTAAATTTTATTCATTCAGTTATATTGAATAAAATTTGTTTGTGTTTTTTGAGGTTTTCGGATTTTGAGAATTTTTTAAGAATCATGTAGTGACCTCGAATTATCATTATGAATACCAATTATCACTATAAAAGTGAAGTACAGACAAGCATCAGATCTGGCCCAAAGAGGTTTTCCAAGATGTTCTTCTTTTTTCCCCAAAAAGATGCCACCAACTTATACTACTTTCAGTGGACTCAAGATACTATTTGAGGATAAAAATGTCTTGATTACTCAAGTCTAGAAACTACAGTGCAAAATGTGAGTGCTTATTTTCTCTTTAATGGGCATACCTCAGATGCTATTGAGAGTCATAAATGCCTGTCTTTTACATCACTATAGGATTTTTGTAACAGGAGATCTTTAAATGTGGCATAAAAATATTTCCTTCATTATGAAGCTTATCCTATATTTCTAATCAGTTTAGCTGGCCTTCAGAGAATTTTACTGTTGCTTCCATTCCATTTTTATGATGAGCTGACAAAAACTCAACATAATATTCCAAGCAAGTCTGTCAATTTATATAATGGCACCTTAATATTTTCCACATTATTCTCACTCCTATTCCAGTGACTTATTTTTAGGACTGTTGCACATTGAGCAAAGCTCATGATCTTTTTCTTGGAAGGTTATGGCTAATTCAGTATCCATCACTGTGTATGATTGGTTTAAATTGTTCTTTCAGACGTGCATCACCTCACACTTGCCTGTTTCAAATTTCATCTTCATCATATTGCCCAATTACCTAGTTTTGTTAGGTCTTGCTGGAGTCCCTAGTAGTCCTTACCGGACTGAAAATCTAGGGTCATTGAATAATATCACTCCTTTATTCACCTCATCTTATAAATGGTTAATAAATACATTCAACAACAAAAATCTACTCTGGTACAGATCTCCAGGGCATTCTGCTATTAACCGCATTCTGCATCCACAACTGGACCCGACCCCCATTCTCTCAGGGCTCTTCCTGGTCATTTTAGTCCCTGGTCTGACTTCTACCTCTAAGGCTACAATGACAAAGTTTTCTTTTCAGGTGCTTGGAAGGTAATTTATCAAAATGCCTGTATGGGTCAAAATAGCTCATATGCACTCCTGGCAGTGTTCGTGTGATCGAACACTGTGTACACAATACTGTAGCCAAAGTTATGCTGATGAGTCATTTTGTATTCTGCTCATCTTATTCTTTTTTCTTTTTTTTTCTGTTATATGAATAAAATGTTTACTTTATTTTAGTTATTTGTAAGCCCTCTGGGCTCCTCTTATTAAAGGTCTATAGTCTTTGGACCTACCATCTGTCCACCACCCTATCTCCTTATCTGTTTAGAATAGCAAACAGATTTGAGACTTGAAACTTACATGTCTTTGAATTGGTTTATAATTCATACACAGTGCATTATTTACCTTCTATGGAAACTACACATACTAAAAAAAAGAATCAAGTTTCAATGTCATCTTGAGAACGACTCACACTATTGAATGATTCAATATGAGAAGTCAATCCAAAATGTATTCTTATACACAATGGCCAACCAAGGGAATAAAATGTCTCTTAAATAACTGGTTATTCACTCCCAAGGGATAGTTTGATTTACATATAGGTTTCTAGCACTCTTAATTGCAGAGAACCAGGCGCATCTCTCTGTGTGTGTTTGGCTCTCTACATATGTGAACTATTAATTCTGATTCACTGCCATTACAACCTTGTCATCCTGACTGCAGAATTTAGCACTGTAGCCATACCTAATGTAACTCCCTCCTGAGTCCTCCCAGATAAATTCCAAAATGCCCTCCTGGTGCTCTAAGGTAAGTAGAATCTCATTTAATCACATAACTTTGTGATTTGAAATCACATAAATGAAGTAACAGATTCCACTTATCTTTGAGATTCTAGCAGCAGTTAAAAGAACTGAGAGGAAAAAGCAGTTTTCCAGACAGCGAGTCCATTTCAAAACATGTGTTATACTTTCAAAGATACTAAGATGGCTAATGATGTCATTTAGTTGCACAAACTCTCCTCACAAAGGAATATTCCCTTCATCTCCCTAGTTTGTTATCCTGTGAAATAGAATGCATGGAAGCAATGCAAGGCTGCCCTTTTAAATTAGGAAAATAATGCATGGCAAGAGAAAATAAAATAATAATGCTTCACTAAGAAAAAGTACATTCCATGGTTCTCAAATCCCCATCCAAACCTAAAATTGATAGTTCACTTCCATAGCCAGATAACATGTAGATTCAGGCTCATTTGTGCCTGCTATTTCAAAGCTGTGATGTGTTGTGAAATCCTCCTTAGCAACTTAATAAATATATTTATGGGTGGTTTTGGAGAAATGGTCATTTAGCACTAGCATTGTCACTACTAGCATAAATCAAGTACTTTTGAATTGTGGAAAGAGGGTGAAAAATCAAATCAAGCCAAGACAGCAGACCCGCAAAAGAAGGTGAATTTCTCAGAGGTGGCTATTAACTTGAGGGAAGACACCATGTCTTACATTTATTTCCTTCATTTCCCTGTAGTTCCAGACATTTGGTTCAACAAACAGCTCCTTCAGTGAGTTAGACAAGCTTGTGCTCTGGCTTGGCCATTCATTTACTCATTCAACAAAGATCAATGACTGCTACTATATGGCATTATTCATCATGCTCATGGGTATAAAAGTTTGAACAGGTGTCAGAACTGAGTAAAGGTCCACCCTTAGAGCCTGCGATGTCTGGGTTTCTCATCCTAATTTTGCTTTCATGTGTCTATGATTTTTCCATTATTATATATTCTGAAGATTGTTACCATACAGAGAATAGTGGTCAAATACTTTACTTCCCCTTTTTGGATTTTCCCTTGCCTTCTTCACCTCTTTTATAGACCATGTAGTCATGCTAACCAAACATAAAATGCAATAGCATGGAGAGCATGTTCTGGCTTTGGCTAAACCCCAAAAGCTTTAACAACCATTGATGATATTCACACAAAAACCTGGCTGATGTCACCCATTCCTGGCATCAGGAGCTCTGAAGTTATCAGTTCTAGGGAATTTCTATTTTCAAAACTACTTAGTGGAGAAGTGTTTCATAATCAGTACATTACTCTTTAATTATAAGGTCCTACTGAGTTTCATGTGTCATCTCAAAGAGATGGGGGGAAAGGGGAAGAAGCAAAGTAAGTTAATACTTTCCATGTCACTGGAGAGGCAGAAATTAGGAGGTGAATCCATTTTCCCTTTGCGATGATTATATTTTAGCAGAAATGTTTCCTTTTATTTGTTTTTAATTTGAATTGACAGCATATAAAATAACTTGGATTGTTAATCCTACTAAGCTATTTCTTTTCTGTGACACTCATGTTGTCATATTAAGGCCCTTTAACTTTTTTCTGATTAGTCAATAAATCTCTAGTACTTATGATGAAATTCATGCCATTTATTCCTATCTATAATAGGTGATTTGACTATATTTTGTCATGTTACTATATGAAACTATAGTATTTTATTTTTATTTTAAAAAATTCCAAAATTTTCCAAACATTAAGATGTATTGCTACTCCCAAAGTCCTATCTAAAATTGTTCTACATATTGAAGCCATTATTTCTTCCCTGATCTTTCGAAGTCTAAGAGGGACTCACAAATTGTGTTTCACCCAGTTATGTCTTTCCTAATCTCTGGCCATTCTTTTCACCTCCTTGCTCTTATAAATTCACCTTGTTGAGGTTTTTTAAACCCTTTCCAACTCAAGCAACCTGCATATTAGACAGGAAACGATAAGGAAAAATAAAGAGTACCTGCTAAAAAATGAGGAATGGAGAGAAAGAGGAAAAGAAGCAAGAATGGAAGAAAAGTTTTGAAAGCTTGTCCCTGGTGGCTTTGATGAGTACTTAAGAATACTGACTTTGTGCTTCTGGATTTGCTGGAGCTGCTTGTCAAGAATGGCTGGAGTCCAGGAGGTGGCCATTGGGCCTCTGGCTCTCTACTTGTCTATTATTGTATTTATGCAGAGTGCTGAAGCAGTGTTACTGAACACTTAAAATCCTCTCTCATTCTCCTTGTTCTAATGCCTCAATTAGGACTCAAAGAAAAGGTGGGAGGAAGGAGGTACTGGGAAGTACAAAATGGGGGAAAAACATGTTAAATGGACCTTTGCCTTTTAAAAGCAACATGAAGGGTTCTGCTTATGATATCTTTTAGTCTGTTTATCATTCCTTCAGAAATTTATTTTCAAATAAAGATGCAAACCAGTAGAAGAACACTCCATCTGCTTCTCGGAACTTAGAACAAATCTTGGTGCAATCCAATCTTGGGAAAAAATAAGGGAGCATATAAAGCTTCAAATATAATACGAAATTGTAATAATATAAACTATGTCAACAGGTTCTCCATGCCAAGGAATGTTGAAATATATCATCCTTTTTGAAGCTCTGTGAAACTGAGACAAAATTCTTCCCTAAAACAGCAGAAAAAGTAAATGATGACTACAGTCATTTGCTCCCAATTTTCTGACCATCCTGTGCTGTGTCGGAGCCTCACCCCACCCCCATCTCAGGTGTTGGAATCAAACATGACTGTGTAAGCAGCTGCTGTTACCTAGAAACCACGTCAAGGTGTTGAGTGTCATAAAGCAAAGCCAGCTTATGTTCCTGCATTTGTCTCTCAAACATCCTCAGTTTTATCAACCACGGAAATCACCTCATGACAGGAAAGTGAAGAGAAATGAAGTAAAGGTTTTTTTTTTAATCAGGCAGCATTTAATGAGCTAAACACTGAACAGTTAAGCAGCAAAAATCAGTGATGATATATGCAATAAGAACAAAACTAACCACAAAAAACTATTTGTTAAATGATCCTACTCTAAATAAAACTGCTCTAAGGCTGCAAGGAAATAATAAATAAAACTCCTGCAATAATTTCCTTTATCCCTAACGCTGTCCAGAATGGGTATATTAATCTCTTTCAAAGTTGGTTCACTTACAAAAAAGCCAAAAGTCTAAATGTGGGCTTGATGGTAAGCACATGAAATAAGGGTTGATTGATACCTAGTAAAGACTTGGTGAGTTGAGCCATTAAGCTACCTTATTTCAAAGACCCCCAAATACCTGGTCTATCCTGAAAAAAAAAGTTTTTTTCAGAAATAGAAATTGTGGATGTAAGTTTGACTAGTTAAAACATAGTGACATTAATTAAGCCCATCACCTCAGACCCTCATCCACATGACTAGAATCATGTGAACTCATTTTTTAATGAACAAAAGAGGCTTTCATTAAAGCTTCAAAATGTCATCAAATACTCATTGTCTTTCAGGTTTTTAATTTCAAACACATTTTCCTCCTGAAATACTGTGCTTTTGAATTAAAACAAACAAAATTCAGTACAATTCAAGCTGGTTCAGTGGAGGTTATTTCAAGGCTCTGAAATTATTAATCATTTGCTTTGGCTATAAATGTGGTGACCCAGTGCCCTGATTTTGGTCAGCATTTCATAAAAAGCCAATTTAGTTACCTGATTTAAAAAAAAAAAATTCAAGTACAGTCTGAATAGTAAATATTTCTATTCAAAGTGTGAACACAAACATGTTTCCTTAACAGTTTATCCACTGGGAAATATTTTTAGAGATGGGTGATGCTGTTCTTGCTCTAAGTGCTCCTAGAGCAAAAATGTGTGTGATTTCTTTCAAAATTCAAGAAACAGCATTAATTGAAAAACCACGTGCCAAGAACCTGACAAAATTAAAACTGTGCTTCCAGGGCACTTTTTTCCCTACGTTTAATCTTCCATGAGCTGTTCTGACCCATGTTGACTCCTTCAGGGCCCCCCCATTGTCTGTTGCTTTCATTGTATGTTGCTTTCATTGTATGTTACACCACACATAAGCCCAGAGCAATTTTAATTAATAAAAAAGAGCAGTCAAAAGTTGAAAATCAGGACTTGAAAATTCACAGAGTAGTAATATCAAAAGAAGTGTCATTTCCTGCTGTTGCTGGATGCCAGGTGAAATAGATTACTGTGGTTGCTGGTGCTTTGCAATTTGGAAAGTGACAATGTCAAAAATTTAAACATCTACAAGTGTCTGCTTAAAATGATAAGTTGGGAGAAAACTAGCCAGAAGAACATAAAAGTGTAAAAGCTGGGGTCTATCATTGTATTAAGAAAAATGTAAGGGAATCTAAAATCTGAATGGGAAAATCTTTAAGGAAACAAAGAAATGTACCTCATTAGCTATAAACCTAAAACAATCTTCTCAGGCCCTATATATAATTTCCTTATGACAGGGTTAGGGTTTGAAGTCATGCCAAACTGGGCCTCACACACACATCTGGCTGGACAAAACAGAGAGAAGACCCGGCGGCAAAGCAGATCACAATGGCTATCTTACCGCTATGCTGTGCCACATGTTCAGTACAATGACTCCCCCCAAGGATATAATACTAACGAAAACTTTTTTCTCAAGTAAGTATAAGTATTTTTAAGGACTATGGCACTTTCAAAAACTTGCTAGGGTCAAGAGAATGTAGGAATTCCAAATATTTTAATATTTTTGTTCTTGTTGTTCCAGAAAGGAAGTGCTGGCTTTATGAGTTTGAGGTCGTTAAATCTTGCCACACAGCTCTCCAGGGTAGGGACCATTTTACATACTAGCTGTCCTGTTCAAGGCCTGTCAGAAGCAGATCCAGGGCCAGGACCCAGATGCTTTTGCTTCTATGACTTATTACACTTCAAACTATAAGTGCCAGAAGCAACTGGCTTCTCAATTATAGGAGAAAATCTTAGTAAGAAAGTCTGCATGTACCCTTGCAGTAAAAGTGGGAGCTCTAAATGTGGGTGTATTTATCAAAGTACACCAAACAGGAGTTCACTAACTTATTTATCATTGGATTCTGGGTGGACAGTATTTTTAGCCACCCAGGACTGGGACATTAAACTCATCATCCTATTACCTATATCACACCAAACAGATGCCAAATCAATGAAATGAATTAAAATCAAAATCCATTCTAATCCTCCCTGGACAGGTAGTGAGATAGATTTAGAGAAAAACAGGGCCACTTCAAGACCGCTCTTTCCATCCTGAGCCTGGCTACCACTGGCTTGTGGTAGCAACAAGGAGAACAGCATTGTTTGGGGGAAGAACACAGTTAAACAGTTCTACCATCTTTAAAACATGCCATTTTGCCAGTGGGTATCTCAGAGTTGAGTATTGTGTGTGGCAGGAGCATGAACTGATGGGCATTACGTATTGGACTTGATATGGTCTCTAGTGATCCCCTGTAATTTAATCAATTTTCTTTTTGAAGATTTTGAGTGACATATTTTGCAAATTAATCATTTTTCACTAAAAAATTAGAGCTGGTATTCAGACAGTTCACACCCAAATAGTCATGCCAGTTGTTCACAGCGGGCATCCGTTCTGATTAGTCAGAATTAGTCCCTCAGCTGACCAGCTGGTGAATATTTTGAATATCATCCCTCTGTGCCTAAAGTCAATATCTATGTTCGCTTTTTCTATAATTTGTGTTCATTGCTGGACCAGATGGAGCTGACAGGAAAGCCAGACTTATCTTTCACTGCTTGGATTGTAATCCCAGCTCCACCTCTTAATTAGCTGTGTGACTAATTTCTGGAGATCAGTTTCCTCATCTGTAAAATAGACAATAATACATGTCACCAGATAGACAGACAGATAGGGAAAGAGAGAGAGAGAGAGAAGGAAGATTACATTAACTCTTACAGAGAGTGCTCTGATCAGTCCTGGCTCATGGTAAACCACCCAATTTATTGGCAGCTATTATTACTGGGCATTTAAAAGCCAAACCTCCAACTGCCTGCACTCTTCCTACACATTTAACAATATTCCCCTACTGATAAAATAAAGGAAGGGAAGATGTAAGACTAACTTCATGATAACCACTGCAGATTATCTGACACAGAAAAAGGGGACAGCACAATATAATTTTAAGACAACCTCTTGGGGCTCAGGACACTTCTTGTAGAGACGTCCCCTGCCTGGAGGCAAAGTACAGATATCAAATGTAAGTTCAAACATTATATATAATGTGCTTTCAAATTATTTCATTCTAAGAGCATTGGTTTGTATTCTATAAGAAAATCTAGTCTTGCAACTTAGTTATTTAGTTTTTATATAACACAAGTCTCTAGAAATTTGTGAGCTAGTTCTTTCCTTACTGTGATACATGTCCAGCTGGGCTAAATTATACATAACATTTATTGAGTGCTTACGAAGTATCTGACACTATTCAGAGTGCTTTATGTATATCAATTCAATTCCCCCAATAAACTTATGAGGTATAGGTACTATAATTATTCCCATCTTACAGAACACTAAGTTAAGCCACTGAAGAATTAAAATTTCACCATATATTATACACCTACCAATGATGGAACTGGGATTCAACCTAAATCATCTGGCCCTAGAGCTCTTAGATTAATGACTGTACTATACAACCTCTCTTTGGGGTACAAAATATGTAGAACTTCCAAAAATCTCATACAGGCCAAATTTTTGTTTTTGTTTTTGTTTTTTTGTGGTACGCGGGCCTCTCGGCCTCTCCCACCGCGGAGCACAGGCTCCGGACGTGCAGGCCCAGCGGCCATGGCCCACGGGCCCAGCCGCTCCGCGGCATGTGGGATCCTCCTGGACCGGGGCACGAACCCATGTCCCCTGCATCGGCAGGCGGACTCTCAACCACTGCGCCACCAGGGAAGCCCAAATTATTGGGTTGTTGACACTCAGCTCTGAATTAACAATTGGGACCAAATATACACCTAACATTTACCACTTCCTACACAAGCTGTTCCAAATAAGTGTTTTGAATTTACTTGAGTACAAAAGTCCTTGAAACAAACTTAGAAATGAGAAATTTGATCAAGTAAATACACTCAGAAAGGAATGGACACGGCTCAAGCAAGGTATGTTTTGGTTTACTAATGGTATCCAAGAAGGGCATTACAAATTATATTTGAAACCACCTATTTCAGGTATCTCACCACACTGACACCTTAGAGAAACTGATCTATGATCATCATAGAAAAATAGGAAATACAAAACGCACAAAGGAGAAACGAAGAGTCACCCGTTATCCTACCACTCTGAAATAATCATTCTTAGTAACTTCGTTGAGTTCTTGCAACTTACAATTTTCTAGGGAACAAAAAAAATGTTTCACTGAGTACAGCTATAATTAATAACATGTAATAATATCTTTTTAATTATTGATAAGCATTAATATTTTTGTTATTTTATAATTATAGTTTTGAAGACCTGAATTTACATTAATAAATTAACTGCATAAGGTTTAAGAAACAACTAATATATCCATAAATATACCTATATAAAAAATATATATAATACATAGGCATAACTAAGAATATGGACTTTATTTTTTTTTAACATTTTTACTGGAGTATAATTGCTTTACAATGTTGTGTTACTTTCTGCTGTATAATAAAGTAAATCAGCTATATGTATACATATATCCCCATATCCCCTCCCTCTTGCATCTCCCTACCACCCTCTCTATCCCACCGCTCTAGATGGTCATGAAGCACTGAGTTGATCTCCCTGTGCTATACGGGTGCTTCCCACTAGCTATCTATTTTACATTTGGTAGTGTATATATGTCCATGCCACTCTCTCACTTCATCCCAGCTTACCCTTCCCCCTCCCCGTGTCCTCAAGTCCATTCTCTATGTCTGCGTCTTTATTCCTGCCCTGCCCCTAGGTTCCTCAGAACCTTTTTCTTTTTTTTTTTTAGATTCCATAGATATGTGTTAGCATACGGTATTTTTCTCTTTCTGACTTACTTCAATCTGTATGACAGAATCTACGCCCATCCACCTCACTACAAATAACTCAATTTCGTATCTTTTTATGGTTGAGTAATATTCCTTGTATATATGTGACACATCTTCTTTATACATTCATTTGTCAATGACACTTCCGTTGCTTCCATGTCCTGGCTATTGTAAATAGTACTGCAATGAACATTGTGGTACATGACTCATTTTGAATTATGGTTTTCTCAGGGTATATGCCCAGTAGTGGGATTGCTGGGTCGTATGGTAGTTCTATTTGTAGTTTTTTAAGGAATCTCCATACTGTTCTCCATAGTGGCTGTATCAATTTATATTCCCACCAACAGTGCAAGAGGGTTCCCTTTTCTCCACACCCTCTCCAGCATTTACTGTTTGTAGATTTTTTGATGATGGCCATTCTGACTGGTGTGAGGTGATACCTCATTGTAGTTTTGATTTGCATTTCTCTAATGCTTAGCAATGTTGATCATCCTTTCATGTGTTTGTTGGCAATATGTATATCTTCTTTGGAGAAATGTCTATTTAGGTCTTCTGCCCATTTTTGGATTTGGCTGGGTTTTTTTTGATATTGAGCTGCATAAGCTGCTTGTATATTTTGGAGATTAATCCTTTGTCCATTTCTTCCAGGTGGTCCATTTTATTGGCATATAGTTGCTTGTAGTAATCTCTCATGATCCTTTGTATTTCTACAATGTCAGCTGTTCTTCTCCTTTTTCATTTCTAATTCTGTGATTTGAGTCTTTTCCCTTTTTTTATTGATGAGTCTGGCTAATGATTTATCCATTTTGTTTATCTTCTCAAAGAACCAGCTTTTAGTTTTATTGATCTTTGCTATCATTTCCTTCATTTCTTTTTCATTTTTTTCTGATCTGATTTTTATGATTTCTTTCCTTCTGCTAACTCTGAGGGATTTTTGTTCTTCTTTCTCTAATTGTTTAGGTGTAAGGTTAGGTTGTTTATTTGAGCTTTTTCTTGTTTCTTGAGGTAGGATTGTATTGCTATAAACTTCCCTCTTAGAACTGCTTTTGCTGCAACCCATAGGTTTTGGGTCATCGTGTTTTCATTTTCATTTGTTTCTAGGTATTTTTTTTATTCCCTCTTTGATTTCTTCAGTGATCTCTTGGTTATTTACTAGTGTATTGTTTAGACAGATGTGTTTGTATTTTTTACATTTTTTTCCTGTAATTGACATCTAGTCTCATAGTGCTGTGTTCGAAAAGATAGTTGATACAATTTGAATTTTCTTAAATTTACCAAGCCTTGATTTGTGACCCAAGATATGATCCATCCAGGAGAATGTTCCACGAGCACTTGTGAAGAAACTGTATTCTGTTGTTTTTGGATGGAATGTCCTATAGATATCAATTAAGTCCATTTTCTTTGATGTGTCATTTAAAGTTTGTGTTTCCTTATTTATTTTCATTTTGGATGACCTGTCCATTGGTGAAACGGTGTTAAGGTCCCCTACTATGATTGTGTTACTGTTGATTTCCCCTTTTATGGCTGTTAGCATTTGCCTTATGTATTGACGTGCTTCTATGTTGGGTGCATTAATAATTACAATTGTTATATCTTCTTCTTGGGTTGATCCCTTGATCATTATGTAGTGTCCTTCTCTGTCTCTTGTAACAATCTTTATTTTAAAGTCTATTTTGTCTGATATGAGAATTGCTACTCCAGCTTTCTTTTGATTTCCATTTGCATGGAATATCTTTTTCCATCCCCTCAGTTTCAGTCTGTATGTGTCCCTAGGTCTGGAGTGGGTATCTTGAAGACAGTGTATATACGGGTCTTGTTTTGTATCCATTCAGCCAGTCTGTGTCTTTTGGTTGGAGCATTTAATCCATTTACATTTAAGGTAATTATCGATATGTATGTTCCTATTACCATTTTCTTAATTGTTTTGTGTTTGTTATTGTAGGTCTTTTCCTCCTCTTGTGTTTCCTGCCTAGAGAAGTTCCTTTAGCGTTTGTTGTAAAGCTGGTTTGGTGGTGCTGAATTCTTTTAGTTTTTGCTTCTCTGTAAAGGTTTTAATTTCTCCATCGAATCTAAATGAGATCCTTGCTGGGTAGAGTAATCTTGTTGGAGCACCAAGACCCTTTTGAGAAGTCTGAAGTCTTATGCCAGCATTCAGTAGGTGTTCTGTAGGAGTTGTTCCATATGTAGATGTATTTTTGATGTATTTGTGGGGAGGAAGGTGATCTCCACATTTTACTCTTCTGCCATCTTGAAGGTATGACCGAATATGGACTTTAGAATCACAGGTTCAAAGAGCTGGCTACGCTCCTCGCCAAACTGTGGTAATTTGGTTAAGTTAAGTAAGCTCTCTATGCCTCAGATTCCTTGTCTGTGAGGTGGGAATCTATATATTGTGGGCCTGGGGTGCATTATAAGAAGAGATATGAAAAACTCCTAGAGCCATTCCTGGCATATAAGGGGCACCTGAGTTTATCTCCCCTTTCCCTCCTTCTGTACTATTGGTATAAGAGCACACTCATGTCTTCAATAGTAGAAGATATTTCCATATTTATTTACTTACTTATTTAGCAGGTAATAGTGAATCTAGTGAATGTTGACCTCAACTCAAGCATGAGCGGTCTCTATCAAAGATTTATTTATGGTAACTTTGCTTCATTCCACAATCATTTATAATATCTACATTTCATAATATGATAGTACAGATTTAAAACTGAACAACTCACAAGTATATAACTGATGACTTTGGCTTCACTTACAATTATTGATCTAAGCCTTCTGTGTAAAACCCAGCAGCAGTCAGCTCTTGGCTAAGCATGTCAGCTGGTTAGGATGGAGATATTAGGAAATTAGCAAAAATCTCTTTTTTTTCTTCAAAACCTCAGGTGAATTGCAATCCAATTTCAGAAATGATTTGGTTCATGGGCCAATATATTAGACAGCCATGGTTTTAAGGAAATCTTGGCTGAGAATGGCTAGTTAATGTCAATTATGGCCCTGCTTTAAGCATATTCTTTTTTGACCTCTTAGTCCTGTGAGGTCCTGAGTCCTCCCTCTCTCTTCCATCCTGGCTGGTGTTTGATTGGTCAGTTTTTGCATCAGAGTTGACCTCCTGATTGCAGAGTTCTCAGGCTCTCTGCCTGAAATTACTCAAATTTAGCATGAGGGCTTTCTACAACTGCACAGATTTGGTCAGCCATATTCCTATTGTTCTGATAATTTTTGATTCTATTTACTATTACACAAATTCCTGTAACAGATAATTCTGGAGGCATGACACTCTTCAACTGTAAACTTAACCTGTTAATTTTACATTTAGAATCACTCCTTTTACCAGTGAATGTGATCTGTAGATGATACTATGAGAAAAATGTATTATTTTTCCTGTCCTTAAAAGGGGAAAGAAGGAGTACCAAGCTGTGTTTCCTGGAAGATTTTTCTCTGTTACTCAAAAAGTTTCCTCTAGAATTATTTCTTTCTGCTCCTATCAAATTTTTCCCCCTGCCCCCAGTTCAACAGCTGGGGTTAAATCCTGTCCTTCTGCTACCTCATATGAGTTTGCTGCTTAATATATGTATATGTATATATACATGCATACTTACATGTATAAAACACACATGTACATAATATACATACTTTATACACACATATATGTATATATTTATATATCATTAGATTTTACCATAAGAAACAGTGACATTTGCAGGAACTCAAATCATGGCAAAATTGGTTTTCTAATTAAGTCACTGCAAGTTGTTTTTCTCAGCAGCTCTGCTCTCATATGAATCCCTTCCTCTCCTGAATCCCATGCACCATCCATAGCTTGTTCCCTTTCTTCCCACTGTGCCATCCTTTATCAACAGGAGTAGTCAAATCAACCCTTGGAGTGTTCTTAAAAGCACCATATGCCCAACAGAAGAGCACTTGAATTACTCTGTATACCAGAACCTGCTGTACATCACAACAGATTATTAGCAGAGACCAAAAACTAGGACATGATGTGATCTTATAACCCATCAGAAACTGTCACCCGAGAGCACTCCTTGGTCCATTTATTGTATCTCCCAGAATCTCATTTCTACCAACTAAATTAGCCAGGCACTTACAGTGTTCTTGGATGCAAACGACTTCTGACCTTAAGGTAGCCATTCAGCTTCTTTCTTTATAGGCACCATTTATTTATCTTTTTTCACAGGGGCCTAATAGCCTAAAGAAGGTTGTATTTCATTCTCACATCAAATAGTTTAGGGTCAGAAGGACTGAGTAGCCTCCCTTCACACTGACCTGCCTTCAGAAGGAAGTCACTTTGAAAGAATATAGGAATGATAAGCCATATATCAATGTGCTTACCCTACAGGCCAAGTACGTGATAAGTGAGATTAGATGGTAGAACCTACCAAAATGTAGTTGGGTCTTACAAAATGTGGCAGGTGAGAAGAAGCTTCACAAGGTGATACCATAGGGAGAAGGAAGGATTAGAGATAGTTATTTAGAGCAGCCTTGAAAGGAATAGTTGCATAGACACAAACACGGGGGTGAGCTTACTAAAATGAGAGTTATGACAAAAAATTCCAACTTCATGGCCATGCTCCTATACATATACATTTTTCCTACAAAAGAGATATTTCCACAGGAATGAATAGCTGCTCTAAAATGGCAATTAAACTGTGGTATCTAAACAGACATTACACCTTAAAATAGATTAAAAACTCACACATCAGAGATGTAAAAGTCATATAACTATCCCTCTGCCAGTTATATAAAATAGCAAAAGTAAATGTATAACATTTAGCATATTGACTCATATTACTATGGGTATTTGTTTTCAGCCATTTCATACTTTCTAGATGCAGTAAAGACTTGGTTACAAATTATTAGCATACTAACATTCCTCTAAGAAGAGTATTGACCTTCCTTAGTGTAGCAGAAAACAATTTTATTGAGTTCAGAGGCCAGGGTTTGAATTCCACTCTGTGCCATGACTGAAACACGCTGTGTAACCATGCTGATCCTGACACACGTGCTTACAGGGATGCCTTGAGAGTCAGGTACTCTGGGGGGCACCATACAAATGAAAGATATTAGTACATAAAGCTTTGGGTACTCAAGAAAAGTTAGGTATTTTACCCATACGGCCATAATTAATGGATTACAGAGTCAAAATATTTTCAGTGCTGTGCTTATACTCTTTTGCTTCTCACTGAATCAGTTTGTTTCTCAGGAGGGTATGGATGTTGCTGTCACCATCAGATTAAGAGCCCATTTTATGTCCAGGTATACAATTTTGGGTAATATATTTATGCATATTTTGCATTTTATTTTTGCTCTACATTAAGTGACATTAATTATTAGTATAGTAAGCTGTTAAATGAAATATATAGTTAGTCCCTATTAATTCAGGTAATAAATAAAGTTAGGAAGCACCCTCCTTTTCTGTGAGAGGGGAAAACAGCATCAGCACATACAAAGATCTCAGTAATTCAATAGCATCAAGGTGCTCAAGAACTAAAATGAAGTTCCTGAGCAAAATTATTTGCTGAGGAGAAAAGAGAAATTAAATATAAGAAGGTAGAATTATCATTACCTGTGTCCTCTAAGTAGAAGTTAGGGATCAAATCCCCCTAGAGTTTTGGCATATCTTGTAAGAAAAGCCAGTTCCTTACATTTTCCTGTTATTCTATATATAAGTTCTGTATCTCCCTACAGTGAGGCTCCAATAAGGACAGAGAGAGCAGGAAGGTTTCAACAAGGATGTACCTTCTGTATATGCTCTGACTTCGTACGCCTTCCCAGACTGAAGACTGCCTGCCTCAGGCTTTCTTGAAGCCAGGATTCTGCACGAAATTCCATTTCCCCAAATTAAATCACTCAGATAAGACGAGAAAGATGGCAAGCAAGGGCGTGGAGGCCTGAGGTTTTTCTGCTTTGTGTAGAGAACCAGTTCCCAGCTTCCTGAGTGTCAAGAGGCAGCTGCACCAGTGGTGGGAGCAGCCATATTCTGTGTTCCCCACCCAGTCAACAGCTTCCTGGATGGTGCTGCTGGCTTCCCTATCCCAGCTTTCTGATCCTTGGGTTGCTGCTACAGCAGTGTGTTCTGGGACTACAGAATTTCATTAGCAACTTCCTGATTCCTTCCATCCCTAATAGCAGCAGCATAACTGGGGACTCAGCTCAGCAGTGCTCTGGGAGTTGTTCCTAGAGGTCAGGCCTCAAGTCGCCTCCTCCAGCCTTGCAGCAATTTTATCTTGTAAGCACCTAATTCCCTGTATTACATTCCATTCAGCTGAAAATATTTAAAGCAGGTTCTATTTTAGGAACTAAACACTATGATGAACATTTGGACTCCAAAGCCTACTTCAAGTAATTGGTAATGGCTGCCTAATGCAATGTGTTTAGAACTTTGAGAGTGAGGTCCAAACTCCATGGAAAAGATTTTTTTTATACCTGGCCTGGGAGCATTACACATTTGCCACCTTAATATACATCAGCCTCACGTAACAAATTACTCTGTGTGTGTGTGTGTGTGTGTGTGTGTGTGTGTGTGTGGCATGTTTATGTACAAACAGATATAAAATTTGAAAAGATAGGTAAAATTTCAAAATTTCGTTTTTGTTCAGATACAATGAAAATGAACTAGGCATACCAAATTAAACAAAGACTGCATAGAGGGAAATGTTAGATTTTTTCACAGGAATGCTAAATGAACCATATATGAGTTATAATTTATTATACTTGAAATAGCAAAAGTTACTTCAATACAACCCTACTAGTCTAAATCCCATCTTCAAGGATGCAAAGGTCTGGCCATTTTGTTCTCTGAACTTGCTGAACTGCTCACTGCTGGAAGTGATTTTAAAGGATTAGTTTTAAAGAAACTTCAAATCGAAAACCAAACTGTTAGAAAAGAATATAACAACAAATAACAACCCCTCTGTTTCTGTTACTTTGAACCATTTGCCTTGGTAAGGTAGGTTGGTGAAGGGATTTTTTTTCCCCATTCTGAAAGGCAATCATTTTTTTCCTGAGAGTGTTAATACTTCAGTCATTTAAGCTTCCTAATTTGATGCTTTGTGGTTAAGAAGGAAACCTTAAGTGAGGAAAGGAAATGCTGAGAGGAAATTACTTGAACAGAATTTAATAGTTTTGTGATATGAAGCTGTGATCACATTTTTTTCACAGTATGAGTCAGTCATATAAATGTTTGGTTTACTTAGTTTCTTAATTTGATATAAGACTAAACTGGGCAAAACTTGTCAGCAAAATGTTATTTTTCATCAGTTAAACCATACTGATTTCATTATTAATATAGCATCTCATATATGCAAGTGAAACTGACTTAAGTGGGCTTTTGGTCAGCATAAAACTCATTTTTAAAAGTATGTTTTTAAATGAATTACTATCCCATGCTATAATTTCAATAAACCTGCCTCCTACATGGGTATTTGAAGATCATGGTTATAGTTACTATTAGTGTCAACATAACATAAGTAGGGTTCATTATGAAACTCTCTGAGGATTTCTAAAGTGATTACATTCTCTTTAAAATCCACAAAAAGGGGGCTTCCCTGGTGGCGCAGTGGTTGAGAGTCCGCCTGCCGACGCAGGGGATACGGGTTCGTGCCCCGGTCCGGGAAGATCCCACATGCCGCGGAGCGGCTGGGCCCGTGAGCCACGGCCGCTGAGCCTCCGCGTCTGGAGCCTGTGCTCCACAACGGGAGAAGCCACAACAGTGAGAGGCCTGCGTACCGAAAAAAAAATCCACAAAAAGGAACTCTTCAAAAGATAACAATCCGGGCTTCCCTGGTGGCGCAGTGGTTGAGAGTCCGCCTGCCGACGCAGGGGATACGGGTTCGTGCCCCGGTCCGGGAAGATCCCACATGCCGCGGAGCGGCTGGGCCCGTGAGCCACGGCCGCTGAGCCTGCACGTCTGGAGCCTGGGCTCCGCAATGGGAGAGGCCACAACAGTGAGAGGCCCGCGTACCGCCAAAAAAAAAAAGATAACAATCCAACGAGATAAGATGGGAACCATCTGCTTCACTTACAAATCATACCCTTATTTTTTGTTGTATGTCATTGCTGTTCTGTCCTATTAGCACCAAAGAATGAAATTCAGGAAGGTTGGTTTTTACAGCTTTTTATCTTACAAAAATGGAAAAGAGGTTGAACATCAACTATTAGAGTAAACTCCTGCCTAATCTCTGGCAAAGGCCCCCATCAAACCCAATTCCTCAAACTACCTTTCTTCATGCAATCAAGTATGTTCCCTAATGGTTTCATGTTATGAGCAAATACCCAATACTAACTTTTTCTTTTGAATTTTACACCAATCTTTTTCATTTTTCTATTACCCTCAAGCATACAGAATAGGTGGTAACCAGCTTGGAACCTGGAAGGCTTCCATGACTAAGAATATCTCCTGACTCAGGTGCCATAGTGATTAAAAGTTTACTATTACAACAAACAAACCAACTAATTTAGCTCATGATAACAAATGCCAACTTATAGTGCTCTGATTAGCTTCCTATCAATTCAAAAACCCAAGAAATCCAGAGGTTCTGTGTATGCCTTTGGGCTATTGTGCCCTGTTTTTACAAGCAAAACTCTCGAGAAGGGTAGCATACTGAGTCCCTACAGCTTGGAAGGAATTTGCTTGGTAAATCTCTTTCCAAGTGGGTACAGGACAACATAGGATATAGGATCACTAGGATCCCTGAGGCCCTGGGAAAGAAGATAGTGCTTTATTTAATTCTCAGACTTGATTCCCTGCTCCTAAACTAACTTTTCCCTAAGAGAAGTGAATTTATTTTTTTCAAGTGCAAATCCATTTCTTCTTCCAAGGGAGCATTTCCAACAGAATTCAATTCCCTGATTCTCTGCCCTGCCTCGTATGAGGAGAATTCTCCTTTCAGTTTCTATTCCAGCTCCCACCCAACTAGACCCTAAGCCCAAGCCATCCAGCAGCATGCTATTTTGTGACTTGAAATGGTGCGGCATAGTAGGAAATGTCTGGTCTTTGCATTCAGACAGACCTTGGCTGCAGTCTCAACTATCACATACTGTATGATCTGGAGCAAGTTACTGAACTTCTCTGAGACAGTTTCCTCCTCTCTGTAATAGGGTTACTAATACCTACCTTACAGAGGCTGTGGTTGGCAGAATAAAAGCCCTTAAAGATGTCCACACACCATGCCCCAGAATCTCTGAATATGGTATTTTACAGACAAAAGAGACTGCAGGGTCTAGACTCTTTATCCTGGAAGATTGTTCTGGGCCCAATCTAATCATATGAGTCCCTAAAAGCGGAGATCCTTTCCAAGCTGTGGTCATGAAAAGATGTGTCAGTGGAACAAGAAACATGGAGATGGCAGGATGAGAAAGACTCGACCTGCCATTGCCGGCTCTGAAGATGATGGAAGGGGCTCAGGAGCCAAGGAATAAGGATGGCCTTTGGAAGCTGAGAAAGTCAAGGGAACAAATTCCCTGCTGACCCCTTGATTTTAACCCAGTGAGACTTATGTCAGACTTCTGACCTACAGAACTATAATATTTTAAATGTGTATTGTTTTAAGCTACTATGTTTGTGATAATTTGTTCCAATGGCAATAAAAAAACAATACAGAGGTATTATGAGGAAGCATAAGTAGAGGGTCCACCATAGAGCCTGGCACAGATTAAGCCCTAAACAAGTATCAGTTTCCTCCCACAGTTTATCTAGGAAATTCTAATTCATGCATTCACAACAAGAAATAAAACAAAACAAAAAACACATTCTATGTGCCAGACACCATTCTAGGAGCTCTTGGAGTGTACAACCTAATCAAAGGAGCAAAATCGTTTTATATGCTGCAGTAATTTTTCACTTTCTACACATACCAGACTCAAGCAGGCCATTTGATTTCCTCAACCACTGTGCCAAAGGCTCCCACACGTTCACTCTCATACACATCAGCAAGACCCACCAACAGCTGCACACCTCCTAGTCTTTTGACCTTGTGAGTCTGTTTCTGTAGAATTCTAAATGGAGAATATTATTTATGTTTTGTTTTGCATTCAGGAAGCAGATGGAAACTGAGTGTTACTGATGGGTTTGATCTTAGAGTGCCTGTCTCTGATCATAAGACCATACAAAATCCATCAAAAATACCACTATGACCTCACGATGGCCACAAAGCAAAGAGGCTCAAATCGATCACTTTCGAGGGTTAGCTGGGAGATGGGGAGAGGAGAGGGAAGAGAATGGCATTGCTGCTATTCCCCTTAAAGCTTTTAATAGATGGAAACACTGAATTAAACATCTATTTTGGTAAGTTCAGATTCACATCATTGAGCACAGGTGAGCCAGGGCATAAATTCAAGCTGTTCTGTCAAAAGAGGAAGCACTACAGAAGAGTCTGTTTAGACCAGCAGAGTCACCTCGCCTTGCCTTCCCCACTCCACCTTTCCTACAGCACTGGGCATTTTATTCGGACTCATAGTGGAGGTGACACAATTCTCTGACCAGTCCTTGAGACAAAATGCTTTTGGATGCAAAGAACTAGGAAGTCCTTCATTATCCTGTCCATGCTGGATGCTGACCCTGCCCACTCCTCCTGGTAGGACTTATGGCAATTCTGCTTCTAGATGTCAAAATTAAAATCCCCTTTCCAGAGGTAGGAATCCCACCCCAGACTTGAGCACCTGAGAGCTAGTATCCTCTGAGGAACACTCAGAGAAACGTATTCTCACCTTGTGATGACCTTTATAGTTTTACTCTGCTTCCATGTGTCCCTTGCAGCTATACTTGAATCCCAGTGACTACAGGGAGGTCCTACTAGAGAGGTGCAGTTTTATTAGAGCATGGTCCCTGGTTATATAGGTTAGGCTATTCAGCAGGGGACTTGCCAGCCTCACAAAATAATGTTTGCCCCATAACTGAAGCATCCCACTGTCCAGAAAAATCAAGTCTCACTGTCGGAGAAGGAATCTAATCATTTCACTCAGGAATAATTCTGGGAGTCTGATGGATTGGCGGAGCTCTCCTTGTTGCTTCCCTCTCTTCTCTGCGTGTAAATGTGTGAATTTTTTTTTAATGTTTTTATTGATGTCAAGACGTTGACATAAAAACAAGACTAATACTGTATGATTTGGGCCTCTGGTTTCCCACATCTCCCCATCTCCTTGAGCAACTGGCATAGCTGGAGGACTGTTTACTCTATGGCTTACTTCCCCCTGATCTTTGATGTCCCAGGATGTCAAAGGTTGTAAATTTAATATTGATTTTATAAAGTGGTTTTTCTCTAACATGTCAGTTATGATTAGCTTCAACCTGGAAGAAGCTCAGCCACTGATCTGGATTTGCACGCAGTGTGGCTCCCCAGCTCTCAGACTCTCTGAGTGAATGCTTTATTTATTAGAGTGGCAATGGTTTGTAAAGGCCAGCACAGCCCCCAGCCCTCTCTCTGCTCTGAGCCTCCAGCACCTGGGCCCTTACATTAAGCTTGAAAATATAAGTAGATCAGAGAGACGTATCATTTACTGGCATGTCAACAGACAGAAGAGTTTATAGATCACATTATACCCCAGTGGCTATAACCAGAGAGAGAGGAATGAGAAGTCTTACATGGGCTTCCACCCCTCCCTTTCTTCAGTCCCCCAGTGCCCTCGTGTTCCACCACCAGGGTGGGGGCCACTGCTATAACAACAGTGATAAAAGCTGACATGTATTGAACACTTTCTATGTGGTGATCACTAAATAAACATCAGGCACTGTCCTGAGGGTTTTCCACACATCATCTCATTTAATGCTTACATCAGTCCTATGAAGTGAGTATATATTATTACCACTATTGTCATTTAATACTATTATTACTCCCCTTTTACAGATGAAGGAACCAAAGAATGCCCAGGATCACACTGCTGTAGCTTTTGAGGTTGGCAGTCTGACCAGCTCTCCTGCCACAGCCCACATTCCCATCTCCAACACCATAATGAGTGCTTTATCACAAAACTGGCAACAGACATTTTTGCACCAATCATGCTGAGGTTAACGCTTTGGTTTAGGTTAATGTTCTCTGTTCTCATCTTTTGAAACAAAGTGATCTTGGAGCAGAATAGTAGAATTCATCCCCAAATCCCGTTTCCTTTCTTAAGAAGAGGCAGGCAACTGGTGTATTTATCCTGCTCCACTGACCTTCTCTCCCTCCTCACAACTTGGAAGAATTCCTCCCTAGAGGATGAAGCTGAGGAGACTCACCCCTTTGTGGCAGGAAGCTCTTCCTGAAGCCATGAGGCCATGTCCCTGCCCATCAGCTGCTCACTGCAGGTGCTGCAAAGGGGCCACACGGCCTTCCAAGTTAAGGAACTGGATCACAGCCTGCTTACTTTGGGAGATCTCAGCTCACTGTATTTTAACATCACAGAGCCCTCCTTCCAGGAGGCTGACAGAGGGCACTTGGGCACTTTATCTCCCAAGTTAAATACGCTCCTTGAGCTTACCTGTGTGCCGAAGTCCTCCATTCTTTCCCCAAGGCTAAGATGGGCCAGGCAAAGAGTCTGTCTGGGACTGCTTTTCCTCATAGTTGCCTTCTTCCCTCTTCCTAGACAGTGGGAGAAAGAATTCATCAAGGCAAATTAAAGACAGTGCCAAATTCTTTGACATGCCTCTTATTAAGAGGTGAGATATCTATCCCATCCCTTTGATTCTGGGTGGGCTCTGTGACTGCTCTGACCAACAGAATACAGTAGAAGTAATGCTGAGCACACTTCTGGGCCCAGACCTTAAGAGATTGGCAGCATCCACCTCCACTTATTTGTCACACATAATAAGCCAACTACTCTGATGGAGAAAGCATACGGCAAGGCCCTGAGACTACATGGAGAGAGAGAGAGAGAGAGAGAGAGGACCCAGCTGAGCCTGTCAAGGGGCCAAATATGTAAGTAAAGTTGTCTTGAACCCTCCAGATTAGCCCAGATACCACGTGAATGTCACCAAGGGATGCCAATCAAAGAACAAAGAAATGCCTGAATTCCTGACCCATAAAATTGTGAGATACAATAAAATGGTAGCTGTTTTGCAGTAGTGGGTTATGTAGCAATAGATAACAAGTATAGGTACATAGGTGCCTGGGACAGATCATTTCAGCTTTTAAGGCTCCTGGACTTTGGGCATGCACTCACAGAGGGAAAGCTGCTCTGTCTAGCCTGACCCAATGCATTCAAGCATTGGGAAGAGCATGCTGTCTTCTCCAAATAACTCTTAATTTGTGACTTGAGACCATTTCTGTAAGACAGTCACTGGTGTGCTGCCCTGTGGAGCAAATCTTCCCAACTGATTACACATTGTTAATGAAGGATTAATCCTTTAGTATATTAGCGTCTCATAAATCATGGACCAGTCGGAACCCAGGCCTAAGCGAAGCACACTGAGCCTATGCTTTGTTTTTTGCTTTAATTTCCTTAGTTACCATATTATTTTGAACAGTCAGAAGGTAAATATCTTCACTTCAGAAGAAGCACACAGAAAGCCCTGCTCTCAGGTAGATAAGGGAGCACATTCTTTGTTGTAAGGCTTAAGAATTATGGTAAAAGATACAAAAATAGTCTCTTTTAGTTAGTAGTTTCCAAATATAATTTCATTCTTCTATTTAATTATATGTGTTTCAATGCATACTCTACTCTAAATGCCTGTGAGAAAACAGTATATTTTGGAAACATAATGTACTTTTTTGAGTATTCATGGTTTATTGGTCAAACCATAATATACTTTCATGGCAATGAGACAAAAAACCACCAGAGAGAGAAATAAGGGAGACTTGATAAGTAGTCAGTTTGGTTTTATCCTCAAACTACACTGGCCCAGAATCTTTTTTGAAGTGAAGCTACTATGGATGTAATACTTATTTTCGACACTAAAGTTTCTGTTGTTTGTGTGTTTGTTTGTTGTCCAAGAGAAACAAAACATAAAACTGGAGTAAAAACTTCTTTCGAGAGAATCCCATCCTCAAATTCAACAGACAGATGTGCCAGCCCTTGACTTCCCACATGCAGCTTATCATGGCTAGAAGTTTAAAGAAGAGACATTTATGAGCCTTTTATTTCAGACTTAACCTGACAATCACAGATCACAGAACTCAGGGATCTTTGCTGGGATCAAGAGATCAGTTTCTGCATCCAACCCATGGGTTTTGTTTCAGGAATTAAATTAGATTTGGGAAGGAAGAAGAGGAGCTAGCCAAAAGACAAGGAAGGGAGAAGAACCACAAAAGGACAATGTCACATCAAAGGCAGAGGAGAGGACGACATTATTTTATCTGGGTAGTGGGATTTGGGTGCTTTTTGTATTCTTTGTATGGCTTAATTTTTTGTCGTTAACATATATCATCTATTTAAAAAATAAAAACAAACCAGAAAGTCAGGAAAAGAATATATGTCAAAGGAGTAGTCAAGAGGTTTTAAAGAGGCCCAGAGATCTAACAAGACAACTTCTCAAAAGAAAGGGACACCCCCCACCCCCCCCGCAATCCATCCCAAACTTTTTTACGGTGCATTGCTCTGTTGAGGGGAACCTCCCATGAGCCAAAAAAAGAATGACTGGAAATACTGCTTTCTAATGCTTTAATGATTAATTGCTGAACCTTAAATCCATGGAGCTTCCCAATTTTCCCCCACTTTAAACATATCTCTGTATGGGGTAAGCTTGGACGATGTTGGAATATTGTGAATTCAGAACTGACGCTGTTTAGGGTAGTAATGCCGATTCCTTTAAATGTAACTGTAATGTTTTTAAGATTTTCCAAGCTATACTGGATAAAAATCCACAGATAAAAACATTATACAGGGAATTCCCTGGTGGTCCAGTGGCTAAGACTCCGCACTTCCAGCGCAGAAGCCCAGGTTCGATCCCTGGTCAGGGAACTAGATCCCACATGCCACAACTAAGAGTTCACATGCCGCAACTAAAGATCCCGCATGCCACAACTAAAAAAAAAAAAAAAATCCCACATGCCACAACTAAAGATCCCGCATGCTGCAACAAAGATCCCACGGGCGGCAACTAAGACCCAGCAAAGCCAAATAAATAAATATTTTTTTAAAACTTCATACAATTTTTTCATGGTCAGCAAATGCTATTCAACGAGAAGTTAAAACTCATTTTATTGTATCATAATACAAATATAACCTATATGTACTAAGTGTAGCCTATCTTCATCTTATTCCATCTTACAAAATGTTTAGCATTTCCTCAGATTAAAAATTAAGCTTTCAAATTTAGGATGAACTATTTCACATATTGTGCTTTAAAATGTGCACGAAGTTTTACGAAATTCTTTTAGGCTGTATGCGAGGGAAAAAAATTCATTTTTTTCACTCCACTGGTTTAACTGAAGACACACAGGTTTTTCGGAGGCAGCAAGTTCTGGGTTTAATCACAAGACTTGCCACGTATTGAGCGTGTGACTTGGCGAATTACTTCAACACCACCCCCTTAAAAGTATATATTAAATATCTTTTAAGCGGCAGGCATTTCGCTCACCACTGGGAACACAAAGAGAACACGGTACAGGTGGTCTCTCCCTCGTCACCTCTCTGGGCCCCCCTTGTCCCCTACGTAAAACACCTACCTCGTGTGACTGTTGTCAAGTTGGTAGGAAGACGAAGTACACTATTATCTTCAACATTGTCACAACACAGGGTAAGAGTTTGTCCCTTGCATGAAAACCGGGAATCCCCGGGATGAGGAAAGGAGGTGTTACTTCCTGTATCATAAGCCTCATTTTCTCAGTTCACTTTTTACTCAAGCCCCTGGGGCAGCGACCAGCCCAGCACGGGCGGAGCGGGGACCACGCCTGCAGGCCACCCGGACCGTGGGTCTGCAGGGCGCTTCTGCGCACGCGCACGTTTACGCAGCGTGCTAACGCCGTAGCGGTTTTCCCGGGGGAGGAATTGTCGACCTCGCGGGATGTGGGCCAGAGGATAAAAGCCCAGGGTTTCCAAGGCGCGCTCGGTAAGGCCCCTCAGACAAGGCCCCCAGATAAAGTCCACAGCAGCCACCAATTCAGGGAAGCACGTTTGCATTGACTTCCCTGCCTTCTCGGTTTCCCTTTCCTCAGTCTTTCCCTCCTCATCCCTGGATCCCTTCCCTAATGAGTTACACATGTGCAAACCCTTGTCTCAGGCTTTGCTTTAGAAGGAACACCAGGCTAAAACACTATCTATAGAAGGAAAATATTAACTAGGCAGAATTTTGTTGTTGGAGAGACCATACAGTGAAATTTTGTTAATGCAGAGACCTTACAGTGAAATCGTATGCAACCATTAAAAAGAGTGAGGTAAGGGGGGGACCTTGAAGATGGCGGAAGAGTAAGACGCGGAGATCGCCTTCCTCCCCACGGATACACCAGAAATACATCTACACGTGGAACAACTCCTACAGAACACCTACTGAAGGCTGGCAGAAGACCTCAGACCTCCCAAAAGGCAAGAAACTCCCCACGTACCTGGGTAGGGCAAAAGAAAAAAAGAAAAAACAGAGACAAAAGAATAAGGACGGCACCTGCACCAGTGGGAGGGAGCTGTGAAGGAGGAAAAGTTTCCACACACTAGGAAGCCCCTCCGCGGGCGGAGACTGCGGGAGGCGGAGGGGGGAGCTTCGGCACCGCGGAGGAGTGCACAGCGACGGGTGCGGAGGGCAAAGCGGGGAGATTCCCGCACAGAGGATCGGTGCCAACCGGCACTCACCAGCCCGAGAGGCTTGTCTGCTCACCCGCCGGGGCGGGCGGGTCTGCGAGCTGAGGCTCGGGTTTCGGTTTTGGACGGAGCGCAGGGAGAGGACTGGGGTTGGCGGCTTGAACATAGCCTGAAGGGGTTAGTGCACCACGACTAGCCGGGAGGGAGTTCGGGGAAAAGCCTGCACCTGCCGAAGAAGCAAGAGACTTTTTCTTCCCTCTTTGTTTCCTGGTGCGCGAGGAGAGGGGTTTAAGAGCGCTGCTTAAAGGAACTCCAGAGACGGGCACGAGCCGCGGCTAAAAGCGCGAACCCCAGAGACGGGCGCGAGCCACGGCTAAAAGTGCGAACCCAGAGACGGGCGGGAGACGCTAAGGCTGCTGCTGTCGCCACCAAGGGGCCTGTGTGCGAACACAGGTCACTCTCCACACCCCTCTTCCGCGGAGCCTGTGCAGCCCGCCACTGCCAGGTTCCCGGGATCCAGGGACAACTTCCCCGGGAGAACGCACGGCGGGCCTCAGGCTGGTGCAACGTCACGCCGGCCTCTGCCGCAACGTCACGCCGCCTCTGACGCCGCAGGCCCGCCCCGCACGCAGTGCCCCTCCTTCCGCCCCCCCACCCCCGGCCTGAGTGAGCCGGAGCCCCCGAATCAGCGGCTCCTTTAACCCCGTCCTGTCTGAGCAAAAAACAGACGCCCTCCAGCGACCTACACGCAGAGGCAGGGCCAAATCCAAAGCTGAGCTCCTGTGAGCTGTGAGAACAAAGAAGAGAAAGGGAAATCTCTCCCAGCAGCCTCAGAAGCAGCGGATTAAAGCTCCACAATCAACTTGATATACCCTGCATCTGTGGAATACCTGAATAGACAAGGAATGATCCCAAATTGAAGAGGTGGAATTTAGGAGCGAGATCTATGATTTTTTTCCCTTTTCCTCTTTTTGTGAATGTGTACGTGTATGCTTCTGTGTGAGATCTTGTCTGTATACTCTTGCTTCCACCATTTGTCCTAGGGCTCTATCCGTCCATGGTTTTTTTAAAAAATTTTTTTTCTTAATAATTAATTTTAATTGTAATAACTTTATTATACTTTACCTTCATTCTTTCTTTCCTTCCTTCCTTTCCTCCTTTAGACAACGAATCACCCCAAATTGAGGACGTGGTCTCTGAGAGCAAGATTTATGATTTTTCCCCTTTACCTCTTTTTGTGAAGGTGTATGTGTATGCTTCTGTGTAAGATTTTCTCTGTATAGCTTTGCTTCCAACATTTGTCCTAAGGTTCTATCCGTCCCTTTTTTTTTTCCTAAATATTTTTTAATTCAATAACTATATTATACTTTATTTTATTTTTACTGTATCTTCTTTCTTTCTGTCTTTTTTCCTTCTTTCCCTCCTTCCTTCCTTCCTTCCTCCCTCCCTCCCTCCCTCCTTTCTTTCCTTCTTTGCTTCTTTCTTCCTTCCTTCCTTTCCTCCTTTCCTTCTTTCTTTCCTCATACTTCTACTAATTCTCTCTACTTTTTCTCCCTTTTATTCTGAGCCGTGTGGATGAAAGGCTCTTGGTGCTCCAGCCAGGAGTCAGGGCTCTGCCTCTGAGGTAGGAGAGCCAACTTCAGGACACTGGTCAACAAGAGACCTCCCAGCTCCATATAATATTAAACGGCGGAAATCTCCCAGAGACCTCCATCTTAACACCAGCACCCAGCTTCACTCAACGACCAGCAAGCCACAGTGCTGGACAACCTATGCCAAACAACTAGCAAAACAGGAACACAACCCCACCCATTAGCAGAGAGGCTGCCTAAAATCATAATAAGGCCACAGACACCCCAAAACACACCACCAGACGTGAACCTGCCCACTAGAGAGACAAGATCCAGCCTCATCCACCACAACACAGACACTAGTCCCCTCCACCAGGAAGCCTACACAACCCACTGAAACAACCTTAGCCACTGGAGACAGACATCAAAAACAACGGGAACTACGAACGTGCAGCCTGCAAAAAGGAGACCCCAAACACAGTAAGATAAGCAAAATGAGAAGACAGAAAAACACACAGCAGATGAAGGAGCAAGACAAAAATGCACCAGACCTAACAAATGAAGAGGAAATAGGCAGTCTACCTGAAAAAGAATTCAGAATAATGATAGTAAAGATGATCCGAAATCTTGGAAGTAGAATGGACAAAATGCAAGAAACAGTTAACAAGGACCTAGAAGAAATAAAGATGAAACAAGCAACGATGAACAACGCAATAAATGAAATTAAAAGTACTCTAGATGGGATCAATAGCAGAATAACTGAGGCAGAAGAACGGATAAGTGACCTGGAAGATAAAATAGTGGAAATAACTACTGCAGAGCAGAATAAGGAAAAAAGAATGAAAAGAACTGAGGGCAGTCTCAGAGACCTCTGGGACAACATTAAACGCACCAACATTCGAATTATAGGGGTTCCAGAAGAAGAAGAGAAAAAGAAAGGGACTGAGAAAATATTTGAAGAGATTATAGTTGAAAACTTCCCTAATATGGGAAAGGAAATAGTTAATCAAGTCCAGGAAGCACAGAGAGTCCCATACAGGATAAATACAAGGAGAAATACGCCAAGACACATATTAATCAAACTCAAAAATTAAATACAAAGAAAGCATATTAAAAGCAGCAAGGGAAAAACAACAAATAACACACAAGGGAATCCCCATAAGGTTAACAGCTGATCTCTCAGCAGAAACCCTACAAGCCAGAAGGGAGTGGCAGGACATACTGAAAGTGATGAAGGAGAAAAACCTGCAACCAAGACGACTCTACCCAGCAAGGATCTCATTCAGATTTGATGGAGAAATTAAAACCTTTACAGACAAGCAAAAGCTGAGAGAGTTCAGCACCAACAAACCAGCTTTACAACAAATGCTAAAGGAACTTCTCTAGACAAGAAACACAAGAGAAGGAAAAGACCTATAATAATGAACCCAAAACAATTTAGAAAATGGGAATAGGAACATACATATCGATAATTACCTTAAATGTAAATGGACTAAATGCTCCCACCAAAAGACACAGATTGGCTGAATGGATACAAAAACAAGACCCTTATATATGCTGTCTACAAGAGACCCACTTCAGACCTGGAGACACATACAGACTGAAAGTAAGGGGATGGAAAAAGATATTCCATGCAAATGGAAACCAAAAGAAAGCTGGAGTAGCAATTCTCATATCAGACAAAATAGACTTTAAAATAAGGACTATTAAAAGAGACAAAGAAGGACACTACATAATGATCAAGGGATCGATCCAAGAAGAAGATATAACAATTGTAAATATTTATGCACCCAACATAGGAACACCTCAATACATAAGGCAAATACTAACAGCCATAAAAGGGGAGATCGAAAGTAACACATTCATAGTAGGGGACTTTAACACCCCACTTTCACCCATGGACAGATCATCCAAAATGAAAATAAATAAGGAAACACAAGCTTTAAATGATACATTAAACAAGATGGACTTAATTGATATTTATAGGACACTCCATCCAAAAACAACAGAATACACATTTTTCTCAAGTGCTCATGGAACATTCTCCAGGATAAATCATATCTTGGGTCACAAATCAAGCCTTGGTAAATTTAAGAAAATTGAAATTGTATCAAGTATCTTTTCTGACCACAACGCCATGAGACTAGATATCAATTACAGGAAAAGATCTGTAAAAAATACAAACACATGGAGGCTAAACAATACACTACTTAATAATGAAGTGATCACTGAAGAAATCAAAGAGGAAATAAAAAAATACCTAGAAACAAATGACAATGGAGACACAACGACCCAAAACCTATGGGATGCAGCAAAAGCAGTTCTAAGGGGGAAGTTTATAGCAATACAAGCCCACCTTAAGAAGCAGGAAACATCTCGAATAAACAACCTAACCTTGCACCTCAAGCAATTAGAGAAAGAAGAACAAAAAAACCCCAAAGCTAGAAGAAGGAAAGAAATCATAAAAATCAGATCAGAAATAAATGAAAAAGAAATGAAGGAAACGATAGCAAAGATCAATAAAACTAAAAGCTGGTTCTTTGAGAAGATAAACAAAATAGATAAACCACTAGCCAGACTCATCAAGAAAAAAAGGGAGAAGACTCAAATCAATAGAATTAGAAATGAAAAAGGAGAAGTAACAACTGACACTGCAGAAATGAAAAAATCATGAGAGATTACTACAAGCAACTCTATGCCAATAAAATGGACAATCTGGAAGAAATGGACACATTCTTAGAAATGCACAACCTGCCAAGACTGAATCAGGAAGAAATAGAAAATATGAACAGACCAATCACAAGCACTGAAATTGAAACTGTGATTAAAAATCTTCCAACAAACAAAAGCCCAGGACCAGATGGCTTCACAGGTGAATTCTATCAAACGTTTAGAGAAGAGCTAACACCTATCCTTCTCGAACTCTTCCAAAATATAGCAGAGGGAGGAACACTCCCAAATTCCTTCTACGAGGCCACCATCACCTTGATACCAAAACCAGACAAGGATGTCACAAAGAAAGAAAACTACAGGCCAATATTACTGATGAACATAGATGCAAAAATCCTCAACAAAATACTAGCAAACAGAATCCAACAGCACATTAAAAGGATCATACACCATGATCAAGTGGGGTTTATTCCAGGAATGCAAGCATTCTTCAATATACGCAAATCTATCAATGTGATAAACCATATTAACAAATTGAAGGAGAAAAACCATATGATCATCTCAATAGATGCAGAGAAAGCTTTCGACAAAATTCAACACCCATTTATGATAAAAACCCTGCAGAAAGTAGGCATAGAGGGAACTTTCCTCAACATAATAAAGGCCATATATGACAAGCCCACAGCAAACATCATCCTCAATGGTGAAAAATTGAAAGCATTTCCACTAAGATCAGGAACAAGACAAGGTTGCCCACTCTCACCACTCTTATTCAACATAGTTTTGGAAGTTTTAGCCACAGCAATCAGAGAAGAAAAGGAAATAAAAGGAATCCAAATCAGAAAAGAAGAAGTAAAGCTGTCACTGTTTGCAGATGACATGATACTATACATAGAGAATCCTAAAGATGCTACCAGAAAACTACTAGAGCTAATCAATGAATTTGGTAAAGTAGCAGGATACAAAATTAATGCACAGAAATCTCTGGCATTCCTATACGCTAATGATGAAAAATCTGAAAGTGAAATCAAGAAAACACTCCCATTTACCATTGCAACAAAAAGAATAAAATATCTAGGAATAAACCTACCTAAGGAGACGAAAGACCTGTATGCAGAAAATTATAAGACACTGATGAAAGAAATTAAAGATGATACAAATAGATGGAGAGATATACCATGTTCTTGGATGGGAAGAATCAACATTGTGAAAATGACTCTACTACCCAAAGCAATCTACAGATTCAATGCAATCCCTATCAAACTACCAACGGCATTTTTCACAGAACTAGAACAAAAAATTTCGCAATTTGTATGGAAACACAAAAGACCCCGAATAGCCAAAGCAAGCTTGAGAACGAAAAAAGGAGCTGGAGGAATCAGGCTCCCTGACTTCAGACTATACTACAAAGCTACAGTAATCAAGACAGTATGGTACTGGCACAAAAACAGAAAGATAGATCAATGGAACAGGATAGAAAGCCCAGAGATAAACCCACGCACATATGGACACCTTATCTTTGATAAAGGTGGCAGGAATGTACAGTGGAGAAAGGACAGCCTCTTCAATAAATGGTGCTGGGAAAACTGGACAGGTACATGTAAAAGTATGAGATTAGATCACTCCCTAACACCATACACAAAAATAAGCTCAAAATGGATTAAAGACCTAAATGTAAGGCCAGAAACTATCAAACTCTTAGAGGAACACATAGGCAGAACACTCTATGACATAAATCACAGCAAGATCCTTTCTGACCCACCTCCTAGAGTAATGGAAATAAAACCAAAATAAACAAATGGGACCTAATGAAACTTAAAAGCTTTTGCACAGCAAAGGAAACCATAATCAAGACCAAAAGACAACCCTCAGAATGGGAGAAAATATTTGCAAATGAAGCAACTGACAAAGGATTAATCTCCAAAATTTACAAGCAGCTCATGCAGCTCAATAACAAAAAAACAAACAACCCAATCCAAAAATGGGCAGAAGACCTAAATAGACATTTCTCCAAAGAAGATATACAGAATGCCAACAAACACATGAAAGAATGCTCAACATCATTAATCATTAGAGAAATGCAAATCAAAACTACAATGAGATATCATCTCACACCAGTCAGAATGGCCATCATCAAAAAATCTAGAAACAATAAATGCTGGAGAGGGTGTGGAGAAAAGGGAACACTCTTGCACTGCTGGTGGGAATGTGAATTGGTTCAGCCACTATGGAGAACAGTATGGAGGTTCCTTAAAAAACTACAAAGAGAATTACCATATGACCCAGCAATCCCACTACTGGGCATATACCCTGAGAAAACCAAAATTCAAAAAGAGTCATGTACCAAAATGTTCATTGCAGCTCTATTTACAATAGCCTGGAGATGGAAACAACCTAAGCGTCCATCATCGGATGAATGGATAAAGAAGATGTGGCACATATATACAATGGAATATTACTCAGCCTTAAAAAGAAACGAAATTGAGCTATTTGTAATGAGATGGATAGACCTAGAGTCTGTCATACAGAGTGAAGTAAGTCAGAAAGAAAAGACAAATACCGTATGCTAACACATATATATGGAATTTAAGGGAAAAAAAATGTCATGAAGAACCTAGGGGTAAGACAGGAATAAAGACGCAGACCTACTGGAGAACGGACTTGAGGATATGGGGAGGGGGAAGGGTGAGCTTTGACAGGGCGAGAGAGAGTCATGGACATATACACACTAACAAACGTAGTAAGGTAGATAGCTAGGGGGAAGCAGCCGCAAGGCACAGGGATATTAGCTCGGTGCTTTGTGACAGCCTGGAGGGGTGGGATAGGGAGAGTGGGAGGGAGGGAGACGCAAGAGGGAAGACATATGGGAACATATGTATATGTGTAACTGATTCACTTTGTTATAAAGCAGAAACTAACACACCATTGTAAAGCAATTATACCCCAATAAAGATGTTTAAAAAAAAAAAAAAAAAGAGTGAGGTAAGTGAATCCAGTTAATGTGAGAAATTTCCATGACATATTGTTTAAGAAAAACAAGATGTAGAGCAGTTATATAATATGAAATAACACAAAAAGTAGCCTCCCCCAAATCCTTATATCTATAGTAAAAATACTTATTTGAAAATGTATATATATAAGCATTTATTTTTTAGTTACACATATAAACTTTAAAAACGATACATACTAGTTTGTTAAACTAGTTGGGGGTGTGGGAATGGAAGGGAGGAGGTTAGTGAAACAGGAAAAAGGGGTCCTCATTTAAAAAACCACATGTAGGGCTTACCTGGTGGTGCAGTGGTTGAGAGTCCGCCTGCCGATGCAGGGGACCCGGGTTCATGCCCTGGTCCGGGAGGATCCCACGTGCCGTGGAGCGGCTGGGCCCGTGAGCCATGGCCGCTGAGCCTGCGCGTCCGGAGCCTGTGCTCCGCGGCGGGAGGGGCCGCGGCAGTGAGAGGCCCGCGTACCACAAAAAACAAACAAACAAAAAAACATATGTATAACATAATGTTATTATTCCATTCAGGTAAAACCATACAAATATGAGTACGTGCCTATGACAGATGAAAGGAGGACAATCACCAACCTGCTGGGATATGGGATTTCAGGTAGGGTTTTACTTTCTTCCTCACACTTTTCTTGTTTTAAATTTTACAGTAAACACAGATTAATTATATAATCAGAAAAACATTAAAGCAATAAACATCAAAAAAAAATGAAGAGGCTGTTTGTCATATTGGTTAAGAGTACATACTCTGGAGCCAGACAACTGCATTCAAATCTTGGCTCTGTCACTTATGATTGCATGATCTTGGGCAGGTTATTTCATTTCTTTGAGCTTCAGTTTCCTCATCTGTAAAATGGAGATAATGATAGTATAGTACCTGATTCACTGGGCTAGGAAAATTAAATGGGAAATATAGGGCAAGCTTTCAGAATGGTACCTGGCACATAGTAAATGCTATATAGAGTTTGGCTATTATCATTTCTTTATAACTGATTATAGTAATAGAAAAATAGCTGAGATGT
Organism: Monodon monoceros; assembly: GCF_005190385.1. NCBI lineage: Eukaryota > Metazoa > Chordata > Mammalia > Artiodactyla > Monodontidae > Monodon > Monodon monoceros. The sequence continues at coordinate 106,777,317 of NW_021703778.1, forward strand.
TAGGTGCTACAACCTTTAGTTAGGCAGGGAGAGGAGATATGCTTCACTGTCATCATGGCTGGGTGACCATTTACACACAGCCACTCCACTCCTGCAGCTAAGGCAGCTTCTGCTTCTAGGAAGAAAGGAAAAAATAGGAGAGAGGAAGGAAAAAAGGAGGGAGAGAGAGAGGAAGGAAGAGGAGAACAAAGACAAAGAAAGAAGAAAAAGGAAAGAGAAAAAATAGCCCCAGAGGTTCCACTTGGATGCTGGTGGGACAGGGTGGGCCTGGCAAACTTTGCCTTCTTCCCAGGTGTTCATCCTGGCCTTAAGGGTTCTCTTCCCAGCTTCCTGGTCACTTCACTTTTTCAAGAAGCATGCAAGTTCGTGTTGGTGATCTATTTTTTTCTTAATTGAGATGCAACTGTTAGTATAGTACATTTTGCTGACGTTTGTGTCACACTTCCTAGATACTGATAAAAAATACTTTCAATTAGTTATAAATGAGAAGGTATACACAACAATTCTGAAACTGTGTCTTCATCAGAGTTTGCTTCCAAGTATGATACATGTGGCTTTAGGGCCAATTCTTATTAATTGTGCGATGCAGTGTGCTGACACCCATGACCCATTTCCCTGTATCCAGTCACAAAAATACTTCTAATTAGCCATAAATGAGACTGTACACACAACATTTCCAACAGCCACTCTGTTCCTATCAAAGTTCACATCAGAGAAAACTTAAACTGTTGCCACTGAGCTGCCTTGCTCCAATTCCAGCAACTCCTATTTCAGAAATGCTTGGAAAAGGGAATCTTTAGATCTTACTGGGTAAACAGATCTGAGGTAGGTTTATTTCAGCCCAAGTTCTTTATTTGAGATACGTGTGCTCCTGAACCTGACTAAAATGCATACCATAGCCATTTCAAAGGCAGTGATAAAGTTACTTGGTTAAATATTTTGGCTAGATTTCCTGTTTCCAGAAGCCTGGGCTTTGTATTATGTGGCTTCTGCGTTTGCATGTGGCAACTGGCAGTATTGAATGACACCACATCTGCCAACCTCCATAAGAACCATGCCCCACAGGGAAGGCCCCAGGCACCTATTCACTGCTGTGCGCCACACAGATGGAGCACTCCAAACATCAATAACTGCCTTCAAATTCCTGGACCTTGAACTTTCTTTAGGAATCCAGGCTATAAGCCTCTTAAGATGATCACAGACCATCAAATACCTCCCACAGTTCAAAGTGTGGAGCCTATAAAATCACTTTATAGTTATAATTCAGATATTCTCCAAACTCAAGGCTGTGAAGCATTCTGATCTGCTCTTAGATTTCTGTATAAACTCTCCATCGTTTTATAACAGGCTTTGTCTTCTGTTGCTCTGTGCAAATAGCAATCCTTTACAAGTCATAAAGCCATGATTCATGCATGCATGGTACGTTGCAGTGAAAGGAGAACTTTATGTAAGGGGAGAGAAAACAGTTCTGTTTAAACTTTGCTTACTTTCGCTACCGTTAAAAACTCATTAAATAGGATTCTGCCTTTTACTTGCCGAAGTGTTTAAAACCCTTTTTAATGAAAAATTCTAATCCTATATAATCACACCATAAGTACTTTCTTTCTGTTCAAAGAGGAAACAGTGTTAAATTTTAATGCATACCTCTGGCAGGCTATAATAAAAGTGTTCAGTCAGTTTTAAATCCGATTAGTGTAACTGTTACAGATTAGAGAAAAATCCCAAGTGATTGGAGCAAGTCCCCAACTCAAGGGAACTAATTTAGGGCCTGGGCCTGATCATGCCAGATTCCAAGGGAACATCAAGACCTGTATTCAGTTTGCCCAGAATTTGTTTAGTAGCTAATAAAATAAGGTCCTGTACCAGGTATTGCGGGGATATAAAGACAAGCTTTCAAATAGGAGGCAGATGGGACAGAATGCAACCCCTTGTTTGTTACCCAAGTGACACTTCTTGTACCCTGACTTATGTTTTCTCATGAAGATATTTACCTCAGTGCTTCTTAATGGGTGGGTTCGGTTGTGTAAAGCAGGAATATCAAAAATATCTGAAAATAAATGCATATGTATATTTAAATGTTTATATCTATGAGTGCCCTCCCACCTACCTCACTTTGCCCCCCTCCATAGTCTAATACGTGTAGAGGAGAGAGTATTTATCTAAATCCTCTGATCGCATGCCAAAATCTATGAAGGCACCTGCAATGAGCAATCAAAAATATTACCTCTGCAATTCTAATTCCCATGTCATCCGAGGTGAGAACCATTAAGTTGGCTGGACTCAAAATCAAGTGACTTGACATTGGGTCCCAGCTTTGCTGCTTACTAGTTGTGTGATCCTTACCCTCTGTGAGACCCAATTTTATCATCTATAAATTAAAAATCATTGTATTTGCCTTTCCTACATTTTAGGATTATTGTAAGGATCAGATTGACAAATCTGCAAAGTCTTATATGATGGTATGGTGTTAACACATCTGGATTAGAAGCACTTTGAAAGCAGTACTGTTCATCTTGCTTTTATATACATATCCTCTTTTATATACATATCCTCTTTTATATACATATCCTCTTTTATATACATATCCTCTTTTATATACATGTCCTCTTTTATATACATGTCCTCTTTTATATACATATCCTCTTTTATATACATATCCTAAGGGACTGCACATAGTGATATTTAATAATAGATGTCGATTCACATATGGATCCCTTAGAACCTTGGGAAAATAACAGCATATCCAACTAAATTGTCAGAGAGTTATTATTCACCGACTGTCTTCTTTCATGGTCTCCGTTTTGCACCTCCAAACCAAGATGCTCACCTGTACCACTTCAAAGTCAAGAAAATACAACTCTGCCTTAGATAAATTAATGTTACTCAAGAATAGAGAATACTTTTCACCTTTCAAAAAACATCTAATGAGTGATAAGAAAAAAATTAATTTCTTCATTAAAAAAGGACCAGGAAAGGGAAATGAAAGCCAAACACAAAGCCGCCACAGTAAGAGAAGGGACAGCAAAACAATAAAAACAAGGATTCATGAATGCAGGAAGAAATTAAAACAAACCTGCAGGCCCTCTTAAATACAGCAGTCAGTCAGCTCCATACATGCATCCCATATTTGAATTTTTATTTTACACTAAGTATTTTTGTATCTGCTCTGCCTAAATTTGGCCTCTTACCAAAGCCTAATGACTCTACTTTACGTTAAGCTTTTCGAAGGATCTAAACTTAAAACTAGAAAAAAAAAAAAAAACTGTTAATTTATCTTGCAGGAAAAGGTGTTATAATTTGAATGAAAAACAGCAAGCAGACAGATTAAAAGGAGCTGGCACAAAGCTCGGGCAATAAGTAACAATTTTTTGTACCTGCAGGCTGAGAAGTTGTCTCCAGTGTCGTACGATGTTATTACCATCGCCTGTTTTCACTTGAACATTAGGTTCAAGCATAATTGTGTGAAGATTTGAATGTTCTCCACAGATTTACTATTTTAATAAGCTCATAATGTTAAAACGCTACATGTGTTGACAGTGGTACTTACACCGTATTAAGCAAACAAATCAAATCATTTTCTTTAAAACGCTAAGCAGCCTAATATGACCTTTCTACAGGCCCGGTCAGTTCTGAAACAGTCCCTTATAATAGTCTTCTCTCTGACCTTTCTGTCTTTTATTCCATCCATCAACAAAGGTACTGTCCTCACATACCTTATGACCTTATTATTCCAGAAACTGCCCTTGTTGTAGTGAAGGCTGTGGAGCAGAGTGGGGCTACTATGAGCTATATTCATGAATATTCATGGTAACCAAAAATATGCTCATGTACCAAAAAGCATGGGTCATATCTAGTTCATAAATCTATTTTATGAAGTAGAATTCAGGGCTGGGTAGGATGTGGTCTGTATTAAAATAGCAGGAGATATTAAATCCATGCACAAGCAGGAGGGCGAATCATTGGTATAGGTGATGCTAAGGTCAGAGGCACTTGAAGGTTGACATTGGGTTCAACATGGAAATAAAAAGAGGGTAGTGTCTCCAATTTTAGCAGGTCCTTTTGGGCCTCTTCTTTATTTTAAGAAATAATTGAATACAATTTTTTAAATTCTGGGTCCATTGTAAAAAAAATTCAAAAATACACACAAGCATGAGAGAAAAAAATATCAGTGATTATATCTCTCTGAAATGATTTTGGTATTGATTTTAGATCTCATTATTCCAGGCTGCTTCTGTGCGTGTTTGAATGAGTTAATCTGGCACACACTGATTTTTAAGTTTCTTTCTTTCACTTAGTGTCTTGTTAACATCTTTCCCTGTGTTCACATATTCTTCAGCTACAAGAACCCTTTAATAGCTGTATAATATTCCATTGAGAAACACTGTGTTGCCCATGGTTGGCCATTTAGGTTGCCCCCACAGCCCAATTATGATGTTGAGAATTTATAGCAAATTCTTTTTGAATACCTAAGCCTGACTATCTGGACTCCTCACAAGACATTTTGCAACTCTTAAAACCTCTGACTTTTGTGAATTTCGCAACTCAGACTCTTCTATTCCAGTTAATTTTTTTTTATGGAAAGACAAATTAATTTAGTTTCCCAAGGTAAACAACTCAAAAATGGCAGAGCCAAGATTGGGACCTGGACAGGAAGGTCCTATATCTTTACCACTATATATTATCCACTCCTCCCGACAAAAAAAGCAGTGAAACAAAAGACTATCATCTGTCCCCCTTACCTAATTTTTCCCAGATCTCTGGAGCTATTGTACTTTTTTTTTCTTCCAAGTTTTTCATGGAAGATGACATTAGCAAGGACTACAAAATTCCACGAGTCTATCCAAAATTATGACAATTCCCATCACATTGTACATAAATCCACCAATATATAACTCAAAAAAAAAAAACTAGTTGGAGATATAAGTCAGTGGAAGGGTTTTTATTTGGAAGATAAACTTGCATTTGCACTAGTTTATATTTAAAAGGTGTAAAAGCTTCATAAACTTCAATTCATCAACCATTACTTGACATACCAGTTTATTGAGATAGTAAGTGTGGCAGACTGTCAGCAAAGATGGCCCTGGTAATCCCTCCCATCTCTTGCAATGTGACTTTGCTATGTTTCTCCTCAAGAGGTGGAGTTTATTTTTTTTCCCCTCAAATCTAGATTTGGCCATATGACTTTCTTTGGCCAATGAGATATTCAAAAATATGATATAAGCAGAGACTTGAAAAGTGCTTGCACATTAGGGCTTACCCTCTCTTGCTGTTGGAAATCTCAAGATCACCCTACAAAGAAGCCCAAGCTGGCCTGCTGCAAAGACTACAGGAAGGAGAAATGAGGCATCTTTGACTGACAGCCTGCTGAACTTCCATTTAATTTTAAGGCTATATTACACACACACACACACACACACACACACACACACACACACACACACACCCCTTTTACCTCAAAATAAAACCCCTCAAAATAATTGCATCTACATCAATTAACATTTTACTTCTATAATTCTATAATGTGCACTTCATGTAATTTGTTTCTGCAACATCATCCTTACAATAAAGATATGACATAATATACACACTTAAGAAACACTGCACGATAACTTCCGCTTAATCCAAAGACAATTCCATTTATTGATTGACTCATTCAACAGATATTTATTGAGTACCTGCTGTATAACTTGCACTATGCCATATGCCATGGCAGAAATATTTAAGCATCCACACTGGGTATGTCTTTATTTCAAAGCCAAAGCCACCAGGGAATGTTTATGTTTTTCCTGCATTTTCCTCAAATATCAGAAGCAGCACTTAATTTATGTTATATAAAGATGTAACTCTACTTTTGAGTGGCATGTGGACCTTTTTCAGCTTGTTGACCAATTAATTAATAACGAGAAATTCTAACAAATCTCTCTTGACAGAAGTATAGTCTGTAGCAATCTGGGCCAAATCTCAAGGATTTTCAGCAGTTCTATATTTCTTTGGGCCCTTAGATAACAGCTAATAGATATCAGTTAGGCCAAGAGGCTCACCTTGATAAATGAGATGGGCAAACGAGCAGTTACATTAACAAACTTTAAGGGTCTCACCACCTCCGCATGAGGTTCTAGGACGTGTCCATCATGATCATCCAGTACCTCTCTTGCATATCCTCATGCTAAACTGTGTTCCTTTATCCCATCATTTCACTTTTTAATATATCTACCTTCACCTTCTCAGTTCTTCATTGATTCAGCTCTAAACCTAAGATTCTACCCATCCTATCTCCCAGCCTTCAAACACCCTTCCAAACTCCCATTAGACTAAACAATGGCCCTCTCCCAGCAAATGCTTCAAAGAACTCAAAGCTGGCCACCTTCTCAAAATCATTCCTGACTGATTAGAATGAAAAGCAGCTTTCCAAAGCGTTCCATCTCAACAGCATGCCATTCCCCATGGAAAGTGTATTTGGATATAGATAGTGTTGTTACATATGTATGAGAATATGTTTTACTTATTCACCTGCCTTTTTTCAGCCTGGTTGTGAGCCCCTAAAGACTGAGAACATGTTTTTTCTCCACTCTATAATGATCCCACCCCCACAGAGTCACACTGCTAAATGTTAGTGCCACCCTTCTTCAAGGCAGCTATCAGTAATTACAACATTTTAACTGGCTAGGTCTAAATACAGATTTTTTTAGAGTGGGAGGCAACATTAGAGGTTACCTAGTCCATCACCTTCTGTTTTTAAAGCTCACATTTATTTGATGTTTACTACATGCTAGTGAATTATCTCACGTGATCCTCATGAAAACTCATAGGGTAGGAACTCCAAATATCCCTATTTTTGTGTGCATACCAAAACCCTCCTTATGCCTTTCCACAGTAAAGTATACATAAATGAATGAATTAATAATAACTGAACCTAGGATCAGTACTAGAGTAGGACAGGAGAGGCACCTGGGGAACAAGATTCCTCAGAATGGGAGAAGATATTTGCAAACAAAGCAACTGACAAAGGATTAATCTCCAAAATGTACAAACAGCTCATGCAGCTCAATATCAAAAAAGACAAACAACCCAATCCAAAAATGGGCAGAAGAACTAAATAGACATTTCTCCAAAGAAGATATACAGATTGCCAACAAACACACGAAAGGATACTCAGCATCACTAATCATTAGAGAAATGCAAATCAAAACCACAATGAGGTGTCACCTCACACCAGTCAGAATGGCCACCATCAAAAAATCTACAAACAATATATGCTGGAGAGGGTGTGGAGAAAAGGGAACCCTCTTGCACTGTAGGTGGGAATGTAAATTGATACAGCCACTATGGAGAACTGTATGGAGGTTCCTTAAAAAACTAAAAATAGAACTACCATATGACCCAGCAATCCCACTACTGGGCATATACCCTGAGAAAACCATAATTCAAAAAGAGTCATGTACCAAAATGTTCATTGCAGCACTATTTACAATAGCCAGGACATGGAAGCAACCTAAGTGTCCATCGACAGATGAATGGATAAAGAAGATGTGGCACATATAAACAATGGAATATTACTCAGCCATAAAAAGAAACGAAATTGAGTTATTTGTGGTGAGGTGAATGGACCTAGAGTCTGTCATACAGTGTGAAGTAAGTCAGAGAGAGAAAAACAAATACCATATGCTAACATATACATATGGAATCTAAAAAAAAAAAAAAAAAGTGGTTCTGATGAACCTAGGGGCAGGAGAGGAATAAAGACACAAACGTAGAGAATGGACTTGAGGACACGGGGAAGGGGAAGTGTAAGCTGGGACAAAGTGAGAGAGTAGTATTGACATATATACACTACCAAATGTAAAATAGATAGCTAGTGGGAAGTAGCTGCATAGGGAGATCAGCTCGGTGCTTTGTGACCACCTAAAGGGGTGGGATAGGGAGGGTGGGAGGGAAATGCAAGAAGGAGGGGATATGGGGATATATGTATATATATGGGGGTATGGGGATATACAGCTGGATATGGGGATATACAGCTGATTCACTTTGTTATATAGCAGAAACTAACATAACATTGTAAAGCAACTATACTCCAATAAAGATGTTAAAAAAAAAAAAAAAGAAGGCACTCTCAGGGTTTTGTAAGCACCTCCTTAAATTTCACACTGTAGGTGCCTCTCTGGCCTCACCCTAGTCTCAGCCCTAGCCCAAACCTTATTGCATGTTAATTTCTGCGCTAAATATATTGACATATTTAATACAACAGTCCTATGAGATAGGACTGAAATTGACTTCAGTCCTAAGAGTACATCCGTGAAGTTCATAGACAAATGTGTCAAAATTCAAAAGTTGGATTAATCATTTAAAATATCAGCCATTTTACTTGAATGCATTTATGTATGTTTCGTGTCTTCTTCCTGGAATAACAGTGTCTGAAGACAATGCTTTTTAAGATTAGCCTTATGCCACATCTAGCCCCACACATCAATCCAGGCAGTAAGTAAATAGAACACTATAAAATGTTGGGAAATATAAATATCTTTACTTTTCATATTTACTTTTTATACTTTTATTTTTTAACTCATTTCACTATTTCGGGAAATAAAAACATGAACCAGTACAGTGAAATGGAACAATCTAGCTAGATATTGGAGCTAGACAGGACTGATTTTGAACACTACTCCTGCATGGACTTTAGAAATCAGTTACCTGCTTTAATCTAAGTGATCTCATTTTGTAAATTTTTATGAGGATTAGGCATACTGTATGTAGTGACAGCATTTGTCACACACTCAATGTGTAATAACTTTTATGGTTTTATCATGTATATTTTTGGAACAGAATCATAGTGTAGAAACTATGACAACTTGATATATCATCACAAATCTAGTGTAAAATGTGACCAATTTAGACAAATCGAGTACTGAAGAGTCATATATCAGTCAGGATAGGCTAAATTATGTTAAAGTAACAAATGAAAACCCCAGCTTGCAGGAGCTCAGCTTCAGCTACTCAGGGATTGGGGCTGACAGAGATGCTACCTTCTAATATCTGCTCCTTCTGGAACATGCAGACTCCTCTGTCACCAGCAGAGTAAGAGGGTCCTGGAGCGTCTCACATTGCTAAGTACGTATTGGTAAAGGAAATGATATACACCACTGCCACCTACAACCAATTGCAAAAACTAGTCAACAAGGTCCCATCTAACTGCAAGGTGGTAGAGAACTGTAATCCTCCCATTTACTTGGATATCTCCCAATCAGACATTGCAAGCACTAAAAGCTTCTACCATAAGACATGTCTCTTTGTCTAGAAGACCATCACAAAGTCTTTAAATTCTGCAAACAACTGGATGGCTGTTTCCCCAAGTTGTTTTTATTCTCGTGGTTAAAGAAGCCATAGAACTAAGTTTGTAATTAATTTAAAAAAAATTTTTAAGAAATACATTTTATCCTCATTTTGACTTAGCACAGGCTGATCTGGTATTTGGTCAGTTTGGGTGTGAGGAAAAGAATTACATATAATCATCACTGGAGCTGCCCGGAGTATGCCAAAATGTCATCCAGAGAGGAACTTTGCATAACAAAGTGTTAAGTGAAATACTACCAGGCAAAATAAGGTAATGCTCTTTTGCTGTCTAGCACCACGTAAGATGCTAACTGAAAAAGTAAATAAAAACACTCAGCGTGCATTTAGCTTTCATAATTTACCTTCTGCAAGGTTGATTTAGAGTATGCAGAATATGCCACATTATTTAGGCTGTAAAAAGGAGCTGCTTTATACTACCTGCCACGTACAATTATAATAATCTGTCAGACAAATATAATTACAGAGTGTGATGTCTGTTTGAGTGTGAAGGCTTTGATTGTGTGGTATTGTCTGCTCTACACAGTGGCACAGCATAAACAATTGTACTCTGTGGTAACTCTCAGCCAGGACTAATGCTCCACATGAGGAACGCCCCATCAAACAGCACAGATGGTTGGGTTTGGGTTTAAGACTGTTGGCTTTGTTTGTTTGGTTTTTTCCCCCAGGGATTTTTCCAGGGCAAACTTGACCACAATAAGCCTTCTGCAATACAATGTGGTAGGTCTCTAAGATATTAATAAATCATAAAAGGGAATGATAATGGGAGACTAAGGCAGTATATGGTCAGTTAACAAGTACCAACCATTTTTTTTTAACATCTTTATTGGGGTATAATTGTTTTACAATGGTGTGTTAGTTTCTGCTTTATAACAAAGTGAATCAGTTATACATATACATATGTTCCCATATCTCTTCCTTCTTGCATCTCCCTCCCTTCCACCCTCCCTATCCCACCCCTCCAGGCGGTCACAAAGCACGGAGCTGATCTCCCTGTGCTATGCGGCTGCTTCCCACTAGCTATCTACCTTACGTTTGCTAGTGTATATATGTCCATGCCTCTCTCTCACTTTGTCACAGCTCACCCTTCCCCCTCCCCATATCCTCAAGTCTGTTCTCCAGTAGGTCTGTGTCTTTATTCCTGTCTTACCCCTATGTTCTTCATGACATTTTTTTTCTTAAATTCCATAAATATGTGTTAGCATACGGTATTTGTCTTTCTCTTTCTGACTTACTTCACTCTGTATGACAGACTCTGGATCTATCCACCTCATTACAAATAGCTCAATTTCGTTTCTTTTTATGGCTGAGTAATATTCCATTGTATCTATGTGCCACATCTTCTTTATCCATTCATCCGATGATGGGCACTTAGGTTGTTTCCATCTCCGGGCTATTGTAAATAGAGCTGCAATGAACATTTTGAGTACCAACCATTTTAATGATGAAAAGTAGATTGAGAAAGGAATGCATGGATCACTTTGATGATTAACAAATAATTAGGTGACATGCCATGGGTTTAAAAGTTAAAGTAGTTATTTGTAGAGTAAGTTGTGATTGTAATTTATTACCAGACTGTCGCACCAGCTGATAAAATGGAAAAGGTAACCATCATTAGAGCCTTTTGTAATGGCATTTAGTTACATTGGTGGTATGTTTGATTTTGAATTAGTTAATGGTCTACTTGTCATACCTCTATACAAAGTTAGATCAGGCTATTTTAAATTTATTTTTCAACTGACGTTCTTCTGATCACTGTGACCTTCATACCCAGAGATTTTACTATGGGACTTCTCCACAGAGGACATCTTTTGCCCTTTGAAATGAGGCTTGCCTAGATGGGATTAAGAGGTGTCATTTACCAAATTCTGCTCTATTGCAATTCGTGTGGTAGAGAAGTTTAGTATTGTAATCCAAAACAGTGCACTTAAATAAATGGTCAGCCCAAAGGAACAATCTGGATCTGGCATCTTGTTTTCTTTTAAATTACAAATATATAACATTCTGATGATATCTGAATCAGCTCAGAAAGATCAAACAGCTTTGCACTAACAACATGAGTTTCTTTCATCTCTAGAAGAGCATTAATATTCTATCCCAGCCATATAAGAAAAGAATCCCAGACATTTGTTCTTATACTGCTGATACCTTCATGCCATAGATGGCAAAGAATTTTCTTGATGAATCCACTATTGAGAAGGAATATTATTTTCATAATGTTCTAATGTTTGAACCTTCCAATATAGGCTCCATGGAATATAACAAATCTACCATAAAATAATCACAGAATCATAAAGTCTTTGCAATTGAAAAGACTTCTGCCCAAATATTGGGTTGACCAAAAAGTTCCTTTGGGTTTTTCAATAAGATCTTATGGAACTTTTTGACCAGCCCAATAGAAATGATTATTTCATCCCTTGTACCTCACTGTACCCCATATAGTATTTTCTCATAGTTGTTGCAAGGATAGTAAGCCTACCTCTATTAAACTCTACTCCACTTTGCCTCCCTAATGCTTACAGTAGTACCTAGAATAGTATGAATAGCTGAATTGATAGATGGATACGAAGGGAAAATACTATATTATAGTGGTTATTTGGACTTCCCTGGAGGCACAGTGGTTAAGAATCCACCTGCCAATGCAGGGTAAATGGGTTCGGGCCCTGGTCCAGGAAGACCCCACATGCCACAGAGCAACTAAGCCCATGCTCCACAACTACTGAGCCTGCGCGCTAGAGCCCGCAAGCCACAACTACTGAGCCCATGTACCACAGCTACTGAAGCCCGTGCGCCTAGAGCCTGTGCTCTGCAACAAGAGGAGCCACCGCAATGAGAAGCCCACACACGGCAACGAAGAGTAGCCCCTGATCGCCGCAACTAGAGAAAGCCCGCGTGCAGCAACAAAGACCCATAAATAAATAAATAAATTTATATTTAAAAATAATAATAATAATAGTGGATATTTGTTGGCCCCTTTCCAGCATCCATTTATTCCCTTCCTTTCTTTCCTTTCCTTTCCAACAGTCCTAATCTCTTTTTGAAGATTCAGGAGGTTCTAGAAAAGCTCTTACCATCTCCAACTCCAGGAGTGGAATATGTAATCTAGGTTAAACCAGTCAGCACTTTGCATCCAACTAGCAAGTTTTTGTCTCTGCCTTGAGCACATGTCCCAACTAATTATTTCCATTCAGAATGAAGTTCAGGATTATTTCTGGGAAAGAAGAGACAAAGATGGCTTTTGCTGGGTGTAAATGTGGAAACATACAGTCCTGGAGCTGATGGCACCACCTCAGGACCAATAGGAGAGCAAGTTTTAGGATGGAGCCAACCTTAAGAAAACTATATGAGACAGAAAGAAACTGAAAGCCTCCCTCCTTGAACCAGTCTTATCTCTGGACTTTTCAGCTCCAAAAAAAGAAACAAAGAAGAAGAAAAGAAAATTCCCTTTCATGTCTGCTTGGGTCAGATTTTCTGTTTCCTATAACACAAAACATCCTGACACAATTGTAAATATCACCACGGAACAAATGTGAGTTGAACAAACACAGTGTACTTCAGAAATATTGGCAAGCGCTAATGCACACCATTCCACAGACAAACCACAAACTAAAAGTGATGACCACCCTAATTTCCACTTCCCGCTAAAAGGAACCTGTGTTTCCTAAAGAAATGGTTGATTCCAGGCCTTGTATAGGAAATATAAAAGTTGAGCCTGGAGGGACTTCCCTGGTGGCACAGTGGTGAAGAATCCACCTGCCAATGCAGGGGACACAGGTTCAAGCCCCAGTCCGGGAAGATCCCACATGCCGCGGAGCAACTAAGCCCGTGCGCCACAACTACTGAGCCTGCGCTCTAGAGCCCACGAGCCACAACTACCGAAGCCCGTGTGCCTAGAGCCCGGGCACCACAACGAAGAGTAGCCCCCACTCACCGCAACTAGAGAAAGCCCACGCACAGCAATGAAGACCCAACGCAGCCATAAATAAATAAATAAATAGATAGATAGATAAATAAATAAAGTTGAGCCTGGGACATCCAGTTATGCCAAAAGGGACAGCTTGAGCATCAAAAATAATAATAATAATAATAGTAATAAGTGCTGTGGATTGAAATGAATCAAATATGTTAAAATCCATGCATTCATAATAGTGCTAGAGGAAACAAACCTCACTGATCTTAGAGAATATTAGGAGAGCACCTAAATAAAGAGAAACAATCAAGCATTTATTTTGCCTTTCTTGTGTGAACTGTGCCTCAGTGAGAAACAATCGTTGTTAAGGAAATGTTTCTCTCTATAGACATACTCCAGCAAATAAATGAAGAAAATCCCATGTTGCAAACCCTTAATGAAATAATGGATCTAGGAAATAAACATCAGTGGCTGCTAACATTCCCCAAAACAGAGATAACCATACATTACGTGCCTCTTGGTGGAAGTACGCCATACCACCTATGAAGTATTCTTGCCAAATAATCAAACCTGAATCGGATCAAGCCTCTTATCTAACTACTATTTCGTAGGAAATAAAAAAGAAATGCAATCAACAAAATCCAAAATGTGGGAAGCTCTATAGAGAAAATGACTCATTTTTGTAAACAAATCACAAGAAAAAAACAGAGATAACAAAGATTAAAAGATTCTTAAGAGACATAACCAAATGTAATGTGTGGACCTTGTTGAAATTCTTATTTGAACAAAACAACCATTAAAAAAATATGAGACAATCAGAGAAATTTGGAAGCTAACTGGATATTTGATGAGAGTAAGAAATTATTAATTTATAGGTATGATAAGGGTACCATCATTATGGTTTTTTAAAGATTCTTCATCTTTTAGAGATTCATACAGAAGTAGATATGGATGCCAAGATATGTTGCGTTTAATACAGTAGGGATGGGGGGAGAGGGGAGGTGAAGATGCAACACGATTGACTCTGAGTTCGTTGTTGAAGCTGAGTGATGAGTATATGAGGCTTTGTTACAGTATTCTTTCTACTCTTGAGTAATGTTTAGGATTTTCCACAATAAATAATTTTTAAAGTATGTAATTTCATCATCATTCAAAATCATACACATACATGCCAGCCTTCCTTGCTCTCATATTAACAGGCTATCATTCTTCAATCATGTTGTAATTTCTCCACATTTTAATTCACCCACAGTCACCAATATCTGCATACCTTCTTCCCAGACAATGGGCATTATCCCACACATGCACACTCTTCCTCATGGAGGTGTCACAGCAAATCCATCCTTCTCCCAGCCCACACACAAAGATTTCATTTTTATAGGTATGGTTTTCTTCCATCCATTGCATTACACCTCTCTTCTTCTTCCCCAGCACTGTTTATTCCAAATCCCATATCCCTCTTTAGAAACAAACCATTCCCCGTAATTTATGCATAGACACATAGCCAGTGCTAGGTTGAAAAGTCCCAACATCCACCTTTCTGTGGGCCTCTACACATAATCTGGCTCAGTCTAAACCTCTTAAGTGAAATGCTCTCCTGGAAATAAAACCTCCTTTCTGTGTTCTTCTATTTTATTTCAAACTCAATACAAAGCAGTGGTCCCCAAAGAAGAGTTATGCTGGAGTTAGGTTCACACAATTTCCCTGAAATGTAATACGAGATTTAAACACAGATGATATGACTGGTTAATAAATGTCACCATTGAGTGGCTTTGTTCACCTAATAATATCATTCAGATCATTATAAACAAATTGAAGGGGTTCTTATGTGAAACAAACACGGCAGGACTTATTCCTGCGTAACACAAGACGGAGGCAGGGCAGCCAATCCTAACGGCCTGCGAGAAGGGGCAAGGCTGGCGTGCAGCTTTGTGGTATCCCGGGAGGATTTTATTTCCAAATATAAAATTCATGCCATGCTCACAGGCAGAACCTTAGAATAGTTATAATGATCTAATGGCAGCATTACTATGAAAGGCTGCTACTAATACTTTGAACTACTGCCGTTCTATACAGATCCAAGGATATGATTTCAAAGCTCATGTGGAATGAAGACTGCCCCAACTGAAAGCAATCCACCTGAGTGAAAAGGAGAGGAAAGAAAAGAACAGGGCAGAATGCAACTGAAGCCCCCAATTTGGGATTTCTAGGATGAGGAAGTCGGTGTTAGTTCTTTGACTGTGGGGTTTCTTTTATTACTGTTGTACTTTGGGGAAGGAGTGGCAAAGAAAGAGAAAATGTCTCTAAATTAGAAGGCATCGCCTGCCTCTGACTTTCTGAATTACCTCTAACTTAAAGATTATAATGTGTTTATTTCCCTCTTCTGAGAAGAGAGATAGTAATTGCCTCCCTCACCCTCACACTCTCCTCCCTCTGCTATCGAGGGGACAAGAGCTCATTGATGACAACTCCCTTGTATTCAGTCTTGCTTCAACACTAATGGCAAAAAGAAAAGAAAAGAAAGAGCATATCAACCGCAAAAGAGTTGGGAACCCCTACAAGTCCAACCTAATAAACATCCAAGGCCTGTTGGGCCTGTCACTTGACATTTAGACAGAAATGGCTATTGTTCTATTCCTAGAAATCAAAGGAAACATCAGAACCTTTGCAAACAAGAAAACTGCATAACATTTCAAATACCAGTTGAGTGCCTGTATTTATAGGTAACGTTCACTGTTTTCAAAGTTAACCCTGCAGTTCTTTTGGAAAGAGGTTCTGACAGATCTAACAGGACTGGAAAAAAACCACAAACATATATCATATATATATGTATGTAATTTTTAAGTGATGCTGAAATTTCCTTTTCTTCTTTGAATGATTTACAGTTGGAATTAATAATTTTAGTACTATTTCTCATATATACTGCCAAATTTGGTAACACCTATTCAAAGTGCATTGTAACATGTGTTTAAGATACATTGAGCTCTTTGGAGAAAAGGTGCTATAGAAACCTAATAAATAATAAGTAGATGATTGACAAAGGATAATATTAGGAACTCATTTTTGAAACTTTATAAAAATACATGCATTCAAGTTCATTCTCAGCTAGGCCGTCTCCTTGGCAGGTGGTATGTAGGGATCCCATAAGCCACAGATTTTAAGATTCTGGAGTATATGAAGAAAAAGATCATGGCCTGCAGAAACTCATTCTGAGATTGGAATAGTTCTCAGCAAGAATTCAAGCAGGAATCCCAATTCTGGCCTTGAAAATGCATTCACTTATGCTATTTGGAATGTGAAAGAAATTGAAAATATATAAAAAGTAGAGTTGTAAAGGGCAGCTGGATTCAACCACATGGCCAAATTTGAATCAGCAAACTGACATTCTCTGAGATAACACACATTATGTCCTTTAAAATTAAAAAAGGAAAACAAGAGCCAAGTATCATTACTCATTTGTTATTTCGTGAGCTGGTTCAACTCAAGAGTGCATAATTTTTCTGGTTATAATGCAAACTAAGGGAGAATGAGAGCCAGATATAAACAATTTCCTCCTTCTGGAGTAAAATGTAGAGCTACCCAGGGATTCGATGTGATTATGAAAAGGGATCAGATGCTTTGATTCTTGGCTACTACGGGACCTGGCTTGACAACCTATAGGTTGATCATCAGAGAGGTAAAGATGAGTGTAAGAGACTTAAAAGACAGAAATAAAGTGCTTTGTAAGTAAGCAAAAGTGGGGGCACGCTTATCATAAGCAAAGTAAGCTGATGAGGGTGCAGAAAAAAGTTTCTCCGGAAAACCAGTGTACTATCATTTAAACTAAAGCATGACATTTGAACCTTCACGTAGAAGCATGAGTTTCTAATGCATTAGGCTTTCAGGTTATATATTAGACAAGTTCATACCCTCCTTTTTTATTTTTCTTTGGTGATTTTGTTGATTATTATGTGCTACCAGTATATACACATAGCATTTCTAGCAATTGATTAACATGTGTATTTTGCAGAGATATTTTATGTAAACCAACTAAATAACATCCTTCATATGTGACTTCCAAATTTAAGACAAATCTAGAAGTGTTGTTTATGTTAATGTTATTTGGTATATTGAAGTTGCCCTGATCATTTAATTTCCTTGTTTGCTAGGGTTAGAAACATTTTATATACTACCACACTGTGGATGACTTGATCCTGCAATATATTCTTTTTCTAGAAGTATAATATATATTCCTCCCTAATGGTAAGAGAGAGAGGCAGCCATCTTGAGACCATGAGCAAACAAGTTTGCGAACTAAGCCAGTGTACAAAGGACAGGGGGAGGGGGCAGAGAGAAGGAAAGAACCTGAATTATCATTGGCATTGCTGTGCTATAAACCAACCCAAGAATTGTCCCCTACCCCGAACCTTCTCTTATGTGAGATCATTAAAACGTTTTGTTGTGGAGGCTAATTTTTAATTAGGTATTCTATTTTTTGCAGTAGAAAGCATCAAAACTGATACACTAGGATTTGCAGTTTCAAAACCCTAATCTCTGAAAGACTCAGAGCATAAAGTTTATGCCAACAGATTTGGAAGCAAAGGTCAAAGTCAGTTTGATCTAAAAACTGATCCGTTGGGGTAGTGAAAGAGAGAGAGAAAGAAAGTAAGAAAACTAAGACATTGATGTTTCCTGAGAAGAGGTCCCACTCTTCTGCTCAACCACTGGCTTAATCTCAGGGAGGAGAGGGAACAAGAGAAATTCCAGTTAAATGGTTCCTGAGAAGAGATAGAAGTAGTCCGGAGAAAGCCAAGTCAGAGTAGCCTGGGGTCTGGGTCAGGAGGGTATAACCATTTGAATGCACAGTAAATAGAGACCAGGCAGGAATGAGGAGTCTTAGCGATGCAGCCTGGGCAACTTGAGACCAAACATATCCCATGTCTCCCCTCCCCACCAGCATCAGTAGTTCATAACCTGCTTTGAATCTACACACAGCCTTTCGGGGGGGGTGGGGTAGGGGGAGGGCACAGTGGAGTAAGAAACCTGATAGATTAAGTTTAGTTTCTGACAAAGCGAGAGCTAAAAATTGAAATTTTAGAAAAATAAGAGTGTCTAGACCTAAGATTATATTTTGACAGTTATACTCACTAATTAATTAATTGCTGGTAATAATGATTTAATACAAGTTCCTACAGAAGTTCACAGTCTAATAGAGAAGATAGGTAAGCAAATAGTTAGCTATGATATGGGAAATATTTGATAAATATTCAAGGTGACATAGCAGAGTGTGAGAGTAGGAGTAGGGAGTACAACTTCAGCTGAGTTTTGAAGGACAAAAAAACGTTTACCACAGATGTGGGGAAATGGTGAGTTCTGTTCTGGCCTGTTGCATCTAAGGAGTGATTTTGTTTGTCTCAGATCAGGGAAACTTGGACATGTCTATATGTTAAGGGGAGTGAGACAGTAGAGAAGCAGAGGATGAGAAGAATGGCTACCAATGATGGCCTGAGGGCCCTGAGGAGGCAGAAAGCAAGGGGACTCAGATCGTGGGCTCAGAGTTTGGCCTTGGCAGAATTAAGGAAATTGAGGAGGCAAACATGGGAAGAGTGCAAATACAAATTCAAACAGTGAGAGTTAAGTGAAGTTAAGAAACTTCATGCTTGATGGCCTCTATTTTATGTGGGGAGTAGAGTTAATGGTCTTTTTTTAAGGTAAGAGAGGCAGACCAGGGTTTTATGGAAGAGAGTCACATGGCCAGATTTGTATTTTAAAATACTTTCTCTGGTAGAGATTCAAGGATTGGTTTAAAGAGAGAAGATCGGAAAAGACTAGAAACTGGGAGACCCATTAAAAGATTACTGGAGTCATTCAGGGGAAAAATCATGAAGGCCTGAATTAAACAGTGACAAGAAGGGGGTAAAAGGAATGGTTTCCATAGGTATTTATAAGGCAAATCCTTCTAAGAAGTGGCTATTTAGATACCAGCAATAAGAGAGAGAGAGGAAAGGAAGATGATAATCCAGGACTGAACGTTTGGTTTATTAGAAACCTCAGCAGGAAGGAGAAGTTTATGGAAGAAGATAATGATCTTAACTTTGAACACATTGAAATATAAATAAACATTGATTCATAACATTATGGATTTAGACAGAAATTGATGCAGATGTAGAAAGCAATTGGATTTGTGGATCTGAATTCAGGAGAAAAGGTCTGCCTAGAGAGAGAAAGTGGGGAGAAATCTGCTCCTATAAGAAGAGTGGTTGAAACAATAGATGTATATGAGATCAACTATTACGGATGTATGAAGAAGAGATTTTTTTTGCTTCGTTTTTAATCCATTCCTGTAATTCACCAATTTGATAACCTTCACTATCTTCAGTGATTTTTAAATATCTGTCCTACATTTGCACTTTGAGTGAATATTATTTCCTCTCATTTGGTGTTCATAGTAGTCAGGGAAGCCCTGAAAAGTCCACACAGGCTATAGGAACCAAGATCCACTATAGTCATGTTCTGTTATCACGAATTCATTAGTTATAGTTGCACAGTGAAGGCTTTACAGGTGAATGACTTCTTAGAAGCAGAATGCATACTAAGAGTGAGAATCCCATTTTGTCAGTTCTGACATTAGTTATAAGCATATTAGATAAAGTTATGCAATTTCTTGCTCTCAATTTTAATATTCTTATTATGAATAGAGTACATTGTTTTGGTTTACTCTTTAAAATTATCTTACATATACACATGAAATTACCAAAAATGCTTTTAACCCATTGTAATGCATATACTACAGTGCACAAAATGAATATATTTTCATTTTTTCCCTACAGAAGGGCAAAAGGTCTGTTTTTCTTGTATCTCATAAATGACCTTAGCACTGACCCAAATATAACCTACTAATTACACTCTGTGTACCTTCCAGGCCCTGATTAGTTGTATTTAGCATTTGTGTGAGACTGATTCTACCCTGGAAATCTTCCATATAGCTTGTAATTCCCAGTGGAAAAAAAAATCGCTGTGACCTATACAGTTGGAGAAAAGAAAACACAGCTACACTTTTTCCAAAAGCAGAACAAAGCAATGAAATAACATACCTTTCACTAGGGACTTGGTGTTATCTGAAACCCTATAATCCACATCCCATTCTGCTTCTTCAGTAGGTTGGATGATTTCGGTGGGCAGGTCGGAGAACTAATCAATTTTGGAGCAGCATCTGCAAAAATAGATAATGTTCATCTAAAGGGCAACCTAGTCATAAAGCCCCACAGGGGTGAGTAAATAAACACACGGGCTTCGTATAAAGGGGTTCCCTTAGATGGATTGGCAATGCAATATTGTCATTGTGGCATTCTGTCAATGCCATCAAAAGAATTTATCAAGCACCAACATTAGGATGAACTATGTGATTAAACTGACATGGTTTCTGAACACCTAGAATTTATAATGTAATCTAACTTCTGTACCCATAATCGAACACTTAAGAACCCGAAACTCATTGGGTCCAAAACTAACCTTTTCTCCCAGATTTCTTTTTCTTCTGCGGCTCTTATGCTGGTAAAGGACTGAGGCATCCAAGATTCCGCTCTCTCCCTTAACCACCTGTAACCAATCCATCCAAGGCTTGTTGGTTCAATCTCCTAATTATGCCTGAACCGTTCACTTCCTTTTCCTTCATCTCTATAGCCATCACACTATTTGCTAAGAATATTGCAACATCAGTTGCCCTGATCCCCTGCTCCAGTCTGTCCCCCATGCTGTCACTGGAGTGATCTAACTTCAGATCTCAGTATATCACTCATCTGCTCAAACATCCACAAATGTCTCTCAATCACCTGTCATGTTAAAAATCTCTACTTTTTCTTTCTTGATACTCCTACTCTTCTTTTAAACCTCAACTCAAATGTAACCTTTCTATAAAGGATTCAATCAACTATTCATTCACTCAACAAATATTTATTAAGCACACACTTCATGTTATGCATGGTGCTAATACTGGAAGTAGAGTGGTGATATAATCCTGGCCTCATAAAGTTTACAGTGGCAGGAAAAACAGTGAAATAACAATGACATGTGATGAATGTGAGGAACTAACCTGGGTACAGACAATAAGAAGAGAGAGCTCCAGGGACCCTAACATTTAAGGGTCTGGGTAGAGGAAGAAGGCTGTTCAGATGACTGGTCAAATAAGGTAAAAGAGAACGTGTTGCCTTGGAAAGCCAAAGGAAGAAAGTATTTTGAAAAGAAAAGACAAATATCATAAGATATCGCTTATATGTGGAATTTTAAAAAATGATACAAATGAACTTATTTACAAAATGGAAACAGACTCACAGACTTAGAAAACAAACTTAAGGTTACCAAAGGGGAAGGGTAGGGGAGATAAATTAGGAGTCTGGGATTAACATATACACACTACTATATATAAAATAGATAACCAACAAGGACCTACTGTATAGCACAGGGAACTATACTCAATATTCTGTAATAACCTAAATGGAAAAAGAATTTGAAAAAGAATAGATACATGTATAACTGAATCACTTTGCTGTACACCTGAAACTAATACAACATTGTAAATCAACTATAGTTAAAAAAAAAAAGTTTCCTCATTCAGTTACCTCCACTGTATGTATATTTTGTAGATAGTTCATTTTTAGAAGCTACCCCAGGAAATAATCATTGTTCAAAGGGGACTTCATTGATACTAAGTTTAATTTAGGGTCACATGTATTAACATTTTTCAGCCTATTCTGACCAATTTCATTTAGAAATAAACTCTCCTTCTGTGCTGGTTAGGTCCTCTAGGATCAAGACAGAGTTTGAAATGCAAGAGATATGTCTGTGAAAAATAAAGGGGAGATAGTAGGCCCAGTTTGAATGTGCTTTGCAAAAGGTGGAGGACATGCCAATTATCCAGATCAGAGAATTTGGAGAGGGGGAGCCAGTGATGATATACAGGGGCCAAAGCCACCCCTTGGCAGCCATTGACTTAAGCACAAAGTGGTTGTTGAATTAATAGTAGCTCATTTGAAACTTAGTTGACCAACAGCAGAGTTAAGCATATGCAAGGTCACATGCAGTATCTTCTGTACCAGAAGCACTTTCTGAGTACTCTGAATTTAAAGAAGGCAGTCTTAGGCGCAGTCCATGGACAGAGCCAGGAACAGAGCCCAGAGATCTCACCCTCCAATCCGTGATCCTAACCCAGCGTATTCGCCCTCCTCCCCCTCCCTCTCCTCCAAAGCTTGATATGTGTTGAATACACTCAGTAGTTCTCAACATGTTTTTTTCCTTACAGTTCTTTATTAGCAACATTCATTTAGGTTTTGGACTCTTGTCAAATGCAATGTGAATGGAGACCAGATGCCTTTTCTGAACTCAACAGAGCAAGAGGAGAGTCACAGAGCCCATCTTGCCACAATCAGAACTAGGGCTTACAACAACACCCACTGTTGGTGACAGGCTGTGTGGAACGGGGCCAGTGCTGATCTAGCAGTATATGCCAGCTCAGTGAGTCAGAAAAATGTTTCAGATGTGCCAGGTTGTTCCGAAATCCCCATCAGTTCCTGGGCAGAATAATTGTTGTGTTCCCCAAGAGTAAGGAATGGAGATGAGAAGCAACAACATCCCGAGGATGGTGTGTTATTCACATCCCTTGCTGGCAGCAGAGCACCACTGCTTTTTAAAGGGTACCACAGACTTGCGTGAAGGACTGCAGAGGCTAGGGCGGCTGGCAGCAATTCAGAAACACAAGGATAAGGGAGAAGCAATTGTGGGAAGAAATTCAAAGCGGACAAAAGGATTAACAGCAAAAGGATGAGGGCGTAGGGGGATGGATGATTATCGTTTGTTGTGGGTTTAGCAACACTGACATGTTTTTATGAATATTTACAAGAACATTTGGAAGCTGTGTCTTTTGCCCACACAGCCTCCACCCCCAGCCCTCTTGGTAGGAACTGCACCGTATTTAATGAGGCTGGTGGTGGGAGGGGGAACCAGGTCCTCTTTGCCTCCAGGTTGCCGTCACCTTGCCTAGTTGCCAAGACTCCTGGGGTCAAATATAAGTGAAGGGAAGTTCAAACAAGAGAAGCCAGAGCTGGGTTTCTCTGCTTGTAATTTGAAGACTGGTGATTAAAGGGAATGAGAAATGAAAGAAATGGTCGTCAAAAGACATGCAACGAATGAAGTGAGAGTCTCAGGAGAAAGATCCATTTTGATGCCAATGTTCTTGCCCTCTTCAGTAGAGTAAAGGAGTTTTTCAGCATCTTTCTCTAAGTTAAATGAATCATTAACAAAATCACATCAATTCTCAATTCTTATGAGTGGACTGACAGGTCAGCCTACTATCTGTCTGACTCCTCCTGTCTGCCCTTAGTTCTCTTCATTCTACCAGAGGAACCTTCTTTTCTCCTTGATTTCCTGAGTATATATCCCTTCAGCATTTCCTAGAAAGTATGTATTGAGGCAGAAGAGAGCAGTAGTCAAGAGTACAGCCTCTGAACAACAAGGATTTGCTATATAGCACAGGGAACTATGTTCAGTATCTTATAATAACCTATAATGGAAAAGAATCTGAAAATATACATATATGTATGTATAGCCTAATCACTTTGCTGTACACCTGAAACTAACACAATATTGTAAATCAGCTATACTTCATTTAAAAGAAAAAAGAGTACAGCCTCTGGAAGTACACTGCCTACTTTCTAATCCAAGCCCTATCACTCTGGGAAAGTTGCCTAACCTCTTTAAATCACAGTTTCTTCATCTGTAAAAATGGAGCTGATGATAAATAAGAATCCGTGAAGCTAAACCAAGGAAAGCATTTGGCATGCAGTAAGGGATCAGTAAATGTTAGTATTATTATCACAAACCATCCTCAACTTTCATGTAGTAATGACTCGCAATGATGTCTAGTTAATCAAGACACTTGACTACCAGCTACTGAGAAAGGACAGGAGGTTGCATGGGTAGGGATCTGTGGCAGTAGTAACCCTTGGGCTGATGCAAAGCAAACTTTCTGGTAGATCTGTGTCGTCTCTTCAGTCAGATGCCATGATTAGCCAAGTAGAAAAATCGCGATTACATTTTTTGTAATAGTTTTCTTGTTGTTCTTTTTCCTGGAGCTTATATTCACGTGATTTTTTTGTTTGTTTGCTTGATTTTCTATGTACATTTCTCTAATACGCTCCAAACTCTTTAAACAGATGTAAAATCCTTTAATCAACATTTTCCACATAATCAAGTGATGAAATTCTTTTTGTTTATTGAAGACACACCTGCTGGAACTTTCCATCCTCCTGCTTTGATCTGTACCAGAGGCTCTCAGCATTCATAGGAAATTTCCTCTTAAGTGTCATCTGAGGGATCTTCTTCAGCTCTCTCTCACACATTGGCTCCCCTCTTTCCTGTATCCTAGATATTCCTCTGGTTTACTTTTCTCTTATACACCATTAGCTTCATGGGAAAGGGTACATAGAAAATAAGTTTTTTGAGAATTTGCATACATAAAATTTTTTTTCCCTCTTTGCACTTAACTGATAGTTTGGTTAGGTGAATAATTCTGGGTTGAAATAGTATTTCCTCAGAATTTTTAATTCATTTCTCCATCATCTTCTACCTTCTGGTGTTGCTGCCCTGACGATATTACATATCTGATGATACTCCTCTCACTCCTGACCCTTTTCTACGATATGTTTTTTCTCCTTAGAAGCACTTAAGATCTTTTCTTTATTCCTTGTGTCCTGAAATTTTAGGATGATGTCTTTCCATGTGAATCTTTTTGCTGTTGTTGTTCACTTTGCTGGACATTCAGAGGCAATTTCCCATCTTTAGACTTAAATTTGGAAAAACTTCCTTTTTTCTTGCTGTTTTAATTATTTTTCAAGATGTGAACATATTGGCATAGGCCTTACTTTTCTTGTCTTCTTTTCCTTTTCTTTTTTTGATTGAAAAAAAAGATTGATTGACATAAATATTATATAAGTTACAAGTGTGTATTATAGTGATTCAGAATTTCTAAAGGTTATACTCCATTTATAGTTATTTTAAAATATTGGCTATATTTCCTGTGTTGTGCAATATATCATTGTAGCTTATTTTATACATAATTGTTTGTACCTCTTAATCCCCCCTACCCTTATATTACTCCCCCTTCCCTCTTCCCACTGGTCACCACTAGTTTGTTCTCTATATCTGTGAGTCTATTTCTTTTTTTATTATATTCACTAGTTTGTTGTATTTTTTAGATTCCACATGTAAGTGATATCATATAGTATTTGTCTTTCTCTGTCAGACTTATTTTACTTAGTGCAGTACCCTCCATGTTGTTGCAAATGGCAAAATTTCATTCTTTTTATGGCTGAGTAGTATTCCACTCTATATATACCACATATTCTTTATCCATTCATCTGCTGATGGACACTTAGGTTGCTTCCATGTACTGGCTATTGTAAATAGTGCTGCTATAAACATTGGAGTACATATATCTTTTCAAATTGTAGTTTTGAAAAAGAAGAGGTGGTACATATGTACAATGGAATATTACTGAGCCATAAAAAAGAATGAAATAATGCCATTTGCAGCAACATGGATGGACCTAGAGATTATCATACTAGGTGAAGTAAGTCAGACAGAGAAAGATAAATAGCATATGATACTGCTTATATGTAATCTTAAAAAATGGTACAAATGAACTTATTTACAAAACAGAAACAGGCTCACAGACATAGAAAACAATTTTAACAAAAAGTTGAAATTTTTAAAAATTTCTTCCCTTTTTTTTTGACTTTTGTAATTTTTCAGCTTAAGTAAGTTATAAATGATAATGCAATAAACTGCACATATTTGATAAGTTTTGACACATGTATACACCTGTGAAACCTTTACCATAAAAGATCATGAGTCTGTATGTAGTCCCTGAAAGTTTCTTTATACCCTATGTAATCACCACTTCCCTCACACTCCCCTGTCCCAAGCAATCATGGATCTGTTTTCTCTTGCTTTAGATTAATTTTCATTTTCCAGAGTTTTATATAAATGGAATCATACAGTATGTATTCTTTTTTGTCTGGCTTCCTTTACTCAGCATAATAATTTTAAGATTAATCCACATGATTGTATGTATCAATAGTTCATTCCTTTTCATTTCTCAATAATATTCCATTACAT
Organism: Monodon monoceros; assembly: GCF_005190385.1. Lineage (NCBI taxonomy): Eukaryota > Metazoa > Chordata > Mammalia > Artiodactyla > Monodontidae > Monodon > Monodon monoceros. The sequence continues at coordinate 106,803,721 of NW_021703778.1, forward strand.
GGATATAGCATATTACATTTATTCATTTATCTGTTGATGGATATTTGGGTTTTTTCCAGTATGGGGCTATTACAAATAAAGCTCCTATGGATATTCATTTCCAAGTCATTATGCCAGCATATATGTGTTCATTTCTTTTGTGTAAATACCTAGGAGTGGAATGGCTGAGTCAAATGGTAAGTATACATTTTACTTTTTAATATATTGTCAAATTTTTTTCCAAAATGGCTATATCATTTTACATTAACACAAGCAGTCTTTGAGAGTCCCAGTAACTTCAGATTCTCATCAACACCTGACATGATCAGTCTTATTAATTTTAACCATTTAAAAATATGGATCAACTTGGGGATAAATGACATCTTAATAATATTGAGTCTTCTGATCCATGAATATAATACACCTCTCTATCGATTTAGGCTTTCTGTAGTTTCTCTCAACAATGTTTTGATGTTTTTTGTGTTCATGTCTTGTACAAATTTTGTCATATTTATCCCTAAGAATTTCATGTCTTTGATGCTATGATGCATGGTATTATTTTTATTTCATTTTCTGATTGTTTACTGCTAGTATATAGAAATACAAATATTTTTTTACATTGACTTTATATCCTGTAACTTTTCAAAGCTTATTTATTAGTTCTAGTAGCTTTTTTTTTTAATTGGTTAACTCCATAGGATTTTCAATACAAATGATCATGTAATCTGTGAATACAGAGTTTTATTTCTCCCTTTCCAATTTGCATGCCTTTTTATCCTTTGCCTGGCTAGAATTTCTGGTTCAGAGTTAAAGAGAACTGATAAGGGAGCTGGGAATTTTAATTTAGGTAGGCAGAACTTACAAGTTGGGAATTTCCCCAAATATAAAAAGTTTACTTAAAGGGGAATGGAGAATCACAAATATGACATCCACTTTGGGAGAGAGGAGAGTTGGGCAGGGACAGTAAGAGGAAAGTGAAAGAAGTAAAAAACAAAAAACAAAAATAAAAACATCTTTGTCATACGCCTGAAACTAATATAATATTATAAATCAACCATACCTCAATAAAAATTTTTAAAAACACCATCCTTTGTCCTTTAATTTTTTTTCCAGATTGGGTCTTTCTACAGTAGATTAAGAAAATGGACCCAACTAAGATGTAAAAAATATAATCCTAAAGATAAAAAAGTGAACTGAACCACACATGAAATTCACTTTTCCTTAGGAACATTGAATTAATTTTCTTCATAAACATCTATGATACTCAATGACTAATGACTCAATACACTTAACTGCTAATTAGACTATTATGAACAGTTTTGATTTTGTGAATAGTTAGGCAGTTTAACATGTTTGAAGTTCTCTGAGTTGAAGAGTGTCCCCTCAAAATTCATGTCCACCCAGAATCTCAGAACATGATCTTATTTGGAAATATGATCTTTGCAGGTGTAATTAATTAAGATAAAGTCATACTGGGTTAGAGTCCTAAAGCCAATAACTAGTATTTTTATAATAAGGCCATGTGGAGAGACAGAAGGAAGAAAGACATATGATGACAGAGGCAGAGATTGGAGTGATATAGCTCTAAGCCAGAAGTGCCAAAGATTGCCAGCAAACACCAGAAGCTAAAAAGAGGCAAGGTCGAGGCTCCTTTCAAACACCTTAATTTTGGACTTCTAGCCTCCATACTTGTGAGACAATACAGTTCTGTTGTTTTAAGCTATCTAGTTTATGGTACTGTGTTACAGAACCCTAGGAAACTAATACAGATTTTGATACTGAGGAGTGGGTATTGCTGTAACAAATACCTAAAAATGTGGAAATGACTTTGGAAGTGGGTAATGGGTAGAAGACTGGAATAATTTTGAGATGCATGGTAAGAAAAGCCTAGATTGCCTTAAAGAGATGGTTGGTAGAAACATGGACATTAAAGGTGATTTGATTAGATCATAGAAGGAAATGAAGAACATATTATTGGGCACTGTAGTAAAGACAGTTATTGTTATAAAGTGGCAGAAAACTTGGCTGATTTGTGTCCTAGTGTGGAGTGAAAAGTAGTGCTTGTAAGCGATGAACTTGGATATTTAGTGAAGGAGATTTCCAAACAAAGTGTGGAAGGTACAGCCTGGTTTCTCCTACTGCTTATCGTAAAATGCAAGGGAAAAGAGACATATTGAAGAAGGAACTGTTAAGCAAAAAGGAACCAGTACCTAATTTGGAAAATTCTTAACTTATACAGATAGCAAAAGATGAGAAAGAGTTCTCTGGAGAGAACACCAGGGGTGTGGCTGGACAGACTTTTCCTAAAGAGACGAGGCATGTATCTCATGGATCCCAGCAACCGTCTCAGCAGAAGTCAGGAATAAAGATGGGGTTATCCAGGAAAGATCTTTGGAAGACATTCTTGTGTGATGTCTTAGATCCCCATAAATTATACAGAAGACCAACAAGGTTTTTGAAAATGTTATACCAGTAGAAATACTGCCAGCCTGGATTGAACATCATAGCTGGGAGGAAATAAAGGAAGAATGAATCCAAGGGTAAAGCCACAGATGCAGAGGGCATCCTGAGGCTCCAGATCCAGGCATCAAGCCACAGATGATTACTCAGGCCTTGCAACCTAATGGAATTTGCTATGCTATTGTCAAGCACTGGACTCTAGTGGCAGTGTTTCCCATGGTATGTTCTTTAATAAATTTATTTTGTGCATGTGTATGATATATGCACATCCTCAAGTGCAGGCCCTAGCACTGGTCGCCTTTTCCAAGGGTGGGAGTCTTGTGTTCTTAAATATTTAGTAAAGGAAAAATGGCACTGATTTATATTACATATAAATGGGCTCATTCTTCATCTGGTTTATCCTTAGCTCAAGCCATTGTCATAAATCAGCAGCTTAATTCTTGCTATAGGTCTGTATTTTGACTTATTTTTAAAAACTCAATGCTAAATTTTTACCCTTTTAATATGTTGATAACTAAGCAATTTTACTTAGCTTTTATGGAAGCCAGATGAGTCATTTGATTTACTCTGATTTTGTTTGCATGCCTTTTATCAGCTAACACTAAAGTTATGGCTATTAATTTCATATTTTGTAAAGAAAAAAAGTATTTTATCAATTGACTGAGTTAACTGATAAACATACAATGGCAGCACGTTTACTTAAGTTAATGATTCAAGTTAGACGAATAACAAAGTCAGAAGCAATACATGTGATAACACGAAAAAACGAAAAGGGAGGAAATCAGCATCTATTTTATCTAGTTTACTCCAAAATAATATTTTAAAACTGTATCTGATTAAATAGAACTATAACCTAGAAAGATGAGTACAAATGGAGTTCAGGGTCCAGGCTTCTGACACTCAAATGGGCCAAAGCATTTGAGAAAATTACTGCCTCTCCAAGGGGATAAGCCACGACAGGTTGATCATGACTGAGTTTCTCAGTACACCTAATGCACATACAATGTTTCAGTGAATTTTAGCATTCTGAATTGAAATCTGTGTTGTTAACGGTTTAACTGCATAATAATCACAGAGAAGCCTTGATAGTGAGCAAATGATCAAAATCAATGTCAATGTACAAAATAATTTAAGTCAAAATACACATGACCCAAGCCTTTAGCAAGTAATGAGTTTTAATCATTTCAAATTATACTTTGAAAAGTTATCCAAAGTTCTGAGTGAATAAAATACCTCTTTTCTTTCATAATCTTTTTTTTTTCAAATTAGCTTGTCAAGGCCAAAATGATATATCATTACACACCTCCAGTATGACCGCTTTTCAAACACAAAATGTCTGTAACAAAAATCAGATTCACCTGTTTGAATTAATACTAGGCCTTTGCGAAGAAATTTTTTTAAATAAAAAACTTATTTTAAAATATAGTCGCTTGTTTTACACCAGACACTTTCTATAAAATCAACACATTTTAAATAAAAGTGTTCAAGTATTATGTTCCTAAACTCAACTGAAATGAATTTGGATTTTTTATGTTAAAGTTGTGCTCCCAAATTATACGTACATGATCATTTGGCCAGCTTGGAGGGCGGTCCTAAAATAAAACATCCATTATATAGTCACAGTGGTTCTAAAAATAAGAAAGCTGTGTTTCCACCAATATTGAATCTTTCTCTACCTGTACAGTAGCTGTGGACATTCTAAGAACTGTATTTCCCCAGGTATGGGGTCAAAGGAAGCGGCCTGCCCTTGTCCTGATTGGTCTTGACCAAATCAAAGCTGTTACTCCTGCTGCTGGTATAACAGTACAATGCTTTATGCAGTCACAACTATTCATAAAGCAGACAGTCCTATGAGTTTTGTTGTTGTAAGGTTACTTATTAAATACCCAAATAATATGGGAAAAAGAAGCACAGAATAGAAAACCAGGAAAGAAAAGTTAAAGGAAGGATTAATTTCTAAAGAACATCATAAAACATAGCTTAGAAAAATATAAGCATATGCTTCTTAATATAAATTTTAAATTGTTTTAACTATGATGGCTTGAGAAAGGAAACATAGTATATAAACTGTATGGCTTTTGTTACTAAACTCCTCATTGGCAGGGGTGTTCACACCAGGCCCAGTAGTTTTATAGGCTAACAGATAAAAGGAAAATATTAAAGAATGTGTATTTGTGTATAACTGAGTCACTGTGCTGTACAACAGAGATTACCACAACATTGTAAATCAACTATACTTCAATTTAAAAAATTTAAAAAGAAAATAATAAGCACGCATAATCCTCCAATCAGAGATAATATTTTGCTGGTTAGTTTCTGTTTGCATGTCTAGATCCACTTTCCACAGTTCTCTGCCCTGTTCTATGGGCCAGCAGACTGATCTCTAGGGACTACATTACCGGGCTTCACATGTATTGTGCCCAATGGGAGATCAGGAGATCACTGGGTAGGAAAAGAACTAGGTTGGGATCTTGCACAGCTTCAGCTCTCTCCAGTCTCTGGTCATAATTCCTTGCCCTTGCTTGCCTGAGGACTAGGGCTGATACCACCCTCTGCTGCACCTTCGGATTCTTTTCTCAGATAGGTTATTGCAGGATATTGAGTAGAGTTCCTTGTGCTGTACAGTAGGTCCTTTTTGGTTATCTATCTTATATATATTACTGTGTATATGTTAATCCAAAGCTCCTGGTTTATCCCTCACCCCAACATTTCCCCTTTGGTAACCATAAGTTTGTTTTCAATATCTGTAGATCTGTTTCTGTTTTGTAAATAAGTTCATTTGTATCATTTTTTAATTGGATTTCACATGAGTGATATCATAGGATATTTGTCTCTCTGTCCGACTTACTTCACTTAGTATGATAATCTCTAGGTCCACCCATGTTGCTACAAATGGCATTATTTTATTCTTTTTATAGCTGAGTAATATTCCATTGTATATATTTACCACATCTTCTTTATCCATTCATCTGTCAGTGGACATTTAGGGTGCTTCCATGTCTTGACTGTTGTAAATAGTGCTGCAGTGAACATCAGGGTGCATGTATCTTTTTGAATTATGGTTTTCTCCAGATGCCCAGGAGTGGGATTGCTGTATCATATGGTAGTTCTATTTCTACTTTTTTAAGGAACCTCCATACTGTTCCCCATATTGGTTGTACCAATTTACATTCCCACCAACAGTGTAAGGGGATTCCCTTTTCTCCACACCCTCTCCAGCATTTATTGTTTGTAGACTTTTTTAAATTAATTTTTATTGGAGTATAGTTGCTTTACAATGTTGTGCTAGCTTCTACTATGTATACGTATAGCTGTTTGTAGACTTTTTGATAATGGCCATTCTGACCAGTGTGAGGTGATACATCATTGTAGTTTTGATTTGCATTTCTCTAATAATTAGTGATGTTGAGCATCTTTTCATGTGCTTTTCAGCCATCTGTATGTCTTCTTTGGATAATTGCCTGTTTAGATCTTCTGCCCAGCTTTTGATTGGGTTGTTTGTCTGTTTGTTTGGCGCACTGTACAGCTTGCGGGATCTCAGTTCCCTGACCAAGGATGGAACCCAGGCCATGGCAGTGAAAGCGCCAAATCCTAACCACTAGACCACCAGGGAAGTCTCTTGGGTTGTTTGTTTTTTTGTTATAGAGCTGCGTGAGCTGTTTGTATATTTTGGAGAGTAATCCCTTGTCAGTCACTTTGTTTGCAAATAATTTCTCCCATCCTGTGGGTTGTCTTTTCATTTTGTTTATGGTTTCCTTTGCTGTGCAGAGGCTTTTAAGTTTAACTAGGTCTCATTGTTTATTTTTGTTTTCGTTTTCATTATTCTAGGATGTGGATCAAAGGAGATATTGCTGCGATTTATGTCAAAGAGTGTTCTGCCTTCGTTTTTCTCTAAGAGCTTTATAGTGTCCAGCCTTACATTTAGCTTTTTGATCCATTTTGATTTTATTTTTGTGTATGGTGTTAGGAAGTGTTCTAATTTCATTCTTTTACTGGTAGCTGTCCAGTTTTCCCAGCACCACTTATTGAAAAGACTGTCTTTTCTCCGTTGAATATTCTTGCCTCCTTTGTCATAGATTAATTGACCATAGGTGCGTGGCTTTATTTCTGGGCTTTCTATCCTGTTCTATTGATCTATATTTCTGTCCCTGCTCCAGTACCATATTGTTTTGATGACTGTATCTTTGGAGTATAGCCTGAAGTCAGGGAGCCTGATTCCTCCAGCTCTGTTTTTCTTTCTCAGAATTGCTTTGGCTATTTGGGGTCTTTTGTGTCTCCATACAAATTTAAAAATTTTTTGTTCTAGTTCTGTGAAAAATGTCATTAGTAATTTGATAGGGCTTGCATATATGACAAACCCATCATTCTCAACAGTGAAAAGCTGAAAGCATTCTCTCCAAAATCAGGAACAAGACAAGGATATCCACTCTCCTATGGAAGTCCTAGCCATGGCAATCAGAGAAGAAAAAGAAATAAAAGGAATCTAAATTGGGAAAGAAGAAGTAAAACCGTCACTGTTTGCAGATGACATGATACTATACATAGAGAACCCTGAAGATCCTACCAGGAAACTACTAGAGCTCATCAATGAATTCAGTAAAGTTGCAGGATACGAAACTAATACACAGAAACCTTTGCATTCCTATACACTAACAATGAAAGATCAGAAAGAGAAATTAAGGAAACATCCCATTTACCATCACATCAAAAAGAATAAAATACCTAGAAATAAACCTACCTAAGGAGGTGAAAGACCTATACTTTGAAAACTATAAGACACTGATGAGGGCTTCCCTGGTGGCGCAGTGGTTGAGAGTCCGCCTGCCGATGCAGGGGACACGGGTTCATGCCCCGGTCCGGGAAGATCCCACATGCCGCGGAGCGGCTGGGCTCGTGAGCCATGGCCGCTGAGCCTGCGCGTCCGGAGCCTGTGCTCCGCAACGGGAGAGGCCACAACAGTGAGAGGCCTGTGTACCGCAAAAAAAAAAAAAAAAAAAAAAAAAAAAGACACTGATGAGAGAAATAGAAGCTGACACAAACAGATGGAAAGATATACCATGTTCTTGGATTGGAAGAATCAGTATTGTCAACATGACTAACTTGTGTGATATTGAGCAATCATTTGGAAACCCACACCTCAAAGGGTAGTAGAGAGGGTTCAAGAAGATAGCATTGGTAAAATGACTGGCACAGACAGGACCTATCAGGTAGAAAGCACTCCATAAAGGCAGCAGCAGCTGCTTCTGAGTTACTTAATGAGCGTGGTATTTACCCTTTGTACCCCAGACCTAGTTGGGTAGAGATGAACTGTTAGAGTTGATGGCAGATACTACAAGACATTTTCTTACATGTTTTGAGAAAGGAGTAGAAATAACTCTAACAAAGGCTCACCCACCCCCATCAGATCCCACTGTCCAAGCTGTATATGAAGCCCATATTGGACACTTTGGACACTAGAGTGGCTCCAGCACCCTTCCCCCAGACACTGATCTTGAACTCTGACCCTCCTGCTGGTGGTTTCAAGGTTCACAGAGAGGGAGGCAGAGGGGGATGCGGGGTCCCAGGCTTTTCCCATATGGGAACCAGGATAGACAAATTTGACAGTTTGATGGAGAAGCTGAAAACTCAGAGTAAGCACCCACTGAAAAGCTGTTTTACTTAGAGATGAAGCATGGATGGGACTGATCACACACTCTGAAGATGACCATCCTAGGTTCTACAGGAGCTCAGCCACTTACTGGCTGAATGGTCTGGGGCAAATCTCTACCTTTCAGGCCTGTGCTTCCCCAGACCAGGCCTGATGGGGCTGCTGCTTTAGGATGTACAGAGTAAATCCTTCTGGACTGTGGTGCCCCTGAAGGCTTGGACATCGGGGTCCCGGATCCTTTGTTCCAACCTTTGCTAGCAGGAGGTAGGAGACTGCCACGGTGTACACTGCTTGGAGGTGGTGATGCTATGGCGGTCCAGGAATGGTCTGGCAGGTAGACTACTAGGTGCTGGGACGTGTGGCAAAATTGGCAGTGGTTACTCAGCAGGGTCAGGAAACCCGTGGCTCTTCAGGAGCAGGGAGTAAACACGGAAGGCCTGTACCTTCCAACACAGGAGCACTGGATTGGAGGAATGAGGCGACACACTTTTCCCACCACGGCTCATCCATCATCACATATGCAGTGCCACAATTTGAGGCTCCCAGGTTTCAGGGTGCACCGCAGCCCTCTCGGGGCACAGGGGACTGTGGGTGCTCAGCCCCTCTCAGGCGCTCCATGCTCACCTGGCCACCGCCATGCCCTCACGTGCACCAGTATCCTTTGCTTACCTACTGCAATTTGTATGAGCTCTTCATATTTACAATTTTAGGTATATTTGCCTTATGTTGCTTTTATTGCAAATAGTCCCCTAGCCTGTATTTTGTCTTTTAATTTGATAATGATTTTACAGAAGCTTTCTTTTTAATGTGGTCAAATCTATCAATTATTTGTGTTATGATTTCTTTCCTTTATTAAGCTCACAAAGTTCATCTTCACTTGGAAATCAAAAATATATTCACTTATATACTATTTGTAACTTTTTGTTTTGAAATAATTTCAAACTCAGAAAAGTTGCATGAATAACTTAAAGAACTCTCATATACCCTCTACCAAGATTCATCCATTTTTAACATTTTGCCACATTTGCTTTTTTTGCTTTATCCCTCTTGCATGCTCCCAGACTCACTCTCTCTGTCTCTGTCTCTTATGTATGCCTGTGTGTAATTTAGTTTCCCTAAACTATTTGAGGATAGACTATATATATATAT